>NC_089281.1:10678567-11020650 GCF_963678975.1 Dysidea avara
ATTAAATCACAGTAAAACAACAAGAAGTATTATATCCCTACTGTGCTCAATATACCATAATGGAAATGCACAGTAGAGATATAGCACTTCTTACTGTGATTTAATATCATGCACTACTCCAGCTTGTTTCAGTACTTTATATCAATGTGCTATGGTCCCTACTCTAGTTGAAAATTCCATTTTTTTGTGTACTTGTTAGTTAATTTTTTTGTAAATAATGTTATTATGACTGGTGAACCCATGCATACTGTGAAAGAATTGGCCAGCTATGTTAATTATCATCTGAAAAGTGAAGCATCCATTATGCTTTGTTGTCAGCTATGTTCAACCTACTACACAGCAGTATGAATCAAGAACTGTTCGAAAAGCACCTCTGCAATCAAAGTAGCCACTATGAAAAATACGGATGATTTTCCGTTAAGAAGGGAAGCCATCACAAGCTAGCTACCACCAAATCAATACTCTTCGCTGTCAGCAAAGATGAATGGGACACAAAGAAGGACACTGGTAAGTCCATGAAGAATGCATTGTGCCAAAATGACATAGAACAGTGCAAGCATGTAGCCTTAGCCGTTATAGAGTTATGCTTGTCTGAAGGCATCAGTCAGTTACTCAGTCGGTCAGGGGCGTAGCCAAGGGTGGGCATGGGCAGGCATTTGCCCAACTATCACAGTTTCTTGCCCAACCATCACAAACCTTTTCCCAACCATCACAAGTAGCTTAAGATTCATGTGAGGATTCACAGTAGCACACACAACAACCACTGTAAATCGTAAACGTGTACCTCATTTGTTGAACCATGACTTCAAAGAAGGGATCGAGATAGATGGTGTATCACGTGATCCATCACGCGGAAAATCCCTTGGGAAGTCCCTATAATTACACTTCTTGTAGACGCACGTGCCATGCTCGAGCTCCTTGGCGTGGTTTAAATTCTAAATTTAAAATGGAGTCGAAGTGTGGTACACTATAGTCGTGGTACTGTATCTCTAAGTCACAGTGAGTGATAATCGTTGGTAGAATTCAGTGTGGATGGTGCTGGCAGCAAAAGATTTCGTTTCAGATAAGGAAAGTACCATATAGCCTAACTTACTGCTGATGAAAGAAAATGGGAAAACGTACTCTTCTAGATAACAATAATGGAATATGGAGCTGGAAATGGAGAAAAGGTAAAGTCATTATGAAGTGTCACATGCACAATTTGTGCAGATTAACCGAGTTGTGGTTTATACCAGATTCATGCAAAATGCACATTGGCTGCTATAAGTCTGGGAAGAAGCTTTATTGGCATGCTGATATTTGTGATAGGACTTATAGTTCATAAATCAGCTCCCCTGGCCTTCAATTGGGGCCATGTGGCATTTATTTGAAAAAGCAATACATATCGCTGTGGTGGTTGGTCTGTAAGCTATACTGCCAGTTGATTGTAGTAAATATGTGATGAACTGTTTACATTGTTGGTTCTTGTTGGTTCAGCAGTTTGATGTCACGTGATGCTCGGCTACGACGATCATTGGTGGATGCTTGCCCTACAAGTTTAATAGAATAGCATATAGCTAGTAAATGTTTGCATGCATGCAAGCAGCATTTGTTTTCCCTCTAGCATAGGAAGCTGTAGGCCTTGTGTGCATACACTTTTCATTTTTTTTGTTGATAATGTCTCACATAAAAGTGAGCGTGTTTCTTGTGTGTGTGTAGTTAAGTTCAAATATTGGCTGGCTACGCCCCTGCAGTCAGTTAATAGAAAATTCTGTTTAATATTTTTTTTATAAAATTTCGTAGCAACTTGTTGAAAGCGTTTCAGGTCGATCTGAAGACTTAGTTTTACCTAACCAATACTGCCTCATTGTCGTCAGGGAAAAATGAGGCTGGTTTTTGGGTGACGTTTTTTCATGGGCCGCACCCACTCCTTTGTGGTCCCTACTATATATGATAGCAGGAGCTTATGAGCCACCGAAGGAGCATGAAACTTACGTAGCCTGCTGGGTGCCATCAAAATCCAAATTCATTAGCGATTAGTTTCCATAAAAGGAAAGTAAAATCTCTACTGTATACTAATTGTGCGCGACACTCGTAGCAATTTATTCAAAAAACGTGACGTAATTTGGGTTGTGATGGAACCGAGTTTCATGCTCTTTCGCTGCCTTTGGCGGCTCATAAGCTCCTGATGATAGTCAACTGGTTTAGCTGTTGGAGTGCCACTGCTGGTTATGCTACAGTCAGCAGTTCATGGCTGGAATTACACGAGTTGGCTCTTTTGTATAACTACCTAAATGTATTTCAAAACCTAAACATTCAAATGTCTGACACCTTAATACAACCAATCAAAGTTTTCACTACTACACATTTCCTATAGGGAACCCATAAAAGTACATAGTCTTTTCCTTGATTTGCAATGAAGCACTAACCACACATTGACACCTTTGCTGTCATCACTAATCATCTGGTTGGCTGAAATGCTATTTTACTAGAGAAAAATCATATTTCCGCTTTTTCATTTTTAGCTTTTTATAGGACTCAGCTCAATGATGAAGACTGTATGTACTGTGTACATATGTACATAATATGTACATGTAAACTGTGCACAGTAGCTCAGTAAGACATGAACCCATTGTACATGAAGCCTCAAACATCCCAGCTCATTGTTGTACCTTCACAGCTGCTTGTAACATGACGTTCATTAGTAGAAACTGTCACTCTAATTGATATGGCACTCGTTTTCCAGTTAAACACCCATGGGTTGCCAATGCTACAGGCATGTAATTGTTATGTTTTGCATTGAGGATCTATTGAGACAAAAGCAAGGGATCTAAGTAGCCAATGAATTTCAAGTATTTTATCTCTAAAGCATAGTATTTTCTGCATCACATTGGAGTTGCATTATACCTGGCCATAATGGTCTAAATAAGGTAGACTTCAAACACAGGATTCTATGGAATTTATAAACACTCAGATCCTGTAGTAGTGCCCTCTCTTTTCTTGGGCACTGCAACACAGGACCTTTTGGGTTACTAAATTCTGTAGAGCCCTGTATCTTGAAGTCTAACTATCACATAGAACCTAATCCACTACCAGAAATAAAACTGCTCTCTTCTCCATCTCAGTAGCCTTTATAGCTAACAATTACAGAAGAATGATAAAGATACATGTGACCTGGCCCATTTGTGGAATCAATAGTCTAAGAGCATGACAACAAGGTTGCTACACATTATGACCACAAATGTCAGCAATTAATGTGCCATGTACATGTATTCTTCACTCAATAAATCCAGTCTGTTAAGGTATTAGGTTCACATGAAACAGTGATATGGTAAATGGGCAAGATGGCTGCCAGCTAACATTGCTTATGCTGTCTACCTATACTTCCTTAACCAAGACTCACCTTTGATGTTGTTCAAGTCACTTAGCACAAAACAATTTTACTTTGGCATCTCACCACAATTCAAATATTAATGATCACATGCAATCACATTCAATGGACTCCATTTAAAAGCCAGAGTAAAAAATATAACAAAGGTGTGACTAAAGTCTTGGTGCTGGATCAAACTAGGGACTGACAGAATATTTGGATTAAGAGGTCAATGCACAAACACTACAGCTTTGTATCAGCAGTTTTTACAGTGCTCTACTATCTTCAACAGATCATAGATGAAAGGGCAACACTTAGAAACTTATAAAATATGGGCTATTACTCAAAGATGATGCACATTTCTATTGACACAAAAACTGCTTTGATACATTCAGCAGCTGGTAAGAAAAGTGTGTGAACTCAAATGGAATGCAGACAGTCAGATGGATGGCTTTTCAGCTTCATTTATATAGATCTCACCACATGGTGGATAATATAGCAGACTATAGCTATTTTGCATATATTGTTCCATATAATGCCTATCATGAAGCAGTGGGTGGCCAAGTCCAATACACTACTAAGGTGATTAGAAAGCATTACTAATTATTTGTCGTTATAAGTACTGATTCATTTCACACCCGTTTTCATAATATTGTTTGCAGGTGGCAGTTGGCTAGTACTCCAAGTCTGGATGCATGGATGGAAAATCAAGAGCAAAGAGCCATTTTTCTAATGTTGGAAGTTGCTCCTATCTCTGATAACTCCTCACATAATTCAATCAACACAATACACTTGACCTGGTTTGAAAAATATGTGATATGGCCAGAGAGGATTATAACTAGTCTTCATTGATCTGACATTATGTCAGATCAAAGACAAAGTTGATCTGACATGATCTGACATTGTATGGCAATGCTTAGCAGCATGTGTAAGCATGCCAAATTGGGGCATACCCCTGAAAAAAAAGGATTATCAAATCTTGGATGTGAGTATTTTGACACCCAAAACTCCTTCAGAAGGTTACATTTGTTAAACCACATACATAATAAATCTGTGTTAACATGCTACCTTCATGACACATCACGGCACGTTACGGCATGCCCTACACAAACTACCCTTCCACCGCACTGAGCTCTAACACATTACTTCACATGATAACTACATAGAAACATCACATCACATACATGTACACACATACGTACATACAACTCTTTGGGGGAGGTAGGGCAACTGAGGTGAGGCGCATTTGCTTGAAAGGGAATCGTGTGTTATCACTGTCCCAGTTGTGCCACGCTTAATGCTAACATTGATGATGTAACTTACAAGACATTAATAACGCCCAACAGTACATACACCCAACAGTGCTTATGCCCAACAGTACTTACGCCCAACAGTACTTATGCCCAATTGTAACTTTACCCAATAGTGCCTATACCCAACAGTACTCACGGCCCACAGTACCTATACCCAACATTACATTACAACACTCTAGCATTACCAACATTAAGTGACAGCCCACATTACAAACATCTAGTCGGAACAAACATTACAAACATTAAGTCGCAACAAACATTACAACATTTAGTCGCAACAAACATTACGAACATTCAGTCGCAACAAACATTACAAACATTCAGTCGCAACAAACATTACGCACATTGCAACAAATAACCACATGTAATCGCAACACATAGCCACATTTAGTCGCAACAAATATCGCACATATAATCGCAACACATAAGCACATATAATCACAACATATAACCACATTTCTTCCGCAACAAACATAGGCACATTTAGTTGCAACAAACGTAACCAGTTTGAACATAGCATTTATTGTTATGTCGCATTAGTGATAACACACGCATCTTTGGACTGAATTACTTTTAACTAAGTCCAGCAATTTGCGCCCAATTTCCCCCAAAATAGTTGTTAACAGTGATATAAAACATAACACATGATGATGTATATTTTTGCAGAACTTGTGTCTATTTGTCATACTTAAATTAATGTTCCAGTACTATTAATGTACACATACAATATCAAAGCTCACAATGAATACAACATCATGAGTGACAAAATCCAATAATTCCATTGAGTGTAACTCTGATTTACCATACCATTCATTACTGTTGCATTATGACTATGTAATACTGCCACATGTGATGGTAATTAACCCTTAATGACATCAGAATCTATGAATGATGTAATGTATATAGTAGTAGTAGTATATAATCAATATGTATCTGTATATTATTATCACAGTGGTCGTGTTGAAACCATAAATGGTGTCTACCACTACTGGGACAAGCCATCAAGTTGTGCTGCTGCCCCCCTTTGAATAACTTCTTATGTACTGACCGTAAGATTTGATGACAAATATTATTCTACTTACCATGGCTATGGGATGTGCACAACCATAAATCTGTGACATGTTTTATGTGAATACAATGTATCCTCTGGTGATATTCTATGTACCCATATATTTTCAATGAAACTACATGATTAGCTTCAGCGGCCGTATCACTATGCACACAAACCCAAGTTATGCAGGGTAATGTGAACCTACACATGAATATGCATGATGGTAACAAGTGCTACAAATTAAATATGACGCATAACTCTAGTACATTTGTTAATGTATCCTGGTGACATGTTGGGATAATGCACAGAATGAAGAGTTTGAGTTGAATAAAATATCAGGGATCTTCGTGAAGTGTTCAAATGTAATAAGGATTATTAGTGATTATCAGGGTTCCAACCTTGTTAACTATGGAGCATATCTACTGCATAGTAATTAAGAACACATGCAGAGGGATCTATAAAATTGTTACTGCTGAAACCCACAGGTGCATACAGGTGAGGGCAATGAAAGGTTCTAGTTTGAATGCGTTCTGAGCAAGAGGATCGCCCAAAACAGATGGGTTCACAAACGCAGATTGTAAGTTGTGCGCTGTGTCCATGGAGTGTGGGGCAGTGGCGTAACCAGACTTGTACCGACACCAGGGCCCAGTGCAATAAGTTGAAATCGTATTCACAAGTGAAGCTATTTGAGTAGCTAAATTATCGAAGTGATAATTATTTCTAGAGGCGCTTATACCAATAACTTGGCAGTTTGAAGTGATTTCACAATAACGAAAGGTAATATAGCTGTTTTGCAGCCAAAAATGTGTGCAAGGTCTCGATCGATTATTCGGTAAAATAGTTTTTTTCTACTACTCTATTACTAATTCCGTGGGCATGACTTGATTGCTGACACCCGGGCCTGGGCCCGGGTTTAGTTACGCCATTGGTGTGGGGCTGTGTAACTGAAGTTACACCCCTGTCAAATGTTTGATAAGAACAGCTGTACAAAAGCCTTGTCACGGTGATTGCATAGTTCACACTCAAGAGTGAGTGGTACTGTAGTAGTGGGGTGCATGCACCCTACTTACGTATGCTGGGTAGGGGAATCCCCGCAAATAAGTTGGCGTGTTGGCAAGTTATTAGGTTGGTCAAATCACAGCAGATTTACACGAGTGATTGTGGTGGGAAGATAGGATGGACTGCTAGGGGGCAGGTTGGAAGTTTAAAGTTGCGTTGCACTAATAATTGGGTTGAATTATCGGTAAAAGCCGATATTAGCTAATTTTACAAGTAGCAGTATCAGTTACAAAGTGGAGATATTTCGTTGATTAACTAAAACCCACAATCAATCATTGATGACGGTAATGAACAGGTGAAAGTAAAGCTGTGAAATGCAGCATACAACACTTAACTGTTTATAACTATGTAGGCTTTTTTTTTTGTAAGTATGGCTGCCAGGCTATAGTAGGCTGTGGATATTTATTGGCACCCCACGTAATGAGTCAATCACTTTTCGCAAATGGTCTTGAATCCCACCAGAAACACTGTTTGATAAGCTGGCTTAGCTATTTTATAACCACTTGGCTTCTTTTCCATGAAGGGGTTAGTGGCAATACTTCAACAACATTGTAAAATCGTATGCACACTCAATTAACTACATTGATTACATTATCATTACATTTGCAATTTAATTTAGGTGATATCCTGCTCCCCTTCCTTCTTCTGAAGGACTGAACATCAGCATAACCTTTACAAGAATAGGCAAATATTGATATTGATAAAATTAATGTGAAAAATGTGTATCGGTGCAACAATAGTTTAAGGAGTATAATGCACTGGTAGCTGAACATTTCTAGCACTCGGGATAGTTTAGCTAGAAGAATGGTGGAGACATACATGTTCCAGGCCACCATCCATGAGGCAAAGGAGTTGATTTTTGGAGTGGGTGGGGATTGGGGTAAGTTGAAGCACATCACTCTGAGATGATATTTTCCGCATGAAAAACATTTGCATATATGCTGCTGAGTGGTGGGTGTGTCGGGTACAGAGGATATGGCATGGGCGAACGAGCTATTGAATTCTATGTACTACTCCACAAGGATTCCAGTGCGCAAATGTGCCGGTAGTGGAGCTATTAGTGGAGGAGGATGAGTAGTACCAAGAATGGCTAGTTCTTGGGTATGCAGTTGTAGCTGGTTGAGGCTACCCGAAGATGGCCAGAACAGCGGGACATGGCCTGAAGTGTAAGTTGTTGTTGATTGAGGAGCTTTGGTTGCTAGCTGTAGACTGCAGCTGAGGAAATATGTTCGGGTCGACTGCTGGTTGAGAGGTAGGAGTCACTGTTGTTCCAGAAGTAGGAAGCACGAGTTGTGCCAGGGAAGCCTGTGGACTGGAAATAGCAACGGTGACCTGTGACAGGTATTTGGGTGCAACAGGTTTGCAAGCTGTATTGTGACAAAAGTAGACGCAGTGACTCGTTGTTCATTGTAGCCGCGGCGTCACTGTGACTGGCGGTTGCGTTGGTATGTTGAGATGACACTGTGGGAGTCGCATAGGAAGCCTGACCAGTGACAGGTGGAGTTTCGTCAGCTTGTATGTGTTGTTACGTCAGCCTGCAGCTTCAAAGAGTTCCTCGGCATGACGCAGGTTTCTGGACTTCCGCTCCGCCAAGGGATCCAAGCTACGACAGCCAATCCGGCGGAGCGAAGGACCGCCCGAGAGCCAGGTCCAGCGCCTCGACAAGCCCCTCCGCACGATCAGTGGTTGTCTGAGCAACCCCTCACAGCAATATCGGGACGCGTTGCTGGTTAGGTGATAGCTAACGCTATCGCTATTGAAAACAAGCCCGCGTGAGCCGGTAAACCCACTATTTTACATTGCTATTTTACGTCACGCGGTCAGTTGATAGTTGAATAATGCAATAGCTATATTTAAATTAAGACAGTTATACACATGCAGTGTGACTTAGCTGGTTTTGTAGCGGAGCAGCTAGGAGGTTGCAAGCTGGTGGTGAGGGATTTCACTGGCGTAACTTAGCGATCCGAGTCAGTCAAGCAGCTTATGCATGACTTCTCTAGCAGCAGCAGCAGCAGCTCAGAATGACCGACGACGGTTTATCCTGTTAAACTTCTCTAGTTAGACCTCCAACTTCTCTAGTTCGACCTCTAATTGCTGAGAAACTAAAACCGGGCACCAAATGCACAGATGACACAATTAGACAATTGTGGCAGATACAACTCAATTCCACTACTATAAAGGAATGTGGAATTTAATTATGATATGCACTTATGCAACCAGATGACAGATGGTGCTAAAAGTTGATTTCTGCTCCTGACCCACCAGTCCAGGAAGCTAGCCTGTTAACTTTTGTTTGTTGCTGAGGCAACAAACTACATATAATAACATTATGATGATCTGATATGAAATTATCCAATGCGATGATTTGTGACATGTACTGTATCTATATCAGTTATGGTTTTAACTGCAGGACATTTAAAACTCCTTTAGAAACCACTAAAACAGTGTATGAGCATGTGGTAGAATGGTGCAGATTGTACTTCATTGAAGGGTGCAGGGTTCAATTCTCCAAATTTTTTCTTCAACTTTTTGAATCTTTTAGGTACACCTTTTTAAAAGCTGTTCGACTGCTCTATTAGAGTCACTGACTGTTCTATTAGAGTATATCAATTTTCTGCAGAAATCAGTCAGCCATCCTTGACCGGTTCAGTAGGTAATTGGGCAGTCTTCGAGCTAATTGGTCGGTAAATGTCCGATGGCCGACCATTATAATCCACTCTAGATATGGCCAAGTAACAGCTACAATGATATAATTATGCAATCACTTTGCGATAAGTCATCGCTGCAGCCATTTCTTGGTTGTCACCCTTTGATATAACACCCCGTCTCAAACTAACTTATGTATTCTGATAGCAGCGTTCTTTTGTCTGTTTTGAATTATACTATTTGTATGTTTTGTTATCTTTACTGGTTAAGAGGACAAAATCATCAAAAAGCATTATTTTTAAGTTGAATCATTTTGGTATAGCAAGCCTCAAAACTCCCTAGTTGGCTTTGGAGCATGCATTTTACTTGCTTGTTTCGTTTTTCTTTTAAAAGCTAGCTACAGAGTATGATTGTCTAATAACACAACTATTATACAGTATATAGACACTGTACCTCATAATCTACACTTGGAAAAGCAGTGGTTACTGAAACATGTAAAGAATACTTGTTGCCAAACTGTTCCAACTCCTCCCAGAGTGATGCAACAGGTATACCATAGTATTTTCTCCCAGACAAAAGAAAAGTAGCTTTCCAGAATTTTCAGTGAATGGCACACGTGGCACATCATTTCTAAGGAGAGGGAACATGGTCATTTTAGCAGGGTCATCACTTTCTCTGAAGTGGAACTAATTGTCTAAATAAAAAAAGTTATTAACTGATTTTATCACTGTACAGTAAGTATATTCATAGCCAGTGTGTTCCATGATTTTGGATCCATCTGGAAAGTTGCTATCTAAAGACAAACAATAATAAGCTCTACGGCAATGGTATTGCTGGAGAAACATCAGCATTTGTGTTACAACGTGATCTTGAATAGTACCAACATTTTGAAGTGATGAAGGTAGAACTTCAAGAATTGAACAATTCTGTTGCTTGAAGGTGGGTGGAAAACTAATAACATCTGAACAATGACCAGCTTCATTGATAATTACTACATAAAAATATTTGTTCAAACAATTGCAACTCAGTACAGCATCTAGATGTTCTTGTTTCCTACTAAACCTTCCATAATCTAGTATTAGGATGTTTCGTAGATTCTCACGTTCCTTAAGAACACACAGATCCTGAAAACATACTGCAGCACTGGCCAGAGACTTTACATCAGCATTATCCATATCACACGTGCAGCCTATATAGCAAAAATATTACACAGTGGTAAAATGCTGACAATATCATGATTGGTATGTATTACATACATTCAAATACACATACAAATCAGTACTAGTTCAATAGAGGATATACCCAGTATGGTAAATTGTATTTCAGAGGTCCAGGTACAAGGTACAGTGATTAACTAACTGATGGTATTGCCCCTACATTCCTTGCATGTCAGCATTTCAAAGCTACTGTATTAATACGATGATGTCACTTCAGCATTTTTGTATACTAGCAGCAAGACACGTGGCCGGTGTATTGTAAGTAGAAAAGAAACGGGAGAAGACCCTAAAGGCAATATCTCAGGTAATGACTCATTAAGAGATGCTCTTAGGGCACATTTACTAACCATCCTGCACCAAGTTGGGCAATAGTAAATAGCATATGACAACTAGTGACCAGCATGGACCTCACCCTGAATTGACTATGCAAATATGTACCAGGTTGTGCAAATGCACCAATCTGGTAGTCTCAACATCTAACAACACGCTGATTCTGAAGTCCCACTGGTCAGTCACGTCAGTTGGTAATCCTGTTGTTACAGCTAGGGGAACCAAGCTGAGGATGCAGACTATGATACAGATAGGCATTAATTGGAATTACACCAACAACATGGGCAGCAGTATTTACATGTAGATGACAGATCAAAAAATCCACAGAACTTTGACCCCAACATGCTAGATGCCAAGAAAGACAACACGTCTATCTTGCAACAAGTAATTACTACAAATTATCTAGAAAAGCCCTTCTGTCATACCCTGAGAAAAGTTAACAGGTCGCAATGCATAAGGCACATGAGATCCACAGTAGCAAAACAACCAGTAGTTGACCAATTCGTGAAGGACTACCTCAAATCTTGCTTCTCAAAACAAGGGGACAGCAAAACTAAAGGTTTGTGATCTGACCTCATTGAGTAAAATCTGCTAGAAGATGTTAATGCAACAACAAAAAATATTTATGGCATGCTAGACATAGTCCAGTGATCATTAGTACTCCTTGGAAATGCAAATGAGTTACTGTCACAAATGAGAAGGACCAATAAATTAACTGCAGCTTGCAGATAAATCGCTGGGAAAGTATAACCCTATCAAGCTAGCAGGAATTTATCAAACGTCTACAGAACAAGGTAAAATCTGATGCTTCATTAGCCCATTCAGTATCAGTTTCACAATGGTACTATGGTAACATGTCATGCACCCTACCATCTATTGTCCAATTGAAGGAGCCCTGTTAAAAGTTGGGGGCATTGGCAGGGTAACCTTAACAACTTAACATGAATACAGAGGCAGGGGCGTGGCAAGGACAAGGCAGACCTACTGACCACCAGCCCCATCAAAGAAATTCTAACTCAAATGTCACCTCCTTTGACACCATTACATCTGGATTTTTCATTTAATGCCACACACAGACTCGCTCTAGTTATTAGCAGACTATATACCTACAATTGAGAGATTCTTACAAGGGATTCCTAGGTTCTCACCACAGTGAAGGGATATCACCTGCCTCTATATTAATAGCCTGTTCAGAGAGTAGGTCCTAGCTGTGAACTTCATCCTGGGCACAATGGGAGAGGATTACTAACAGAAGAGATTTCCAACTTGGAAATAAAAGGAGGGGTAGTTTATTATTGTCATATCATTATTTTTTACTTTTTCCAGGGCACATGCAACCAAGCAATCACCAACGGGACAACCTACCAATAGGGCATGTATGCAATGCATAGCCAGCACAGTGTGAGTGGGTGGAAAAGATACACATACACGGTAACACAATTGACTGGCACTTAAACATTAGAATATGCAATTACAACCAGTACGAATTCTGAGTGACCACTATATTTATTTAGATTGACTGTACTCCTGATTACATTATCATGAAAGCCAGTGTAATGAAGCTCAAATTTCTAAAAAAAACACTTAGGATTTTTATGATGTATCCATGCAAAGTTTGTGGCACATGATCCTTCTCATGTGATCCCGGGTGTTTAAAAGAGGAAATGGTGCCGGACTATGACATGGTTGAGTTGTCAATAGCAATCCACTAGGCTTGTAGTTTTCTCATCACTCCCTATAATTTTACAAAACTGACAAAATCAACAGGCAGAAACTGACCAAACTATCATTTGGTACTCACAATTACTTACAATGTTAATGGGCCTACCAAGTACTCCCAATGGATTACAATCTTCTACTTAACCCAGACCAGTGACCACACCCTTTCCAGATGTTGACATTGAATTGAGGAAGTGGAAATACTAACAATGCCTAAAACACAGCCTGGCATAAGTGGCATCACTGGTGTACTGAACAGGATGTGATTCAGTGATAAACTCTGCAGTTCTTTGAGAAAGCTTTCGCATTTCAAGATGCTACCTCAGGTGGTCAAGTACAAGTTCCCTTTCAGCTGTGGTGAATCACAGTGTAGACCAGTTTGATACTGATGACTCCAGTACTGTACAACCAATACTTTGTGGTCAGCCATATATCTACCACTTACCATGAAACTGAAGGAACACAAACAGGAAGTCATCCATTGGTTTCCTATATGCTGAGAGGCATGTTTAACTAACAGTAAGCCCCACATTATTCCTGTTCTTGGCACATCAGAGCAGTCGTGGAGTTCACAGCAGTGCACATATTATTGTATAGTTTACATTTTAACACCTATAGCTCACCATTATGTTTTTGATGTATCAAGTTAAAACATACAATGTACACACATCAACAGTTTAACGATAAATGAGGCAAAAAATTTGTTTAGCACCGCGCACCTCTTTGCTAAAAGTAAGGGTCTGGTAAAATACAGATCCCATATCAGTTCTAGCACAGAAATTCCACACTAGCCAATTAATGTGTGCCAATGAAGTTCAGCCATATGTCAAACACAAGTCGCCTTGGCAACACAATGCCTTGCAGGGCAATCATCTGACATACACACACTGTCAAACACAATTTTACCAGATTCTTACTTTTAAGGGTGGGCAGCACCAGATAATGGTGATACTAATGTTTGGAGATTTCCTTGTACATTACTAGCATATGGTCAGAACATATAAAAATAATTATTACTGAGATATAAAATTGTCAATTGCATCAATTTGTCAACTTTGGTGAATCACTTCCCGTAAGTAGTTGTCATCAATCACTATTAGCAGTCATGTTTAAAGGACATGCAATTGTATTAGCACTGTAGGGAGTGAAATATAGTATGAGGGGTTGAGACCACTATAGCAGTAGCACAAGGCAAAGCTGAGTACTATATTTCACATTTGGCACGAGTCTTTTTTGATTGGTTTAATGAAATTAGCTAGCTTAGCATTTTTAAAAACAGGATTAGAAATGAGAAAGCGATACAGTGATTTCTTCTAGCTTGATTCATGCAAGAGTATAAATACTATCCAAAGTTCAATTGGAGAATGGATGGGTACAGGCTCAGGTATTGACAAAGGTACTAATATGTCTAGCTATTCCTCGGGTTTGAAGCAGACCTTATTGATATGATGGTGTTTGACCGTTTGATGATGTGTACAGCACAAGGTAATACACGTGAAGAAGCAGGAAAAAGGTGCAACTATGGACAATGAAACACAGAACAATAAATGTTTAAGCCTACAAGAAAAGAAAGCCACTGTCTGAACTGGCAAATCAAAGTAATCAACATGGATTCAAAGTAGGGCTGGGACGAAGCTTTGAATGGTTTGTGGGTTCGAAGGTTAAATAAACTTCAAATTATAAAAGTGTCCTTCGAAGCTTCGTAATGCACTCATGGTCTACTAAAGAATTACAAACAAACATCGTTATCTTCATTCCTCTTGTGTGATCAATGTTCGTCTGTTCGTGATCAATCTTTGTGTGCCATGCCCACTTTTAAACCATCGAAGTTCAGCTTACTACCATAGTTGCAGCCTCAAAACACCTTATAAAGTGATAGATAATGCATGGAAGGCATACTTTTAGCCATTACTTGGTGTTTACCTGTGCATGATTGAAGTATAGCAGACACGCCCATTTACAATTGATTGATTACGTCATTCAGTATTGCTGCTATGCACTTTCCAAATTCTTACAAACTTATTAAATAGGTTTAGAAAGATAAAACCTAAGAAGGATGTGCATAAATACAAGATAACCTGTAACTTGAAAGCTAACACCGAAGCTTCGAATGTTCGAACATTTTATTAGCGAATATTCGAAGGTAAATTTCAATATTCGTCCCAGCCCTAATTCAAAGACGTCATTGTGGAAAACAAAGTTTGTCAAATGTATGTTCTTGTAGGGTCTGATCTCTGTGTTGTAAGAGACTGTAGGATGAATTAGCTTCCACCTGTCATACACTTATCCACTAAAGAGAATTCCACATGATTTAGTGACTTGGTACACTAGACAACGTGCTGGTGTAAAAATCTGAGTTTGCAGTCTCAGTGTACCACAAGGCATACTAGCTGATCAAGCAACAGCTATGTTTTGTGGAAAGGTCCCAGAGAAGCTTATTGCAGGACATTATAATTTAAAAGCTATTAGTAGAAACAAGCAGCCAATGATCCTTAGGCTGCAAATAAGTTATGCATCAGTGATACAAGCAGGTCCTATGATGGAGGAATATGTTGGATATGGGCTATTTGCAGCTACAGAAAGGCAGATGGTCCTCCAGCCAAGAATAAGCCTGAAATACATGGTAAACAAGCAAGTCATATAAAATTAAATGTCCACTAGCTTATCAGCAGGTATATCTCCCTTGTTTCTCTACTTTTTTTCTATGTTCCCTAATTGAACTTATAATTCTATTTGTTTACTTTTTTGTAATGACTAATGAACCTGCTCATCCCGTATGAAAGAAAGAACAGTGCCAGAGTTAATCTTTTCATCTGAATGTGTGTCCCAGCTATCAATTACTGCCTCGAAGTGAAGTGGCCATAACACTTTACTTTCAGTTTTGTTCAGACCATTGCACAGCATTGTAATGCAGAACAGTAGGAGAAGTGCCTCTGCAATCAATCCAGTCACCACAGAAAATATGGACAATTCCTACAAACATAGGGAAGCCATCTTTTGCTATCATGAATCAACACCTTGCGCTGTCAGCAAAAGAAATAGGACACAATGGAGCACAAAGGTAAGTCCATGATACATGCGTTGTACATACTGTGGTATGCCAAAAGACACCTGTCAGGCTGAAGTGTTGTTGAACAGTGAAAAAATCAAGCCTGTAGCCTTACGCCTGTCTGAAGGCATTAGTAAGTAAGTCAGTCAGTCAGCAGAAAATACCACTAAATAATAAAGTTTAAAAATTTGTAGCAACTTATTGGAAGCATTTGGGTTGCACTAAGGCACTTTTGGGCTTGGTTATACCTAACCAATATTGTACTACCAAGGTTACAGGAAAGAAGTATGAAGTTGATTCTTGTATGATACTATTGACAGTCAATATAGTTCCTTTGATCTTCTCAGCCAAAATTCAGCCATGCATACACATGAATTGTTTTTATTTATTTATTGTTGATTTTGTCCATAGCTAGAAGTTTAGCTTATTTTTTATTAGTTATTCTTCTTAGTCTATATATCCTCAGTAAGTTATGGTATTGTGTTGTGTGACTGTACCATGAAGGCTGGTGCACCACACTGTGGGAAGAATATTGACAGGAACAAAGAATATGCAAATTTCACGTAGTACTCCATGTTTCCTTCCACAAATGGAATACTTTTACACCGCAAATGCTCTCCTGCACCTTCTGAATTGCACATATTAAATTCGAGCAAAATCACCATATGTATTAGTCCTCATAATTTCAACTCAATTTCTCTTTTTCCCTTTATTTCATTGGGTTTACCTTCTACCTTTTCCTTTGTACACTTCACAAGAACTGTTATAAAACACAAACGTGTATCCCTATTGTCTTAAGAGCGTAAGAAGTCAAATCTACAGAGGGAAATATGATTATTTGCATACAAAGAGACTTTTGTCATGCCTACAGGGAAACAGGTAAAAATTTGAAAGTTGGTCTGTATGTATGTTAAACATCTCCAAACTTTTGTAGTTTGACGTAAAGCTACCAAGCTGTAAGAAGAAACTTAACCTGGTATAGTGCACGTGGAACCTCTCTTATCTGGTACATAGCTCAGAAATGTCCATAACTAAGAATAACATGCTATTTTGCTAAATGACTAGCTTAAATTCAAGTTATTATTGCTATCAGTTAGTGCTATGCAGTTTAGTGGGCATAGGGGGAAGTCACTACAGAGCATTCATGGTCACTCCCCTGGGCTGTAAAAACCCATTATCACCTAGCAACCAAGTGGTAGTTGTTATTATAGTAGAATAAACAAGCCATCAAACAGGTAAACAGCAACCTTTAGGCTCCCTCCTTGTGCTTTCATCTAAACCAAACTCCATTACAAACTACTCCATTACAAGCCACATTACCAACTTGGGCTGTCCAGACAATGGCACATAAATATAATAGGGTAAGTAGAATCCAAGGTAAACAGGAACAGGACGGAAACGGAAACAACCCACGGAAAATTCCTAATAAAGATCATCATACAATGATACAGGTTGGACAGGTTTGATTTTGCAGCACAATGTCATTGTTTGGATCCGTTTGCTAAAACGATCAAAACACTCTAATAGAACAGTCAAGAATGTATTGTTACCTATCCCACCAGGGACCCACATTGATGGCTTGTGAATTAATGGACTATAGCTGTCATAGGTATTATAGACTAGCTAAGCAGGGGTGGATGTAGGGGGGTCATGGGGGGCTCTTGACCTCCCCCCCCCCCCCCAAAAAAAAAATAATAATTTGTATACCAGATCAAGATACTCTAATAGAGCAGTCACTCTAATAAGCAGTCACAGTATTAGAGCAGTGTGTAGTGAGCTATTTAAGGATTTTTATGTACTTTATCAGCTATAAATGCGTAGTTGGTGAGGTGGGCAGCTATTGTCAGTTGGCTGCGACCTTTTTATTTTTTTGGTCTCACCTTACTAAACCAGACAATGTAGTGCTTCAATTCATTCTGACCCCCCTTTCTGTAAGTTTGTATCCGCACCTGTGGTTGAGTCATCAATATTGAAAGTTCTCTACTTCTCTGAAACCATAACATTAAACATTATTATAACTTGAGATTCCCAAATCCCAAGTCAAATGATGGGAATATACATCAGGGGAGGAGAACAGTACTCAAAAGTGGGGGAAGGGGGCAGTATTCCATTTTTGCATAACTGAAATAAAATAAATTTAAAAAAAAATTATTGCATAATTTTTAGCACAAACTCTAGTACATCAAGGCAAAGTAAGTTGGTTAATGACTACAATAGTTGCTTTACTTTAGCAACTGGGCATTGAGGGGGCACTACCTCTCCACTTGTAAAAGTTGGGGGGGGGGGGGGGGCAGTTACTCCTCCCACTACCTCCCCCACAACCCCCATTTCTCTGCGCCTGTTATACATGCAGCATTGGTATGCTTGTCAATTCTTGACTGCTCTATTAGAGTATTTTTAATGCAGGTGACTGCTCTATTGGAGTGTTTCAATTTTTTTATTGAAAGGATCCAAACAACACTGCAAAGAAACATTGTGCTACAAAATCAAACCTGTCCAACTTGCATATTACATGATGACCTTTATCAGGCATTTTCTGTGGGTCATTCCCGTTTCCGCTTTCAGTTCCGTTTTCCTTGAATTCTACTTACCCAATATAATATGCAATACAATACAATTATAACGCCTGTCTTCCATAACCATCATTCTATCTATTGACCAAATGCTTTCTGTGTTGGTTTTACTGTGATGTGGCCAACTCTGTAATTTCACCATTAGCATTCAACTATTGTCCCGTCCATTTTCAAATCTAGCTGGTGCCTGTCCCACCACCCCTATATGAGCACTCACGACACTACACTACTATAAAGAAATGCTTTGAAAGGTAATGAATTAATACATCTTCAAAAAATAAATTCATAGTTAGCTCACTACCCTTGGTGAGTTACAATGACTTGAAAGCTTGAAATCTTATAACCAAAAATGATCAATATATTCTAATAGAAGGGTCAGCTTCTAAAAAAAGGTGTACCTAAAAATGAACTGTCTGAATCAAACCTACACCTTTCACTGAAGTGTAATCTGCATCATCTTACCAAATATTCACACACTGTTTTAGTGGCTTCTAAAGGGTTTTAAAATGTTCTGCAGTAGAGTTGCGAACAGGTATTGTCTAGGTCAAGCCAATTATTGGCTAAGAAGCCTTTAAACTGGTTTTTCCCACCCACTTGGTAAACCATAAATTACCCCTGCTGATAGGTGTTAACATCATAACATAACCTCAAAGCATGTGTTATGTGCTTGTAATAGCTGTTATTGTAAAGCAGGATGTTGATGGTCACTTTGGTACCACCCTAAGGCTTTCAACAGGCATGTTTAGTGCCATAATGTCTGCTAATCAAACAGTAACCAGTCAATATCCAATTATTCACATTCCAATAACCAGTTTTAGCAAACTCTGCAGGTTCACAGCACTATTCTGCAGTATATGATTATATAGATTGCAAACCAAATATATACATGTCAGAAAACATTGCATTGGATAATATCATATCAACTCATTATAGATTTACTATATGTACATATGTGGCTTAACAATGATGCAGTGCATGGCTGCTGAAGGAGTTTTGGGTGTCGAAATACTCATCAATTGCAATCTCCAAGCATTGAAACTCCAAAATTGTCTGAGGGGGCATGCTACAAATTCCCCTAACTTGGCATGGTTATGCATGCTGCTGCTTTGCACATTCATTGTCAGATCATGTCAGATCAACTTTGACTTTGATCTGACATAATGTCAGATCAACGAAGACTATATATATCTGTTGTGGTAGCAAAGTCACCTCCTGCTAAACTTCCCTATTATACTTCTCATATAGCATGATAGTACCGTATAGTAGGGACCACATAGGAGTAGGCGTGACCCACAAAAAAATCACCCAAAAACCAGCATTAACTTTCCTTGACAATGATGAGGAAGGATTGGTTAGTTACAACCAACAAGCAAGCTTTTCAATTGACCTGAAACGCTTTCAACAAATTGCTACAGATTTTTTATTTTTTTAAAAATTATTAAATGGAATTTTCTACTGACTGACTGCCTGCCTGATGCCTTCAGACAAGCATAACATGATAACGGCTAAGGCTATGGGCTTGATTTTTTCACTGTTCAATGTCGCTTCAGCTTGAGAGTTGCTTTTTTGGCATACCGCAGTATGTACAATGCATTCTTCGTGGACTTACCAGTGTCCTCCTTTGTGTCCCATTTATCTTGGCTGACAGCAAAAGGTGTTGATTTGGCAGTAGCATGTGATGGCTTCCATTCGTAATGGAAATTGTCTGTATTTTTCATAGCGGCTACTTTGATTGAAGAGGTGCTTTTTGAACAGTTCTTGATTCATAATGCTGTGTAAAGGGTTGAACATAGCCTACAACGAAGCGTAATGGCTTTTCAGACGATAATTGGTAGCTGGGGTGTGCAGCACTAATTCGGTATGCGTGGTTTCACCAGTCATAATATTATTTTATAACAAACAAGTACACAAAAAAATGGGAATTTTCAACTAGAGTAGGGACCATAGCATATCAATAAAAAGTACTGAAACAAGCTGGAGTAGTGCACGATATTAATCCCTACTGTGCTCTTCTTATGGTATCTTGAGCACAGTAGGGATATAACACTTCTTATTGTTTTACTGTGATTTAATATCATGCAATACTCCAGCTTGTTTCAGTACTTTTTATCGATGTGCTATGGTCCCTACTCTAGTTGAAAATTCCAATGCATCACAAAATAATTATTTTGCTTTACATACCGAAATATTTTCTTTTAGAGTCCATGTTGATAATTTTTGTCTATTGCAAGAATATCTGATTATTAATCCACCATCTCCACTGACATATTGAACTATCACATTTCCATCATTAGTGATCACCGTGGATTTGGGAAGAACATTGTAAACATCATCACTTGTAGTTGAAAGCTTGCATAATAGATCTCCTTTAGTGTTGTATAGTAAGGCAAAAGCAGCTAGGTAAAGATATAGCATACTGACTGATCAATTGAGTCACAAACACAGTTACAGAATAATTACCATATGGTACTCTACAATACTCATATAAATTCTTTACCACTTTTAGGTGTGATGTATTAAACTTGCTTATGTGCTTATAAGATGTTCGTCTACAATATTATGTCCCGAGTAGATTCACATGATACACTAGCTAATGTTATTATTTTAATGTTGTGAATGTTCTATTAGAGTGTGTTTATCTTTTTCATGCAAAGTTTCAGTGTTGCTACTTAACAAACAAAGCCTGCATTTGTTATGTTATAATATGCTCAATTGTATTTCCAGCAGATGGGCCAGTTACACAGTCTTGATTATTGTGAAGCACTTGAAACATATTTCAAATTATCTTAGTGAAGATTATGTCTGTGTATGATATACTGAAAGCTTTTCTTGATACCATATAGGAATATGGCACAAGGGGAACATGGAAAACTATGAGAACTCTAAATTTGTGACCGGATTTGCAAAAAACTGGCATAATGTACAAGCCTAAATTTGCCATTGATTGCAATGGGTACACTATTTGTGTAATTTAAAAAATTCCGTAAAACTTTTAAATGCTTTGTTCTTTAATTGTGAAGAAAGGGTCTAATGATAAAATCTTATTCACCTACTCAAGGGGAGTTCGAAAATCCTTGCAGTAGGCTAAACGATACACGAGTTATGGGCATTTGTTTATGTCACATCGAAGCAATCGTATGCGATCGATCTTTCTTCACTGATTCTGTCTCTGTATGTAGTGAAAAAGGTGGTAGAAGGAAAACCTTACCCAGTAATGGACTCCCCTATTAATCGTAAACATGATGGTGCATGTTGCAACTCTGTACTTCATTGTTTTCGTAAGTTACAACAGTTTTTGTAAGTGCCAGTAATTTATTTTCCTAATACTTGCTGTACAAATCGATCTTTCTGTTGTTGTTGTTATAGTAGGACTGTAACCCTAGCTCCAAAAGTTGTAGGCATACGAGGCTGAAACTTGGCCACAGAGCATATACTTGGTTAAGTAGGTTATAAATATTCAAAAAAATAAAGATTTTTAAAAATGCGCCATTATGCCGGGTTTTCACAGATCCGGTCACATTTTAGAGATTGAGATACTCCAATACAGCAGCCATATACTCTAGCAGCATAATAACAAACAGTGTTGCTGACTCAATCCACAACATTAATGTCAATAGAAATCTCTGGAGGTCAAAAATCATATAGTTTAAGTGTATGGTGTTGTATTGCACTGTCAATACATATTTCACAATGCATATCCATAGCTATAGCTTATGCAAAGATATCTTTAACCTTATGAGCTTTAGTATATATCTAGCTTTTGACATCCCTTTGACAAGTCACGAGTTTCATTAACAGTAGTAAGCCTTGTCCTACTATTATAATCTCAGACAAGATCTCGCATTAAGGTATTGCCTCTGTGGCCTTCATTTAGGACCTGGTGTTTATTGAGCTTAGCAGATAAATACAGTATTCCTGCTGACGACAGTACAAACACCAAACACTGCATTACAACATACTAGTCTACCAGAATTATTTTAACAGATTGTAGTTTAGAGTTTTAGTTTATTTCATGACTTACACAGAACTCCACCTGTAACTATTCCCAAACTGCAGTTCAGTGCAACAGATACAACTGGAGTATGATGACCAGTTAGTACTGCTATTGGCTCAGTAGTACCTAATATAATGGAAGTATGTAATTCATGTACATACACACAGCAGGCTACATCTTAATACTTTTTGAGGAGTAAATGCAGTGGTGAGGAATGCTACAAGATTTCATTTTGCTGTACATAGCATTGGACAGATGAACAATGAATAAGTATACTGAAATGTGTTTATAAGTGGAGAAAAGGTTACTGTAGTTCTAGGCACTTTTACAAAACAGGTGGAGTTAACATGCTAGCAGGCAGCAAAGTAAGAAATGTTTTAAACGTGGACTGAAGAGGACTGCCAAACTGTAGACTTTCCTAACAGTACAAACCAATAGTCAATATCTGTATGAATTTACTAAATAGAAACAGATAAACAGACAATTAATGCACAAATAATCACAGAATAATTTACTTGGACGTTGAGCTAATAATTCAGCATATTTTGTCCACTCCGTTTCCACAACATTACAGTGCAGTCACATGGTCCACTTGCAATCAGACCATCTTCATTATTGGAACATAACCCTCTGTCTTGATTATAATCCAAATATAACACTGTACTGTGATGTCCAAATACACTCTGAATTAGTTGACCTGTTCACAAAAATATATAATCTAATGTGGAAAACTGTCAATGTACACATTGTGAGAGAGCAATTATAAACATGTCAATACAGTATAGCTTGGAAAGGCCAAAAGCTATGAGTTAAAATTTCACCATGAATGCAGTTATAACCATAGTGTATAAGTTGTTAAGTTTGCGTTTACTTTTCTCTTTTAGGCTTGAAGCAATGGGGAATTTTGTTTACTGAAGCTAGCGATACAAACTTGTTTTACACTGCTACACTAGACATTTTTGTTCACATGTGGTGCGTCTAACAACAGCTTTCAGATTTATAACACTGAAACAGGTACTGTGATATTTGTACTAAAAAGGTTTTGTATTTATTTTAGTAAATACCTCTGTGTTTCAGAATACCTCTTTAATGTGATTCACTATGTACCTGTAATGTATGCAATACCTGATAGAGATTTTGGTGCAGTACATGAGTTTTTTTTCCAATTCCCTTCCTTTGTATAAAGTTGTCTCACTTAAAGTGCCCCACATACAAGTTGTAAGGAATAAGACTTGCCTTCTTCACTCAGTTATATTTGGTTTGTGTGTATTATTTTATGTATGAAGAAACTTTTGGACACAGGCTTGAGCCATTTATGCTCTGTGAGGAATGCTTCAATATTTCGTCCCTTGTTCTTAAGATAGTTGGTTGATTGCTCTGTTTACTGTGTTAAAATGAACACATTTAAAAAGGATAGATCAGCTTGACTGTTGTATTACAGTATTTGCTCTATTATTAATGTATGCTCTAAAACTTACTGAGGTCTCAAAGTCATACACTAAATTTCTCTTTCCATGGATACTGTCTGTTATGCTCTTACACCCCTGTACACCTTATTGTACCCCTTGTATTGATGACTGCTCTATTAGAGTAATCTGGTGTATATCTTTGGGGTATCATGAGTTAATTGATTACCATAATTAATGTGACAAAATTTTTGAAAATCAATTTTGTACACAACACTGAAGTTGACTTTCACCATCAATAGATAGTCACACCAATACCATAGCCATGCCGCTAATTTGCTCAGACTATTTTTCACAACTGGATTTCTGGAGACATGTGCCAGCCACTGGGAATGCTCTTGCACCTTGGAATGCCACTGGCCAGATGGAACATGAGGCTAGAGTAATTGGCACCTTTGGACAGTTTCCCAGGTGTTCATTGCATTCATTTCTTTTACATTGAGTGACACTACATGGTGGTATTAAGGCTGGAGACTCCAAATGACCTGCTCAGCCATTTTCTGTTGATATACCAGTTGCCTGCCTACCACCCCTACCACTATCCATGGTTGTGTGCTTGTATTATAGATACTGCCATGAAAATAGCTACTCAAAATTATATCAGTAGCTAGCTTACTATGGTCTAAAGTCTGAATTGGTGAACTACAGATAACATTAACATACAGGAAACATCACTAGTACTTACTGTTTATGACATTCACTTCAAGCAAACACTTCACTGTAAATTAGTAATAAACACAACACAAAGAAATGATTAAGCAATTATTGTACCTTCAGTAACATTCCAGTTAGCTGCACAGTATACGTAACTTGCTGACAGAGACAAAATAGTTCTTGGATATGAATACGTCTCCTCAGGATGTAACATAATAATGGCTACATCAGGACTGACTTCAAGCTTGCTCAAAAGATCTAGTAGCTGGAAGACACTGTGAAATAATCTGGAAAGGAAATAATCATAATATTAAAGGAATTTATTAGAAAAAAAACAACAACACAAAGTTGAATGCATCATTATTGACAAGCATCTACTGAATGGAAACGCAATTATACATTTGCTACAGCTACGTATGTGAAGTATTTTCAGCTCCACACAGAACATAGTGTACCTTTACTGGTGGATTTCTAAGTGCGTGTGGATCTTTCAGCATTTGACCGAAACTCTTTATCTGTTCCTCAAGTAACTAAAAAGCACATACAAAGTCACAATGCATTAAATAATTACACAGCTAACACGTAGTCCATGTCTTGATAAAATAAGAGTACTAAAGTTTATTTTATAGGAATGGAAACTGGACCATTCTTAATTAACCACCGTATAGCAGGATTTTCAATGATTATTTTTGGGGGGGGAGGGGGATTGCCACCATCCAAAACTTTGAGGTGGAAAATTTTCACATCTTTAGGGTTGTATACAATCACTGGACTGGACTACTTGATTCAAGTATTTTCTAACCAAATATTTGGGCACAGCTGACAGATTCTTGTAAGAAAGTCTTGATATTTCCTGTACAAGGCATACATAAAATCTCTCACAAAAACCTCTCAGAATTGTGCGTACTGAATAAACACTATGGGTATGAGATTTCTGTGAAAGTTTCACACCTCTGTGCATAGCTGAGAGATTTTTTAAAGATATTTTAACACCTTCAGCACAAACATCTTAACATCTCTCACAATAAAATCTCTCAGAGTTACATTCATTGAGTAAATGCTACATGCACAGGTTTAACACGGCCCTGAGAGATTCTGAGAGATTTCTGAGAGAAAAGAATTTTCTATATAAGCTTTACTCCTCTCAGCAGTATGTCTAATTCAAACTGGGAAGGAAGGCATCAGTTGGTTGAAAGTTGCAGATGGCTTGCAAAGAACATAGCTCATGTGGCATCTTGAGAAGTGACGATCACCGTGGAACTAAAGCTTCTCTACAGGTTCTTAAGGATGTTACTTTTAGTGACACTGTTTCTGTGAAGTTTTACGATTCTCCATATATTGATCGTCAATTTTGCTCACAAATGGATATAAATGTGACAGGTAGAAAGCATTGTGAAAGACTGTAAGGACCACTGAACAAGACAGAAAAGCTAATAGCTTCAAGCTTTCATGATCATTGGTGCTTTGATAGCAACAAAGGAGTGGCTGATTCAACAGATATTCTTCGCTGGTTTAATGAAATGCTGACTAGAACAGGACACACTAAATGGAAAAAGAACAGCAGACAATGGGCCTATGTGCAGTGGAAGTTCAGCATTCCCAACACTGAAGCTAAAATTTGGATGCTAAAAAAACTTGCAGAATAATTATTTTATGTACTAAACTTTAAACTTCACAATTTTAAATGCATTTTGTTGTTGATATGTACACACTGTACAAGTTTATAATTTAATAAGGTTTACATAGCATATTTAAACCAAGTTAATGGAGGAGCAATGAAAGGTGCATTGGGAATTAATTAGAGTATCAGGTGAGCATCAATCAGAGTTCACGCATGCGCAACAGTCAACATGTGCATTGGATGTTTTAAGAGTAGTGGGAGTGTTCAAGTGAGATCACGATTTCCCTGAGAGACATGCCTAGGATGAAGAATGGAAGTGAAAAAAAGACCCCTATTCCGAATACCACGATGACGGCTGAAGAGCAACTTGCTACTACTGGATCAGGCCGAAGAAGAAAGAACCGTCCTACTGGGGCTGGAAAAGAATCTTCTGGAACTACTAAATCAACTAAGAGGAAGAGTACAATGGCGGATCCGCCACGTCAGAAGCGTCAGCGTGTGGTTACTATCCGTGAACCAGAGAGCGACTCCTCAACCAGCGAAGATGATGGAAGAATTCGACGACAATCCGTTAACTGAGGCCAATATTCCAAAAATTGTTGAAGCAGTCATTAGTAACCGGAAAGTGAGGACCCTCAGGAGAAGAGCCAAGATAATCCCCACCTAGGTGAGTAGCTTGCCTATCTGTTCGAATCGTGTGGCATCAGGCGTGACGGCGTGGTACTGTGCATGATAATTGGCACAATGCAAAGTCAGCTGGCATGATGATGTGGCACTGTGCGTAATAATTAGCATAATGCAAAGTAAGCTCCTTGCGGTTATGCTGTATGTCACGTCTTGCTTCGTTACAGGATTCAAACACTTACAAGTATAATGTGTTTGTGTTGATGGTAATTATGGTAGGGACATTTGTAGCAGTGTTGTGGGCATCAGGTAGACAATTAGGTAACCATGAAGCCATACACCAAGACTACCTTGCCCAACTGTCTAGCCAAGAGATAATTAACAAAATATATATATATATATATAAACGGACATACCATTAAGCCCCATTCTTTCTGCACTCTACTACTATGATGGTGTTACCTCTCTCCTGCACCTTCCTAGATCTGGAGCATATCAACGTACTTTCATCAAAACGGAAGAAGGCCCCTCGTCCTACCAACCAGCTGTCTGCACCTCTAATAGCAAGTTCAACTATACCACCACTCCCATCAAAGCTGGTTGAAAAGATTGAAGCTGGCAAATTCATAGAGATGGGAGACCCTGTTCCAAGCCACTTGGGTTTTGTGGAGACAGCAGGATCCAAGCCAAAACAAAGATCAATTACCAACGTATCTGAATGGCTACAAGCATTCGCTGTTTATGTGTCAGTCGTTTCTAAGAAGCATGTTCCGGACTTGATGGGTTACCAGATCCTAATGCTGGAAGCCAGCAATGAATACCAGAATAATCGCTGGCTGGCATATGGTTGACAATTCCAACAGCTCGCCGCCTCCCAACCAAGCTGCAAGTGGTCTAACACAGATTCAACACTTTGGAGCCTAGCTTTTACAGGCCAAGCCAAAGCAAATCGCTGCAAACATTGCTTTAGTTTATTTCACCAATCCATAGACTGCAAATTTGCCCCAAGTTCAACCTCCAGCTCACGTAACCAAACGCATCAAGCTCCAGGCCGCCGACGATTCATTTGCCTTCAATGGAATGAATAACACACTCAGGGATGCACTTTCCCAAACTGTCGTTATGAACATGTGTGTTATTACTGTGCCTTTAATTCGGTTGTGAAGGACATCCATCATAAGGCTTTGTTCTGTTCTAACCCTCCTGCCCAGTAGTCAACTACAAACCAACGGCCTAGACCACGGTTTCAATGATGTAGACTGTGGTCAAAAACTATTAGCGTGCCACTATTTCATTTAACTACTAGTATGTGTACTAATATTGTACAATATACAATCAATTTTTTTTGCTGTGCTGTTCAATAACATGTAATTGCTATGAGGTATCTACCTTAATAATTCATATACATATTTATTTATAATTCATACATAATTATTCATAATTCCAGATGGTCTCCTAGAGCCAATCCATCGACGGGATACAAAATCAGAACCACAGTGTGCGAAATAACGTCCGGACACCTTTCCTGGTCAATTACATCAGTTGTCAGGCCATAATTGAATTTGTTCAGAAATAGTGTCCTTTCAAAGTGTAGCAGAGTTTATTGGGCTAGGAGGGTGGCCAGACATGATGGTATTGACATGTAATTAAGTTATTTGTTTTTGGTCTGTGGTGACCACAAAGGTATTCCCAAGATGTACTCCGAGGTTAACTACTGTGCCAGCCTACTTGTCTCAGACCTGTACTGCAGTAGTAAAACGTATTTATAAACTAATTTCCAGTAGTACTTTTACTTGTGGTTTTCATGATCACTTGTACAACCAGTTTATATTTTAAGCTAGAATGGACAAAACATCATATGTTCATACACTGTATTAGGGTAAAGCCACTACAAATGTATTTTAAACAATGGTAGCATAAGCAAAGTTTAACCACATATAGCTATGTAGAAGACCTTGACAGAAGTCCTTATGACCCCTTTCCTTGTAATAGAATTGATTTCATAGAAGCTCTTTTATGTGACCAGTAGTTACCCTTTAAAATACTGTAGTATCAGTGTGATTGGTTGAGTAGTAATCAGCTCTACAGTACATGGGTGCCCCGGAAGCAAACATATCTACTGTAACTTGGCAAAAACACAGGAAAGGAGAAACAACAAAAGTTAAAAAGTCTGGTCAAATTGTTTGATGTCCACTAAACTTTCACAATGTCCGGACAGTATGTCAGGACATGTTTGAAAAGTTATTTCGCACACTGGAACCATACCCTCAGTGGCTACAGCAATGGCAGAATCACCTTACTCCTGTCCCACTTTTCAATCAAATTCCTGTAGAAGCTAGCTACATTCACACTCCACTCATCTCGACTGCTTGGCTATATCACCTAAGGCATCACCCACATCAAAACCTAGTCCAGTATTTCCTGCAGAGTATCTCCCTTGGCTTTAGAGTGGGTTCTAATGGGAGTGGTACACAATCAGCACAAAGGAACCTTCAAATCACCCTACAGTTGTGGATGAGTACCTTCATAATGAACTATTACTAGGCAGGATGTTGGGCCCATACCCACTGACAATATGTCCGGGTGTTCACATAAAAAGATTCAGGGTCATCCCGAAGAACCATCAGCAGGATAAGTGGCGGCTCATTACAGACCTGTCCTACCCAGCAGGTAGTAGTGTGAATGATGGCATACCTTCACAGCTGTGCAGCCTGACCTATGTAACCATAGATGATGCCATATTAAACATACTTAAGTCAGGAAAAAATACAATGTTGGCAAAAATTGATATCAAGAGTGCCTTTCGCCTACTACCTGTACACACAGCAGACTGACATTTAGTAGGGGTGAGATGGAGAGGCAGTATATATATATATTGATCATTGTATCCCCTTTGGTCTATTATTCAATGTTCTCGCTAACCTTTTAGCCTGGATCATGGAAAATGCAGGTGTTTCTTATCTTGGTATCCCCTTAGCACCCGATAAACTAGAAGGTCCTTCAACATCCTTGTCATTCCTGGGAATCATATTAGACACTGAAAGAATGGAAATTATGCTACCAAAAGATAAACTCACTAGAATACAGCAACTGTTGACGACATGGCTCCTCAAGAAGAAAGCTAGAAAGAGGCAGATTTTATCACTAGTAGGCACTCTCCAACATGCCACAAAGTTGTGCATCCTGGCAGAGCATTTGTCTCAAGAATGTATTCAACGGCAGCTAAGCTCCACGAGATGCACTTCATCACTAGGCTAAACACATCATTGAGGTACGATTTGTTGTGGTGGCATACATTTCTCCAATCTTGGAATGGTCTCAGTATTCTTAGTCACCCAACTGTCTCATATCCGGATTTCTGTGCCCAAACAGATGACTCAGGAGCATGGGGTTGTGCAGCGGTGTTGGGCCTCCAATGGTTGCAGTGGGAATGGCCCCCAGAATGATACAAAATAGGGATAATGGCAAAGGAGCTTGTGCCAATCATTTTCACTTGCATTGTATGGTGGCCTTATCTGTCCAAACACCACATTAACTTCCATTGTGACAACGCTAAATTAGCGTTAAGTTTGTAATGCATCTGCTCCGCTGCCTATCATTTTTCGTTACTCACTTCAACATTTACATTACTGCTATTCACCTACTGGGGGTGATCAATGTGACTGCTGATCACCTTTCTCGTGGTCGGTTGAATCAGGCCTTCCAAGTTACTCCCACCTTGTCATATCAACCTACAGTGATACCCCACACAGCCTTCCAGTTAATCTCTCCTTGCAGGCTTCACTGGATCTCCCCCCACTTCCTTCGACTTTTTCACAAGACTTTATCATTCATTTATAGGCAATCATTTTGATTGTAATTGTATATGCTGTTAACACCATTAATGTATTCATGTATTACTGCTAATACTGTTGTGCTATTACCATGGTTGCCATGTTTACACCAAAAAAAAAATTATTTTACTGATTTCTTCATTTCTTATACCTACAGAGCTCTTGTCAGCCACACTATTCCAACTGAGTGCAGCAGCACAAACCTAGGAATATCAGCAGCAACAAAGAAAGCCTACACAGCTGGCCTCCACAAGTACATCACCACAAGGCATTGACAAGAGCATCATTTAGCTCAGCCCTCAACAAAGCCTTAAAAGAGCTGCACATGGATCCCTACCAGTTTAATGCGCATAGATCAGAATTGGTGCTGCTACATCAGCCAAATGGGCCGGTGTGAGTGACTCACACTTATAAGCCCTCGGAAGGTGGAGAAGTGATGCCTACTTACACTATGTTCGACTGTCACCACAAGATTTAACAGGATTGTCGAAGTCTCTTGCATATACACCATCTTCGAAACAAAACAGTTAGGCGTGTCTTGCTTACCACGAACACTTAATATTATCCAACTCACCATGTATCCATAATCTATGCTAGATTAGTTATAATAACTATACCACAGTGCAGACATGTTGTATGTATAGGCATAGCTAGATGAGTTATAGCTCTACTTACATAATGTGTATATGTGTAGTTACAAGGGATGATGGTGTGTCTTACATGTAGAGTTGTAAATTCAGGCAAATAATCTAAAGAAATAGTTTTCTCATAGATACTTCATCTATATATTTAGGTCTACGCTTGGGTGGAAAGCCATGTGGCATGCCTTTCTATGGCCTGGTACACCCAAGCTACATCAGTTAGAGTATTCACCCTTAGTCATTTAAAAATACCCCCTCCAAGCCAATTGATATGTACACAGAACATCTTCTCCAGAGTTATATCCCAGCCTTAAAACTGATTAGGTTCCCACAGCAGACAGAGTCCTTGTACGACTACCAAACACACCACATCAATTGACAGTATAATTAGTGTCAAGTATGTTGGGAGGTGAGCAAACTACATTAATTTCACGTATTGTTGTCGACAAAATTAATCGAGTTTATCACTGTTTCAACTGTCAAGTGCTATAACTCTAAGAGCATTCATAATAAAAGGCTGAAACTTTGGCTGTCCACTCTTTTGTTACTATAGATTACAGAGATGCAATAAAATGGAATTCGAGGAATGTCAAAAATGGCCGGTTTTTGTTCAGTGGGTCACAATCATTAATTAAGTGGGAAAATCTTTACTTTGGCACTGAACTAAACACCAAAAATAGCAAACAGATTTCCAAGCACACACACCTCCTCGTGTACTCTAATGAATTCTTCTGGTGAATTTGCCCAAGGAGGAAGCTTTACATTTCCAATTGCTTCTCCAAAATGATTGACACCTAATTCAAACTAAAAATACACAAACACAGCTGGTAATGTTTAGTGAGCAGCAATTAAAAGATTACGGAGGGGAAATGCACATAACCATCCGTCTGTATATACAAATTAAAGACTACTAGAAAGTTCACATGTAAAAATGGATAAACACACATGTAACACTTTCACATCTCAGATCAAAGAGCTGCCTGGACTACATCTGGGAAGTGAGATAAGGTTGAAATCAATTGTGGGGATCGATTATGCTCATGTCATATGGATTTTCCATGTAAACCACTCAGATGGAGAGCATTTTGTTATTCTCGCTATCCTACGTATGAGTTGAAAAATGTTGGGCTAAGGTGAGAATTAGTGCTATAGCTTTCGCACCAATCTTTTCCACATGTTTCTGAACACAGACCACACACCCATCACAAAGTTACCACTCTGCACGAAGTAACCACTCTATAACCAAGCTTACAATACATCAATTATTCCAAGCTTACAATACATCAATTATTCCATAAGTGATTCAATAGCACTGATTAAAACACTAAACTTGCATAACTGAAATTCATCATGATACCTCTAGGATCTGTCCAATCATCATACCGAGAATGTACTACAGTAGCTGATGACCCATAATCAAAAGTTTTAGGTATGCATGTATAATATATCCAGTGGCTGCACTCATATTGGCTTGGGTGATTGATCACCCTGTGCAGGCCATTAGCCTGATACTGATGGGAAGTATTACATATTAACATGGGGCATTCGGGTTTTGTCTGAAATATTTGCCCTCCGCCCTCAATCCTGCAGCCCTCGGGCATACATTTCAGACAAAGCCCTCATGCTCATGTTGTACACAACATTCACCTTGTTATCATTTACAAACATCTGTGGTAAGAACAACAACTCTGGTTGATCAGCTCCTACAAAATAGACATTAGTATTTTCAACTAGCAGTAAATCTATAGATTATTGTTATTTAATTTTGACCCTAGTAATACAGAGTTGATAAAACAATGGACACGTACGCTAACATCAGATGTACTTTCTAAACAATTCTTCCAAGCTTCTTCCATAGAAGAGAATATTCTGTTAGGATCATCAAAATAGCCTTCATTGAACTTAATGTGGAGGGATGAATAAGGTTCCTATGTACAATATCAAAATCAGTAAGAATGAATTACATAACAAACGTACCACTCTGATTAACCAGTGTAGGGTATATGCCATTGTTGAGTAATGAGTTCCAAACAGAAATTTTGGCATGTCATCATCCATAAAATCATAGCGTGTTTTGAACTAGACAAATCTCTATAGGGTTTTGGGTTGTTAAGATCTAATTTTTCAAAGCAGTAATCATTCAATATCCATGGAAACACTGGGTACTAGCCAAGGTCATTATATGATCGTCCTAACACAACAGAAAATCAGTGACAGAAAATAGAAATACAAACTGGCAATATTTACCGTATACAGTTACGTAAATTACAAACCAAACTTTCAACTATGGACTCAAGTAAAAATATAAACACAAATCAATACAAACTATACATACAGTACTTGATTAGATTTATGAGATATGTACAATTTGCGAACTGTATGTAAAATGTATACACAAGCTACAAAATACCTGATATAGTATTTAAAAACATCAAATAATCAAATTCGTTATTTTTCTTTTTTGCCATCTTGATGACATATTAGATTTCTTAAGTAGCTGCAATGAAGAAGCTAAGGAAATTGACCTATGGCAATGGAAAATGACATGAAAAAAAAGATGCATAATACAATACACACACTGTATACCACCACAAAGTTATTACAATTGCTAGGGAAATTCATATGTAAACACACTACAGCAATGCTGATTATATTCACAAATTCATTGTTTTGTACCTTGTAATAGGTACTCCATACAACTTTCCAACTCCAAACGCTTTACAAACTGTTTCAGGGCTTGGAAGTTGTCAAAGAAAGTAGCCACTACATAATAACACACAGATGTAAACATCACCAAAAAATTACAAAGAAAAGATAAAGTTAACTTAAGGAGAAAATTGGTTAAATAAAAATATATATAGAAACTTGTTGGAGGGTTTGGAGGCTGTTCTACATTGCCAATTCTGCCACATTATGAAGGGAAAATGAGGTAGGTTTTTGATATTTTTGGGCAAGATAATCCAAACCTCCATGATCCCCGTACTGTATAACATATGTGACCAACTGGCCAGTTCCAAAGACACCATGGACTCCGTCCACAACCACTGTCATTAGTCACTGAATAAAGCTAGTTAAATAGTGCAAAGCTAACAGTTTGATTCAACTTATAAAGTATGATATGAAATAGCTCTGTAAAGCTAACTATAGGATTGTGCTACACTAATTTTGCAACCTTAAGTTCTTGTATCATGGTGGCCAACCAACCTGATACACATCCCACATATACGTACATGTATGAAGACACAACCAGTTCAAATTAACATGGAGTTATATTTGGAGGCAATGAAAATGGAGATCACATAATGAAATGTGGAGATACTTTCCAGGAAGGAATTATGTATGTGTACAGCAGGTGTCGTTTAATTTCATGCTTCGCAGCATATAGTGTACTAAATATATGGACAATAGCAGGCATTAAACTACAACAAATATCTTCTTGTACTTTGATTACAGAAGAACACTTCAGCAGCTCTTCTTTGGTGAAGATACAACCGTAAGAACACTGCAGTCACATCAGCATACCACCACTTCTCAACACATGACGTATCCAGCTAATGGAGACAAGTAATTATAAACTATGTAAACACTACATAGTTAGCTAGGAATCAAAGGTGCCTATAACATTATATTAGAGTTATACATATTCTATTGCACATCTTACATAATTAGAAACTTCAGTTGTGTCTTTAGGGTTGAAGCTAAAAGATGATTTGCCAAATGTCAGTGTACCGGGAATAGCATGTGCCATTAGAAGTATGGAGCAGCTCATAGTTAAAGATGAACTACCTACAGTTAATATAAATGTAAGGTAACACTCTATTAACACTTATTGTATATCTTCATTCTCTGTGTTCCTCATTCTCTGTGTTCCACTGAAAGCTGGTCGGCTGTACTTGAACTGTGCCTGAATCTGAAGTGTCAGCAACAACTACAAAAATACACACAACATTTCAGCCAACATTGCTACATTGCTATCAACACAAATTTTAAATATAGATGAGCCCAGCAGCTACATTCCTAATAGTGTATGCTGATTTCACATTTAACCAACCAGCTTAGCACCTCATATGCTGAAGAATTAACCAAGCACAGCAGTGTTAATACCTTTATTTCTAGAGCCTTGCAAATAGGCAGTACCATGGGAGTTTTCAACTAATTTAAGTCTTCATCTGCTGCTATCTTCAGTCAAACATAATTTTCAAAATCCTGATGAGGCATCACTTGTACTAATAGTATACAAATATGTAAAGTAACTATGTACGTATGTAATATCTAAATACCTTGTTGACAAAGTGTCAAGAATACCCTCCTCATTCACAGATCACATTAACTGCATCAGACATGACTCAAGTAATACTTTATTTATTAACCTCCTTGGTTACCATTTTCCATTCATTTACTGAAGCAACATTGTGTCTTGCTAGAGCAGTTACATTTAGATGATCATTTTCACTAGTTCACTCTGAAGACTTTGTATGATAGTCTGCCATAGTTTGCTGGGTAAGTAACATAAACAAACAGTAATGTTGTTAGCTGTATACTGTATATACATTTCCTTTTTTTTGAAATAATCTGGAAATACTGTTTAAAACGACATCCAGTTCACTATCTGCTATGCTTCTCATGTACGAATCACAAAAGGTAACTAGTTGCCTATAGTACAGTATAGTGTGGTTAGGAACACTAATACAACTAACTACATGCACTTACTTTCTTTATCAATGAGTTCTTGAAATAATTTTGCAGCAACATTCTTTATGGCCAAATGTAATTCCTAAATACACAGCAATTTAATATTTACTGCAGCTGCACGTGCACGTGCACACACACATAAATGTCATATGGACATACTACTTTGTCTACATAGTTAAAGCTTTTGATTTACGGTCTGTACAAAGTCATTTATGCCACTACCATTAACATTGGAATGAATCGGCAGCTCTTGCTTGTGCCACCGCAGTTAAAATTGTAAGCCTTTTTGAAATTATACAGCCACCCGCTTGTTAGGATTTAGGATTGTCACTACCACTAACATTAGAATTAATGTTGTTCACTCACCTTACTCAACTGTAACAGTGTGCAGCTCCGTATCCACTTCACTGCTAGTTCCGGTTGGCCATCTGTTTATCCTTCACATGGTTGTTAATGCTGTAGACCTCACACAATGAAATGATTGTGGAGGGGTTTGGTAAGTGTACAAGACCTTGACAGCCGTGGGATATTTTGTTTTGTATCACTTTTTATTGTTAGTGTGGAGGGAAAAAGAATGTAAGGCGTTAATAATGGAGTTTTTCCTTTTTGACAGATACTTGGGATAGCGAGATGTCTGGGGCAAGGCTAGCGATAGTCCCCTTCCAGATTCTTGCTATTATCTTAAGCCAAACCATGTGTTGAGCTGTGCATTACATGAACCTAATCAGCTGTCATCCTATGGAGGCCTTGTACTATCACATTCCCTCTATCGGGGAATGGATCGAGATGCTGTATATCAACAGCGATTACTCTGCTAACACCCCCTGTCATTGCTGTAGATGTTGTGGGCATAACTTTGAGAGTTTGTTAGAGTATGTTTGTTTAGCAGAAAAAATCTATTTTGGCCTAAGTAGGGGTCAGTTGGTCCAGATGGATGGAACAGAGTTGTAAGATTGATTTTTTGGTATTGAAGGCAGTGGGGGGGGGGGGGGGTTGGCATGTAGAGAGTAAATAATTAATGCTAATAGCGAGTGCGCACGCATGGGAGTGCCATAATACAACACCTAACTACAGTACGTGGTCATGCTGCGTGCTTAACAACATACAGCTACAGTACACGGTCGTGTTGTGTGCTTACGATAGGTGCTTACCGAGGTCATTGAAGGACGAGCTTGGTGTATCGCTGCCCCTAGCTAGGATATTAACATCGGAATGAATCAGTGAAATTGTATGGCCACCTGCTTGTTAGGAATTAGGATTGTCACTACCATTAACATTGAAGTGAATCGGTATTTCTTGTTTGTGCCACCGCTGTTAAAATTGTAAGCCTTTATAAAATATTTTGAAATCGTACAGCCACCTGCTTGTTAGGAATTAGGATTGCCACTACCATTAACATTGGAATGAATCAGTAGCTCTTGTTTGTGCCACCACTGTTAAAATTGTAAGCCAAATAGTTTGAAATTGTATAGACACCTGAATGTTAGGAATTAGGATTGCCCATTGGAATGAATCGGTAGCTCTTGTTTGTGCCATCACTGCTAAAATTGCAAGCCTTTATAAAATAGATTGAAATTGTACAGCCACCTGCTTGTTAGGAATTAGGATTGCCACTACCATTAACATTGGAATGAATCGGTAGCTTTGTTTGTGCCATCACTGTTAAAATTGTAAGCCTTAATAAAATAGATTGCCACTACCAATAACATTGGAATGAATCGGTAGCTCTTGAAAATAGTTTGAAATTGTACAGCCACCTGCTTGTTAGGAATTAGGATTGTCAATACCACAATGGAATGAATCAATAGCTCTTGTTTGTGCCACCACTGTTGAAATTGTAAGCCAAAATAGTTTGAAATTGTATAGCCACCTGCTTGTTAGGAATTAGGATTGCCACTACCATTAACATTGGAATAAATTGGTAGCTCTTGTTTGTGCCACCGCTGTTAAAATTGTAAGCCTTTATAAAATAGTTTGAAGTTGTATAGCCACCTGCTTGTTAGGAATTAGGATTGCCACTACCATTAACATTGGAATGAATCGGTAGCTCTTGTTTGTGCCACCACTGTTAAAATTGTAAGCCAAATAGTTTGAAATTGTATATACACCTGCTTGTTAGGAATTAGGATTGCCCATTGGAATGAATCGGTAGCTCTTGTTTGTGCCATCACTGCTAAAATTGCAAGCCTTTATAAAATAGATTGAAATTGTACAGCCACCTGCTTGTTAGGAATTAGGATTGCCACTACCATTAACATTGGAATGAATCGGTAGCACTTGCTTTATAAAATAGTTTGAAATTCTATAGCCAACTGCTTGTTTGGAATTAGGATTGCCACTACCATTAACATTGGAAAGAATTGGTAGCTTTGTTTGTGCCATCACTGTTAAAATTGTAAGCCTTAATAAAATAGATTGCCACTACCAATAACATTGGAAAGAATCGGTAGCTCTTGAAAATAGTTTGAAATTGTACAGCCACCTACTTGTTAGGAATTAGGATTGTCAATACCACAACGGAATGAATCAATAGCTCTTGTTTGTGCCACCACTGTTGAAATTGCAAGCCAAAATAGTTTGAAATTGTATAGCCACCTGCTTGTTAGGAATTAGGATTGCCACTACCATTAACATTGGAATAAATTGGTAGCTCTTGTTTGTGCCACCGCTGTTAAAATTGTAAGCCCTTAGAAATTGTATAGCCACCTGCTTGTTAGGAATTAGGATTGCCACTACCATTAACATTGGAATGAATCGGTAGCTAGCCACCACATACGTATAAATTTGCATAAATTATAAGCTATAGCCAATATTAGACTAATCTTAGTTTATGCCACAACTGAAAAATAGCCACAACTGAAAAATAGCTACCTGCTTGCAAGGATTGCCAATACAGTAACGAATCTGATCATTTGCCACCACTATGCTGTCTTCACGAAATGTTTGAGATTAAATAGCCACCTGTTTGTAAGGATTGCCAACATAGTTAAAATTGACATGAATAGCCACCTGCTTGTTAGGAATTAGGATTGCCCATTGGAATGTTGTTAGGAATTAGGATTGCCACTACCATTAAAATTGGAAGGTAGCTCTTGTTTGTGCCACCACTGTTAAAATTTGTGAAACTTTATAAAATAGTTTGAAATTGTATAGCCACCTGCTTGTTAGGAATTAGGATTGCCACTACCATTAACATTGGAATGAATTGGTAGCTTTGTTTGTGCCACCACTGTTAAAAGTGTAAGCCAAAATAGCTTGATATTGTATAGCCACCTGCCCGTTAGGAATTAGGATTGCCACTACCATTAAGCTATTTACATTGGAATGAATTGGTAGCTCTTTGCTTGTGCCACCACTGTTAGAATTTGTAAGCCTTTATAAAATAGTTTGAAATAAAAAATAGTTTGAAATTGTATGGCCACCTGCTTGTTAGGAATTAGGATTGTCACTACCATTAACATTGAAGTGAATCGGTAGCTCTTGTTTGTGCCATCACTGCTAAAATTGCAAGCCTTTATAAAATAGATTGAAATTGTACAGCCACCTGCTTGTTAGGAATTAGGATTGCCACTACCATTAACATTGAAGTGAATCGGTAGCTCTTGTTTGTGCCATCACTGCTAAAATTGCAAGCCTTTATAAAATAGATTGAAATTGTACAGCCACCTGCTTGTTAGGAATTAGAATTGCCACTACCATTAACATTGGAAAGAATTGGTAGCTTTGTTTGTGCCATCACTGTTAAAATTGTAAGCCTTAATAAAATAGATTGCCACTACCAATAACATTGGAAAGAATCGGTAGCTCTTGAAAATAGTTTGAAATTGTACAGCCACCTACTTGTTAGGAATTAGGATTGTCAATACCACAACGGAATGAATCAATAGCTCTTGTTTGTGCCACCACTGTTGAAATTGTAAGCCAAAATAGTTTGAAATTGTATAGCCACCTGCTTGTTAGGAATTAGGATTGCCACTACCATTAACATTGGAATAAATTGGTAGCTCTTGTTTGTGCCACCGCTGTTAAAATTGTAAGCCCTTATAAAATAGTTTGAAATTGTATAGCCACCTGCTTGTTAGGAATTAGGATTGCCACTACCATTAACATTGGAATGAATCGGTAGCTAGCCACCACATACGTATAAATTTGCATAAATTATAAGCTATAGCCAATATTAGACTAATCTTAGTTTATGCCACAACTGAAAAATAGCCACAACTGAAAAATAGCCACCTGCTTGCAAGGATTGCCAATACAGTAACGAATCTGATCATTTGCCACCACTATGCTGTCTTCACGAAATGTTTGAGATTAAATAGCCACCTGTTTGTAAGGATTGCCAACATAGTTAAAATTGACATGAATAGCCATATGCTTGTTAGGAATTAGGATTGCCCATTGGAATGTTGTTAGGAATTAGGATTGCCACTACCATTAAAATTGGAAGGTAGCTCTTGTTTGTGCCACCACTGTTAAAATTTGTAAACCTTTATAAAATAGTTGAAATTGTATAGCCACCTGCTTGTTAGGAATTAGGATTGCCACTACCATTAACATTGGAATGAATTGGTAGCTTTGTTTGTGCCACCACTGTTAAAAGTGTAAGCCAAAATAGCTTGATATTGTATAGCCACCTGCCCGTTAGGAATTAGGATTGCCACTACCATTAACATTGGAACGAATTGGTAGCTCTTTGCTTGTGCCACCACTGTTAGAATTTGTAAGCCTTTATAAAATAGTTTGAAATAAAAAATAGTTTGAAATTGTATGGCCACCTGCTTGTTAGGAATTAGGATTGTCACTACCATTAACATTGAAGTGAATCGGTAGCTCTTGTTTGTGCCACTGCTGTTAAAATTGTAAGCCTTTATAAAATAGTTTGAAGTTGTATAGCCACCTGCTTGTTAGGAATTAGGATTGTCACTACCATTAACATTGGAATGAATTGGTAGCTCTTGCTTGTACCACCACTGCCAAAATTGTAGTCTTTATAAAATCCTTTCCACCACTATGCTGTCTTCACAAAATGTTTGAGATTGAACAGCCACCTGTTTGTAAGGATTGTCAACAGAGATAAAACTGGAATGAAATAGTAGCTCTTGCTTGTGCCACCATAATTACTAGCTGTAAATAGCCAATATGCCACCTCTAATATACTGTTAGTTATTTGTTAGGTTCAGCCTTGCCACCACATACAAATAAATTTATAAGCTGTAGACTAATCTTTGTTATAAAATAGTTTGAAATTGTATAGCCACCTGCTTGTTAGGAATTAGGATTGCCACTACCATTAACATTGGAATTAATCGGTAGCTCCTGCTTGTGCCACCACTGTTAAAATTGTAAAATAGTTTGAAATTGTTCAGCCACCTGCTTGTTAGGAATTAGGATTGCCACTACCATTAACTTTGGAATGAATCGGTACCTTTTGTTTGTGCCACCACTGTTAAAATTGTACGCCAAAATAGTTTGAAATTGTATAGCCACCTGCTTGTTAGGAAATAGGATTGCCACTACCATTAAAATTGGAAGGTAAAATAGTTTGAAATTGTATAACCACCTACTTGTTAGGAATTAGGAATGCCACTACCATTAACATTGGAATGAATTGGTAGCTCTGGTTTATGCCACCACTGTGGAAATTGTATGCCTTTATAAAATAGTTTGAACTTGTACAGCCACCTGCTTGTTAGACATTAGGATTACCACTACCATTAACATTGGAATGAATTGGTAGCTCTTGTTTATGCCACCACTGTGGAAATTGTATGCCTTTATAAAATAGTTTGAACTTGTATAGCCACCTACTTGTTAGACATTAGGATTGCCACTACCATTAACATTGGAATGAATTGGTAGCTCTTGTTTATGCCACCACTGTGGAAATTGTATGCCTTTATAAAATAGTTTGAACTTGTATAGCCACCTGCTTGTTAGAAATTAGGAGTGCCACTACCATTACCATTACAATGAATCGGTAGCTCTTTGCTTGTGCCACCACTGTTAAAATTTGTAAACCTTTGTAAAATAGTTTGAAATTGTACAGCCACCTGCTTGTTAGGAATTAGGATTGCCACTACCATTAACATTGGAATGAATCAGTAGCTAGCCACCACATACATATAACTTTGCATAAATTATAAGCTATAGTCAATATTAAGACTAATCTTAGTTTATGCCACAACTGAAAAATAGCCACCTGCTTGCAAGGATTGCCAATACAGTAACGAATCTGATCATTTGCCACCACTATGCTGTCTTCACGAAATGTTTGAGATTAAATAGCCACCTGTTTGTAAGGATTGCCAACATAGTTAAAATTGACATGAATAGCCACCTGCTTGTTAGGAATTAGGATTGCCCATTGGAATGTTGTTAGGAATTAGGATTGCCACTACCATTAAAATTGGAAGGTAGCTCTTGTTTGTGCCACCACTGTTAAAATTTGTGAAACTTTATAAAATAGTTTGAAATTGTATAGCCACCTGCTTGTTAGGAATTAGGATTGCCACTACCATTAACATTGGAATGAATTGGTAGCTTTGTTTGTGCCACCACTGTTAAAAGTGTAAGCCAAAATAGCTTGATATTGTATAGCCACCTGCTCGTTAGGAATTAGGATTGCCACTACCATTAACATTGGAACGAATTGGTAGCTCTTTGCTTGTGCCACCACTGTTAGAATTTGTAAGCCTTTATAAAATAGTTTGAAATAAAAAATAGTTTGAAATTGTATGGCCACCTGCTTGTTAGGAATTAGGATTGTCACTACCATTAACATTGAAGTGAATCGGTAGCTCTTGTTTGTGCCACTGCTGTTAAAATTGTAAGCCTTTATAAAATAGTTTGAAGTTGTATAGCCACCTGCTTGTTAGGAATTAGGATTGTCACTACCATTAACATTGGAATGAATTGGTAGCTCTTGCTTGTACCACCACTGCCAAAATTGTAGTCTTTATAAAATAATTTGAAATTGTATAGCCACCTGCTTGTTAGGAATTAGGATTGTCACTACCATTAACATTGGAATGAATTGGTAGTAGCTCTTGCTTGTACCACCACTGCCAAAATTGTAGTCTTTATAAAATAATTTGAAATTGTATAGCCACCTGCTTGTTAGGAATTAGGATTGCAACTACCATTACCATTACAATGAATTGGTAGCTCTTTGCTTGTGCCACCACTGTTAGAATTTGTAAACCTTTATAAAGTATTAAAATAGTTGAAATTGTATAGCCACCTGCTTGTTAGGGATTAGGATTGCTATGACCATTAACATTGGAAATGAATCGGTAGCTCTTGCTTGTGCCACAATTATTAGCTGCAAATAACCAATATGATGTGTTTGAGATTACCAGTACCATTAAAATTAGTAGTTCTTGCCTGTTTTAAGCACTTAATCTTAGCTTCTGCCACCTCTGCTACCTTTCCACCACTCTGCTGTCTTCACAAAATGTTTGAGATTGAACAGCCACCTGTTTGTAAGGATTGTCAACAGAGATAAAATTGGAATGAAATAGTAGCTCTTGCTTGTGCCACCACAATTACTAGCTGTAAATAGCCAATATGCCACCTCTAATATACTGTTAGTTATTTGTTAGGTTCAGCCTTGCCACCACATACAAATAAATTTATAAGCTGTAGACTAATCTTTGTTATAAAATAGTTTGAAATTGTATAGCCACCTGCTTGTTAGGAATTAGGATTGCCACTACCATTAACATTGGAATTAATCGGTAGCTCCTGCTTGTGCCACCACTGTTAAAATTGTAAAATAGTTTGAAATTGTTCAGCCACCTGCTTGTTAGGAATTAGGATTGCCACTACCATTAACATTGGAATGAATCCATAGCTCTGCTTGTGCCACCACAATTATTAGTTGCAAACAGCCAATATGCCACCTCTAATAAACTGTTCATTGTTTGTTAGGTTCAGCCTTGCCACCACATATGTATAACTTTGCGTATATTACAAGCTGTAGCCAATATTAAAACTAATCTTAGTTTATGCCACAACTGAAAAATAGCCACCTGCTTGTAAGGATTGCTAATACCAGTAGCTCTTGCTTGTGCCACCACAGTTATTATCTGTATAATGAATGGTAGCTGCCGTTTTTACCACCTATGTTGCATAAGAGCCAGCAATTTTGAAAGAAATCATTTGTAGTAATCACAACAGCTAAATACTAGACTTTTTATTTTCTTGTTTGTGGCTTGATGCCGCATACTACATAAAAGCCAGCAATTGTAACAGCCAGTTGAGTCGGCCAGTTTGGTAGAGATCACTTGTTTTTGCTTGCCACCATCTGTTGAATAATAGCTAGCAAGTACATTAGTAGCTGCCATCACTTATTGCATAATAGCCAACAATTTGATACTTGTATGACCAGTTTGGAAGAGATCCTTTATATATAGCAACAGTTTGTTTGCAGGGATTAACACAACTGTAAAATTTGTATCTGTAGCCACTATTTACATATTGTACTTCTTCTGTTTGAAAGACTAATTCTTGCTTTAGAGCCACCAACCTATAGTTACCACAACTTTGATAGCATTTGAAGCAGTGTTTTAATTCTGATAAGTTTTGCTTGTCACCACCTGCCACCAGTTTAGCCACCAAATAGCTAATCTATTGACCCAGTTTAGTTTGTGTTTATGAATAATACATAGCTGCAGGCTTGCCTTCACCTGTTGTTCAGCAGCCATCAACTATTTGTTTTACCAGGAGGAGATGAATGATTTATAGCCACTTCACCATTGAATTTCTTAGAATTGAAAAATTACTCTTAAATTGAGTTGCGTTTATGCCCTTTAAAGTTTTCACAATACAAATATGGCTCCCACCTTGTTTGATAGCCACTGACTAAGTATTTGATTGGATTTCCCACTTTATGAAATTCTCACCTCATATCTTGAAGTGTTAAATCATTTGAAAATTCAGTAAAAGTACTTTAATTTCAAAATTACTGCCTTGCTCCCACATAATTCTGCATAGAATACCAGAAGTAGAAAAGAATATGGCTCCCACCATATTTGATAGCCACTGACCAAGTATTTTATTTTGTTTTTTTTGATTGAATTTCCCACCTCATGAAATTCTCACCTCATATCTTAAGGTGTTAAATCATTCAAAAATTCAGTTAACAGCTGATACATATCTTCTAGGTTGACAGCTGATATTATTTATCACTTTTGTTTTTACTACTTTAAATATAACAATAATTCATTGCCTATTATAGCTACATAGTTGTCTGAATTTAAAAATGCTCACTATTCCCTTATGTGATGTGAATACACCAAACAGCTTTGGAAGAGTGGCTGGCTGCTGAAACTTCAATGAGTGACCCTGCAGGTGATAAGTAGATGTAACTGGGTAAGGTAGGTGTCAGGTATGTCAATACAATTCTGAATTATTAACATAGTAATAGTGTTAGTTGGTCTCAACAGCATAGTAGAGTTGGCCAGTTTAGTATTTCTGTAGCACTTCAGTGGTAGGAATAATGCATCTCTGTATACTGACTCATTGCTAGATATATCCTTTTGCATATGTGGTGCCCAAGCATACTCCAAAATTGGAGACTATATATATATAACAGTAGGCCTTGACAGATACTGGACAATTCTAGAGGTTGCATTGTAGAAAACTTTGTTAGCTTTATTGGTAACTTCTCAAATATGTTGTGACCATGATAGTTTGGAATCAATAACTATGTCCGAGTATTTTGTGTGTTCTATTTCACTATAACTTAATTGTGTAAAATGTATTGAAAATGGATAGGATTATGTTAAATAACTTGGTTGCACACTCTTCTAGTTTGTGTGGGTCCTGCAGGAGAAGTGACAGTCTTCTTCTGAATGAATGGGTCTGTAAAGAATGACATCATCAGCATATATATAGTCTGACCGATGAGATGATATTATTAGGTAAGTCATTTATGAACAACAAAGGAGCCAGCACAGTGTCCTGTTGGATCCCAGATGCTACATCAACAGGGTCAACGTTTACTATTACCCATTGATGTCTCTCTGAAAGAAAGTGCTTTAACCATTCTAGAAGGTTGCCTCTAATGCCATAATGATGTAACTTGTAATATAGGTGTTGGTGAGAAACTGTATCAAACACCTTTGAAAAATTCAGCAGGTATTGCTGGCAATGGATCATGTCTGTGTGATCCTTTATCCTAGTTGCTCAGCTTCCAAATGTTTGTTGTAATACAAGTCCACCTGTAACAAAAATTGTGTATTACAGTTAACACAAGTTAATATAACAGTGAATATTCATCACACAACATGGAATGTATACATGGTTTATATTATTACGCACCTACAAGTGGGTTGAAACTACTCATCATTGATGTATGATGACTGACACATTCTGTTTCACTTAGCTTGTGCCTGTTAGTTCTGAAATAATCTATATCAAAACAGCAACAGATGAATTCACATCTACTACTAACACAAAATCCTTACCTTTGATTTGCATCAAATAATGTGTTTTGTTCTCTACTCTGTATTGACATTTCAATCCAAGAAACTCCACATTTTCAGCAGGTACAATCAGAATTTCTTGTTAGGTTTTACTCCAAATTCTTCTGATTATATAAAGATGTTAAAATATGACATCGACAAACCTTGAATATCTTCAGGTTTCAATTAATCTAAAGATGGAAAAGCTGAATATCTGTTACATTTTGGCAGGTATGTCCAGTCATTATGCCTTTATTGTTAACATTGACATTGTATACTTGTAACCATCCTCTGATTACTATAAGCAAATCGTGAACATATCGAGTGAGAAATCATGAAATGCAACAAAAAGCATTTACTATAAACCTCCACCACAAACCAAGTCTGTAGCTCTGTACAAGATAATTCTAATAAAATAAGCTCTTATGTACAACACCACATAATGCATCACCTTTTTTTTTTTTTTTTTTCTTTTTTTTTTTTTTTTTTTTTTAACCATGGAGCAATTGATTTACATGTATCAAATAGATTGTGCCTTGATGTATAAAAGCTGACACATTTGGCAAAACCATATCTTAATTGTGTGGTAATCTCTTTGCACAGCCACTTTGTATTGTGTTTGCATGTGTGTACGTGTATATGCACTTGAGTATGTACCTTAATCTTACTAATTGCTTGGAGACAATAGTACATATTTCCATTTAATTGATGCATGTCATATGTATTTTGTACATGTGGTTTCCAAGTTATATTAGCATAATTATGTATTGTTCCTCATGGACCTGAGCAAGGAAGAACAACCTTGCCATTTGCTTAGAATGTAAGAAGAATCTTTTGTAGTTTCCATTTAATTGATATGTTGTACAGTACATGCGTGAATTTAGACAAGGTATAATGATCTTGCCAATTGTTGGAATAAACATCTTGTCCTGTTTCTTTATGCACTTGGGAAAGGTCATGCAACCTTGCCAATTTTGCTTCTGTGCTCCAACTTGTCCTTAGCGTGTGTGTGTATGTGTGTGTGTGTGCTGGTGTGTTCTTGTAGAGAGGATCTGGTCATGGCTGCTAGGATACACAAAGTAGCTGGTGAGCTTGGTCTTAATAAGACAAAGCTACTAGTTGCTGGGATTGGTCTCACTGAATATGGCTTGGTTCCATTAGTATTGCATGGTATGTAGGGAAAGGTCATGCAACCTTGCCAATTTTGCTTCTGTGCTCCAACTTGTCCTTAGCGTGTGTGTGTGTGTATGTGTGTGTGTGCTGGTGTGCTCTTGTAGAGAGGATCTGGTCATGGCTGCTAGGATACACAAAGTAGCTGGTGAGCTTGGTCTTACTAAGACAAAGCTACTAGTTGCTGGGATTGGTCTCACTGAATATGGCTTGGTTCCATTAGTATTGCATGGTATGTAGTTGAAGTGATTAATCAGTTTAAGCACTTGGCATCATTGGTTGACATGTAGTGGAGTAGCTGGTGAGGTTAGTTGTAGGATTGCACAAGCTTCCAGAGCATTTGGCAGTCTTGTTTACTGCATCAGATTTCATACTGGAGACTAAGAGAACAGTGTAAAGATATGTTGTATTGGAAGTGTTGTTTTATGGTGCTGAAACATGGGCTCCACCCTAGAGTTGGTTAGTAAGTTGGGTAGGTTTCACTGGAGATATATATGTTGCATTTTGGACCTAAAGGAGTACCTCACTATTGCTGAGCTAGCTGGCAGATTTGGAATGATTGAGTCTATTGGTGAAGTGTTAATATCGTATATATCGAGATGGTTAGGACATGTTGCCCAAATGCCTGACATAAGGCAACCCAAGAAGCTATTGTTTGATTGGCTCCCTCAGAAGCACCCTGCTCATGGTGTCAATTAAGCTCCATTAGTGGGACAAGGTCTGTCAGGATATGAAGAAGTATTGAGTAGATGAGTCATCTTGGTATAAAGTATAAATTAGCCTGACATCATACCAGATGGAGAATTTTTTGCAATGAAGGACTTGATCAGCATGTGATGGCTCCACCTTTGAATAAACCCTCAGAAGCACCCTGCTCATGGAGTCAATTAAGCACCATTGGTGGGGCAGATATGAAGAAGTATTGAGTAGATGAGTCAACTTGGTATAAAGTAGCCAGACATCATACCAGATGGAGAATTTTTTGCAATGAAGGACTTGATCAGTATGTGATGGCTCCACCTTTGAATAAACCATTTATATGTACCACCTGCCATTGATTGTTTCAAAGGAAGCAAGACAAAATAAGGCACAGATGTACTACAACCTGTCTTCATCATTGACAAAGAGGACACATCCTCTGTTGGACAGCATCATCCCAGGATGTCTGGCTTCAAATTCAGTTCCAGTTCAAGTGTGTGTGTGTGTGTACGTGCGTGTGTGTGTGTGTGTACGTGCGTGTGTGTGTGTGTGTACGTGCGTGTGTGTGTGTGTGCATGCATGCATGCGTACATGCATACATATCTGGCTTGACCATTGTAGCGCTTTCCAAGAATGTAACATTTGTGTATGCATTTGGGAAAAGTACCAACCTTACTCCCTGGAGTTATCATTTGATCAGTGTATCCTGTGTATGATAAGTCTTGTGTTTGTATAGTGAATGCATATGTGCACTTAGCTTGCCAATTGTGTAGAATTACGTCCTTTGGCAGCATCTCATAGTTGCACTAAGCAAAACTCTTGCCATATTCATTGTATGAGCTATTGCTCATAACTAAGCATATCCTTAAATGGTTAACATAGCAGGGACAAACATTTGTCTTTTCTGCAGTATAATTAAAATGAAAAATTACGGAGACTGGAAAACCATTCCTAGGTTTTGAATGAATAACACCGTGGTAAAGTTATTAAGTATTAAGAGACTAATTTTCTAAAGCAGTCAGTGCCATTAAATAATTCATTGTATGGTCACCCTGAAAGTATTTACAGAAGACGTCCTGTAGTCATGATGCAAGATTTAAGTGTGTTGCGTATGCGTATGTGTGTGCATGTGTATAATTGCATATTCAGGTTTGCAAGCAAAGATGCACAGGTATAGATAATGCCAAGGAAACTGTATCAGTGTGAACAGTGTTGCAATGTATCTGTGTGTTGTGCCATAATAAAAATGCTGGGTAAAGGTGCACTGCATATGTGCATCTGTGTATGTGTGCAAGTGCCTATGAATTAGTTTTCTGAGAACTTTTTACAGACTACTGTATGTTTGAGTAAGCTACTACTGGTTAGGTAAAGAAAAATATTGCTAGGTGCTCATGGCTATATATGGCTGGAGGTGATAACATACAATGATGATACACACATGAACTATTCTTTAGAACAACCACGCACAAAACTACAGACTTGACATGTCATGGAAATTCACAGGAATACTCTTGATACACACACGAAACCCACAAAACATGATCAACGTATGCTGTTGCTATAATTAGCCACTTGATTAACTTTAAACTGTGATATAACTCAAATATAGTCAATCAGATAGCTTGGTAGTGAGCTAATGAGATAGTAAAATTGACTCAGCTTAGTCAGACCTTTTATTGTGTAATCTGATTCACAATATAGTTCACAATATTATGTTTATAGTTGCCACAAAACAACTACCAAGCTGTACAATAGTTGAGATATGAGAACTCAATACATACAGTCATTCTTGTATCCATAATGACATAACATTGACACCCGCATCTTCAAGAAATGTAGCTTAGAGATCAAACTTGAACCATTCTGGAAAAAGTTACATATATTTGTATATGGAACTTGCATGGTCTAGTGTTGGTCTTGCAAGGCTACAAAATATGCTGTTGCCTGTTTGTAAATGGCAATCAATTTAATGTACATTAAGTGGGAGAGTGATGTGCTTTGGGGGACTCCAGATTATGCTGATGCTGACAGCCATGTAGAACATGTTTTTTTAAATACAACACTCTATACTTTCTGTGTCAGCAACATTTAATTATTTGGTTCAGGATGCTGTAGGATGATAGGCGACAGTCAGACTCTTGAACCTGCATAATTCCATGCAGATATTGCTTTAAAATTGAAGATGCTTCATATCTGAGTGGTGAATAATGTGCTCCATACTGCTAAGGTTACACCACCAGTTTTCCTAGAAGAAAGGCTGTAGCAATCTATCCAATTACTGACTTATTTGTTGTAAAGTTAGCAAGTCCTAGAAGAAAGGCTGTAGCAATCTATCCAATTACTGACTTATTTGTTGTAAAGTTAGCAAGTCAAAACAGCTCTTGTTGACATGGGTTGAGCAAAGATTAACAGAAGTGCAATTTCTGCATCGCATGCAGTGTCTTAACATGACTGGTGGAATACCATCTAGACCAGGAGACTTGCTAGGTCTAGTGTATTTAAGTCATTTAATGAGAATCTACATTTTCATTTGTGAATAGTGAAAGCAACTAATTGGATATTGACAACTGCTTTGTCAAAGCTGTCAGTTAGAGGTTTACCATTATCAGATGACACCAACATGATCTCTTTTTTCGGCTTGTGATATATTTTGAAATATTTTAGAAGTGATGCTGTTAGAACTGATAAATAGTTGGAACTGATAATTACTACATGAACTGCTCAAATTCTTCAATTGTACAATGAGATTCCCTAGCACTAGGAGTCTGTGGTCTTCAATTTGACAATTGAACCTTAAGGAATCTGATTAGATGAGTGAACTTGTTTTGAGGAATATAATTCATTCATTCCCTGTGTAATAGTGTTCAAAGTCTACCCAGTTTGTCTCAACAGTTATAGAATTTCTGTTGGAAGTGATGATTCCTTAGTCTGTCAAAGGCACTTCTGCATTTTAGCCTTGTAATCAAACATTTCTGGTATGACTGAAACCACAAGATCCAGAGTATGACTACTGTGAGTGCCTTTATGAATTGAGTTGTATAGTAATTTACTGTGTAGAACTGATTAAAAGAGTATAAGTACACAAATAATTATATATGCAAATTAGTTCACAGAGAATAGGTATGAGGATAAATCATCTTCACATTTTCCAATGAATGTAGGAATGGCTTTGCCAAGACAAGTCCTCATCAATCAGATGTATTTTGCTGTATCCGCTGACCATGGATTGATAATGTTTATGTAGGTCTTTTCTTTTTCTTTTATAGGTAAATGGATACATGAGGGATTAAACTTCATTTGCCCACTTCTTTAAATTGAGAAGATTATTTCTGATGGCAGGTGGTATTGGCTTCAGTGCTAATTATTCTGAACAACCACTTGTCATTGACATGGTATATCATTTACACAGATGAGGAATAGTAGTGGTGCTAGTAACGGTGTTTTGCCTTCAAGTAGAACTGACTAAACAGTTTGTCTTTATCCAGTATAAAAGTAAAGTGGTATCCAGTACACAATTTTCAATGGGAAACTTTATCAATTGTTTTGGATCCGTGTGAAAAGCATGTTAATTTGTGTTCTGGATGTTGCGGTTGGACTAGTGAGTATAAATAAAGAAATACAAATGATGTGTTCCCACAAGGATCTGCTCTATTTATTTTATTTGTAGAATGCCATGATTTGTGCTGCTTTTCAATCTTAATGGAATTTGCCTTGGTGTAAAGACTGAAAGATCAATGAAGGTGAGCAGTAACGTTATTTCGTACACTGTTTCATTCAATAATCTAGGAGGAATTCCATCTGGACCAGCTGCTTTGTTGCAAGTATAATTTTATGTTGTAATGATGGATATCCACATATTGTTGATGTAACATTATTGTCACAAATCTTTAATACATTTGTTGTATTGTCAATAATGATGATGTATACTGTGGGATGTAAGTATGACAGGTCTTTGTATTTCTTTTTTTTAAGATTTCGACAAGCTGATTTGATTGTACGGTGAGACCATAATACAATATATACAGTTTGTGCAGTAAAATTAAGTAACTGCTACCATTTGATTGTTTAATACCAAGGATACATAACATTTTTTACAAACATTACCCTCCTTATAAGGAACATAACCATTATTAATTGCAGCATATAATGTTTACCTGAGCATATCATTACTGACCTAGAGGTATATACACAGCTACAGACGTGTACATGTATTAAGCACCTTAAGGTAAAGTCACAGCAAATATATGGAGAGTAATCTTGTAAGAACCTGTTGTTACTCAACAGTACAACTCAAGGTAGTGATGCTACCATCTGAAACACTACATGATTAATACTATTAACAATAGGTTGTAATAACTACTTATATTACTTGTAACAAAACATGCTTTGGCTGGTGGGAGTTGAAAGTAAACTATTGTTAAGTAAAGTTTCAATAACCCCTTTTGGTTTAGTACACAGCTATGTGTATACACCGCAGAAGGTTCTGCAGTGATTTATTTATGTAAGGAATTTGTACAATAATTGCATGCCAGCTTGCAGAGCAGAGTTTCACTTGCTGGTAGTAGTGGTATACAGGACATGAATACTTGGCCTGTGGTCAATGATCACTTTTGACCCATGTAGGTGGGAGCCAAATACTATTATAGTTGTTACCATCAAATTGTCAATTGTAGTGTAGCAAGTTAAGGTTGTTAATAAATGATAATAGGCCAAAGATCTTTGACCATGTCTATATCCACTTTCTCTCCAGTGTTAATCTAGTAAGTGAGATTGTTTTTTTCGTAAATCACTCCATTATAGTCCTGCATCTATTCTGTCTTTTGCCAAGTGAGGATTTAAGATTGGGACGCAGTACACTAAGGGTAATGTTTGGTACTGATCTGTACTTAAAACTATAAACTTCTCAACACTTGATCAGCAATATCACTATACTATGGTGGGATGATGATCTTACATGACAGAATTAAAATCAGTACCACAACTTTAAATGTGTGTCAATGTTGGATCCATGCAGTGTATACTGCTTAATGTAGACTTGAGCTCATATTTAGTGTAATCCACATAATGAAATGTTTTTCTGTTAGTTATGGGGTCTGGGTTGGGGTAACGGACAACTGAAGGTGGTGGCAAAACAGGGATGGTGGCAACACACAAGGTAGTTGGCTGGTGGTGACAAGGTTTGTGTTTGATGGGTTAAGTCCAAAGGCTATCTGCAAACCTGGGTACTTCAGTGTAATGAACATTTCGTTTATATGGGTACATCATCTATTTTATACCACAATTATTACATTCAAAAGGAATAAATGCTGTTGTCACAGTGATAGTCTACCTATAATAAGAAGTTTATATAGTTGGGCAATAATTATGCAGACAAGTATTACTTGCTGCTAGCAATATACATGGTCCATAATCATTCATTAGTTGTCCCAGGTGGGAGCTAATGATATGACAGTATTTTTATAGTTTATGATTAATGTTAGTTTAATAAACTTTGGTTAGTGGCATGATAAAGGTGGGAGCCATATTGAATGGTACGTACACTGCAGTTTGTGCATTATTATATCGGTTGGGTGGCGACTACATGAAGTAGAGGATCACACAGGACATATTTGCCTGAGGTTACAATGATGATCTATATTGTCCCTTTTGATATATTTAGCAGCTAATTTACAATTTATATACTATACGGCAAGTTCATTATAACTTATGAAATATTACAATATTGATCCAACAACTCTCCATATTTGATCCTTTGGAGATATAATGCAAAGACTGTCCTCTGCTACTGGGCCCTTCATCCAGTTGTGGAGTAAGATGTTAGACTTGTTTGTTTTTGTGTGTGTATGTGCTGTACACTTATGAAATATATACATATCATGTAATATACTTATACCGTTGGTCAGAGGTTTATACACTATACATGTTGAATGGCCATGGATGATAACTCATATTTATACACTATATATGTTTGGTGGCCATGGGTGGCATTCCCTTTATACACTATACATGTTGGATGGCCATGAGTGATAACTCATATTTATACACTATATATGTTTGGTGGCCATTGGGTGGCATTCCCTTTATACATTATACATGTTGGATGGCCATGAGTGATAACTCATATTTATACACTATATATGTTTGGTGGCCATGGGTGGCATTCCCTTTATACATTATACATGTTGGATGGCCATGAGTGATAACTCATATTTATACACTATATATGTTTGGTGGCCATGGGTGGCATTCCCTTTATACACTATACATGTTGGATGGCCATGAGTGATAACTCATATTTATACACTATACATGTTGGGTGGCCATGGGTGGCATTCCCTTTATACATTATACATGTTGGATGGCCATGGGTGATAACTCATATTTATACACTATACATGTTTGGTGGCCATGGGTGGCATTCCTTTTATACATTATACATGTTGGATGGTCATGGGTGATAACTCATATTTATACACTATACATGTTGGGTGGCCATGGGTGGCATTTCCATTTCATGTTACTTTATGCATGTATATATGCAGGTGGCTACCCTTTATTTCTGTATTCAGATGTGAAGGTGGTGTGGCATTATACATGTATTTTCCGCCCTTTAAGTGTGAGGTATATATTTGTCTAACTCACTTAGGAGACAAATATATAGCTCACATGATGGTGGTTTATACAATACCTTGTGTGGTAGATGGTGGCCCTTCCAATCTGTAGTGGCTGCACTCTCTGGTAACAGGAAATTTCTTCTACAGTAGTGGCTGGGCACTTTATAGTGAGATACAGTATCAGTAGATGAGATCTGTAATAGAATAAAAGTTGGCACACATCCACTTTATACATTGATGTAGAATTTAGCATTCAACCCTTAAACCAACATGCCCATTTTAACAAAATGCTTCTAAAAAGGCATCATGGAGGGAATTAAAATGCTGAATAGAATGCGTGTACTGACAAGCTTTAAGCAATGAAATACCAGGGTTAGTATGTTACAACCTGTTGATAGTTATAAGCCTAGCAAAAATCTTGCAGGCAATTGCACACAAGATACAGTAGATAACTGCAGGTAGCAGATTATTTTAAAACTTACGTAGTTAATTATTCTAAGGTTTTTAGTGCCTCCTTTATAGATTCATTTAAAAGAGTAACCCTTAAAGTCACACAGTCAAGAAAACTGGATCTAGACTTAATATATATGCATTATGACTGGTGATAGCCCCTCACATGCTGCCTCAAAAGAATAAATAGCCATAGTCTTGCCGTAACATCTAAATGTGTGCCTTATGATTACTTGCTGAGAAATGAAGTTGTCTGAAGGAATTAGTAAGTACACAAGCAGAAAATTTTACCTAATAGAAAGAGTAGAATTTATTGGAAGCATTTTTGGTTGCATTGAAGGAACTTTTGGGCTTGACTATACCACCAAGACAGTATGAAGGTATTGTAAGGCTGGTTTCTGGTTAGTGAGAATGTCCAAACTTCTATGATTCCTAATATATAGTACTATCGTATTGTAGTGCAAGAAAATACATATCAAGAAAGGTTCATGCAATTACCTGGATGTTATAAAACTTACATTGTATGATCCCAGTAGATCACTTGATTGTTCCGACATATGGTGGCATGAGTCATAAACCTGTGTAGGTAGGAACAATTAAAATGATACTGTGTCTTACATCCAAGAACACACATTATAATGGTACTGACTAACCACAAGTATAATAAAGACGGTTTCCCATTACACGCATGCCTATAGGTCTGGTGGAACACGCAGCTCAGTTTTTTGCCTTTGACAACTTACAGCAGGTAAAATTGGCATAAATTGGTTAATATCAACTGTACCATTAGGTCACTTATCCAACTGATTACCGTCAATGGTTGTAGACCATGTACTGTAACTTCAGTGAAAAATGGGTCAAACTACATCGTGGACCTATATGGTGTGCAACTAGAGCAGAGGAAGTTCTTCAAAAGAGCAACTACTTCTGTACCATGCAAGCAAAGGACCATGGAAGTATGGCAGTGTTTCAACAATGATATTGCTACTATGTGATATAGTACATTTATAGGCTCTAGTCAATGTACCAGCAATTTCTGAGAGGAGGTCTATTAGATCTGATAAAACTACATGTAGAACAACACTAGATCCTCAGATACAGGTATATGCCTAAACTGCATGCTCATGTGGCTATATGTTGTGAAAACTTGATATTTTTTTCCCTTTTTCATAGTTGAATGTTCTAGACGAAGCAGTTCAGCATAACCCAAATGCTTGGTGGTGGCTAAAGGCTGATGGCTGTGACATAAATAAAGGGTTAAAAGAATTTCTAGGCTTGAGTGGAGTGGTGATGTGGATCTGGCTGATGGCTTGCTACTAGAAACATACAAGGACTACAGAAAGTGACTGGAGACTGCAGAGAATATTGGTTTACATGGAGACAATGTGGTACAGGAACTTGCCAATGTCTTGGACACAATAAACAAGGATTTACAGTTCCTGCAGTCTCGTATTTGGTTGCAGTTTCACTACCATTTGTTACTATGTGTTATCCCTTGTAGAGATAATCAAGTTCAACAATGCATACTCAGAGAAACTTCAGTCTCATGTGCAAAAAGAGAAAGATCTGATTATTCTGTCATGGAAGGTCAAGGAATTAACTGATCTAAATGAAAATGGAAGGCAGTTGCATAGGGACACTACCTCTTTGATAAACAAAGTAGAAGAATGTGCTGAAGATAACATACCATCCCAGTTGTGCTCATTCCACCACAAATTAGTTAGCTTCATTAAGGGTGTCAGATGACATCAGCACACTCCAGCCACACACATCCTAGCCTTCATTATCAGTACTGAAGACTGCAGGAGAAAGCCCTATGCTCTCCCTGTACGGTGTATCCCGTATGTAGGAGTAAGTGATGCTAACATTCGTGAACTTGCCAATAAAACCATTACTGAAATGGTCAAACGAAAAATGAATGTTGCAGGTATGTACTTAATCTTACATGCAGAAAATTTTTGCATTTGTATATACTTCTAGGATTCACAACAGACGGAGAGTGTAACTCACTTCGAACAAAAGGGAATACACGGCCACTCTCAGTTTTCCAAATTCGTGCTGATTCAAGAGCATTATTCTCGTGCATGGGTTTCCAAAAAATGGTCAAGATGGTTACTGTTGTTTGTAAGTCTTTATTAATCATTCATTAAACAACTACGTATGTGTATTCAATATACAAGGTAGACAGTTGGTTAAAAGAGTGTTATGCATAACATTATAAAAGAAAATATTGTATAACATATAATATCAATGCAGGCAGCAAAGAAGGAACATATCTGCTGAGCTGTGCAATCCTGCCATCAGTGATGAATTACTTGGTGAAATTGACAGTTGGCATGCTCAAGGAACCACTGTTGATGATGGTATTGAAAGACTGTGGCTGAGAACAGTTCCTCCTGGCTATACTACTCACAGATGGATTGAAGGTGCAGTACTTAAGTGTATTTCGTATGTTGTAAATTCTGTATTCAGGAAAGCATGAGAAAAGAGCTGAGAAGCTTCACTCCATTCTGGCACAAATGGAATATAAATACCAAATAGAAGTTTTCAATGCACAAGGCATATCTTTCAAAAAGCATTTACATGTACCCGAGATCCATCCAGTCACACAAACCAGATTTTGTGAGCAAGAAGATGAAGCTCATGTTTTTAAGGTAAACACTTTACAAAATTATGGCAGTATTTTGATGAGTGATACTGTATTTCAGCATATTGGACACAGTCTTAGGCATGGTGGCTCACATAACATTTGCCTAGAAAGATTTGAGGTGGCACTACATGACACAGCAGCAGGACGTACATATCCTGCACTGTCTGGAATCCGCAAACAAAGTGTGGAGGACGCTGAATGGTTGTTTAGTCCAGGTCTTGTATTATAAGGGGTATCATCATGAAGCGGAATACCTCAAGCATGTACGAAATTGGAGGCGAGCTTGTGATGAGAGAGGACTAACCAATGATCAGGGAAGCGAGTTAAATGCTGGATTACTAAACTATATCCTGGATGATCTTATGCCATGGCATAAAGAAGATGGCTTAAGAGATTTTAGTTTGTTAGAAGTTAACCGGTAAGCAATTCATCTACAAATACAGTCCAACAGAACTACCTGTATCACATTGTATATCTAAGGAGTGACAGTGGAGTCAGAGGATTCAGTAGGGAGACACTTGTAGCTGTTGTGGCTAACATTGAGTCCAGAGAGTGGAGAAAGCAGTTTAATCCTGAACACGGCTTGCCTACTGAACATCCTCGAGCAAGTACCACAGATGATGTTGAATGTTTCTTTACTCTGTTGCGTGATTGTGTTGAGAAGGACTTTACATTGAAAGAGGTACGTCACTGGTTGGGTTACTATTCACAATAATATTGCATTTTAGGTGTTTTATGGTTGGCGAAAAGTAACCGAGGAGTTTTTAAAGAGAATGGACCCAGAACTCCCCTATTACTATCATACGTCCAAACACAGCTGCTATTATGAAGACTTGATGCCAGAATTTAGTGTCCAACCAGTGAAGGCAAAATTGAAGAAGTTGCCTCGATTTGAACTACTTAGGGAAAATAACAGAATAACTTTTTCTGTTCGTGGTGACTCTTCCATTCGAGCACAGTTCCACAATATCCCAGTAAATCTCCCTCCTCCTCTTGTTACACACAACCCATGCACTCATGAACATTCATATGCTATGACACATCAGAATTGAACTTGAATAATACTGATACAATTGTAAATTAAACTGAATAAGTTGTAGCACGGCTCCTTTGTACACTAAGTGACCAGTCACCATTTAGAGTGATACGAATACCAGTATACCAGCCAGGAGTACTGAAGTGGATAAGGTACTTGATATAGTAAAATGATACATCTAGTATCTTTCCATCATTAATTGCACGGTGTACCTCATCTGTTATCTCACTGACAACATAACTGATTCGTTGCCAGCCCGAATTATCTTGACACATGAAAGCAATTGCCTTGGAGTCACGTTTATTGTCTGGTTCAGGTTGAAGCTTGACTGGCAGTTTGATACCATCGTCTAGTTTCTTCCTTGCATATTTCAATGTATCCTGGTACCTCTTTCCTTAGTGACCCCAATACACTTAAAAATAACTGTATGAGTAATTGCAGGAATTGCATCATCTTCTGAGCTGAACTATATGTTGAACTACTGACAGATGGTGTTGTACTTGAGTCTCCCACCCAAATCCAGTTCCACAAGACAAAAAACCTTGTCACCTCCAAACAAGTTATACTCAGAAACATCTACAGCAGATCAAGAGAATTCACTGGCCTAAAAGTTAAACAGTTATGTCCATATAATTATAACATGAAATGTAACACACCTCAATTATAAAGGCATGATCATAACTAAATGGTATTTTAAGGGTAGCAGGTAGAGTGTGGTCTAATGCTGCACAATAACGAGTAAAACCATCAAATACTTCTAGGTCTCCTCCACAGTTCACCCATTGTAGCTTCACCTCCGTTAGTTTTGCGCGAATTACAGGGAAGCTTGGCACAACATATTCAAATGTAATACCCTTGCTTAGAACTGTTATAAATGTCCACACATCGCCATCAGACTCCTCCACTTCGTAATCGCTACCAGTAGTGGATTCCGCCATCTTGAACTGATCTTACCAAAACTATGCAAAATGTCCAATTAACTGTTATAAATTTTGATAGTACTTGTATCGCTTCCACCCTCCTCTGGTAGGAGAAGTGCCTGTGCAATTGATCCAGTCACCCTGGAAATATGAACAGTTCCCAATTACAAAAGTAGGGAAGCCATATTGTTACCACAAATTGACATCTTCGGTTGTCAGCAAGCACAAAGGAGGACAAAGGTAAGTCCATGTTGCATGTGATGTATGTACTGTGGTATGCCAAAAGCGCCTGTCCATCAAACACTAAAAAAAATAATAATAAAAAAATTAAAAAAAACCCAAGCCCTTTGCCTTAGTCAATATCAAGTTAAGGTATCAGGCAGGCAGGCAGGCAGGCAGGCAGGCAGGCAGGCAGGCAGGCAGGCAGGCAGGCAGGCAGGCAGGCAGGCAGGCAGGCAGGCAGGCAGGCAGGCAGGCAGGCAGGCAGGCAGGCAGGCAGGCAGGCAGGCAGGCAGGCAGGCAGGCAGGCAGGCAGGCATGCTGTCGCAGCTATACAAAGGTTTCTATTTCATACGTAGTACGTATAACCAGAATGCAGCTTTCTTCCAATAATCGCCCCACGCCTGCTGGCTCTTTGGTCCAGCATTCTTAGATAAGACTTCTAAGAGGATCAAGTCAGAGAAGTCATTGACAAGGTGTCAGGAGCAGAGCCTTCTAGGAAGAGGAGATGTTAGGATGATGGAGAAGATATCCATCATTTTTATCCAGAGGCACTTCTGCAAAGTGCAGCGGCAGGAGGACCCAGTGCCCAGCTTAGTCGTGCAACTCACAGAAGTCACAGTTCACAATCCAGCAAAGTGTACTACAAGGGCTCCCAACAGGGAGCACAGAACTCCCACAGGCCAAGCAGTAAGCCTTCCAAACAGTAAGCCTTTCAGGGGCATTCCCTGAAGTCTTTTGCATATATATAGCTATCAACTTGAAATGTTTCAGTGCCGGGATTGAGTGAGATCAATGACATGCACTTCTGTATAAACACAGCCATAGCTAATTACATCCCATGCAAGATAATAAACACAACATACACAAAATGTGCCCTTAGGCAGATAACTGCTGTGTGGTTGTTGCTGCTGTATCACATACCTTAAACTATAGTGTTGTGTCTATACGTTGTTACAGTCTGCTACCACACACTGGAATTATACTTGTTCTTGTTGGCATATCCATTATATTCTGGTATTGGATTTTTATTCTATTGAAGGCATTGCCATCTTTCACAGTGATCAGCTACTGTACATGCAGCTGTTTGTTCATCTTGTCATGAACCACGATAGTGGGTTCATAATAGGGATCGCCCATGTTTTTTGCAAAAATCCTAATAGAACGCACACCTAAAAACTACCTTGAAAAGCATCCTTCAACTCAAAACAACCCTCTGGTGGTTCTTTGCAATGAGTATAGGTCCACTAGTAAGTACCAAGTGGAATGGAAACAGTATGTGTATTTCAGACAAAACTGAAATATGCCAGTTTGTTCATATTATTATTATTATTCTTATTATTCATAATATTATTATTATTCTTTCACAGGCATAGCGAAGTTTACAAGGAGAATCCTGGGATAAAAAGTAGCAAGGCTTGCTGAATGGATCATTGTGCGTGTCCATGACCTATTTTTGATTTCGTTTTCAGATGGAAACAGCCCAAACCGGGCCGTTTCCACTTGCCAAAACACCATTACGCTCAAGAAGCCATACAAGATCACACTCAAAGTTAGGTATTTTGGTGTGCGCTGCTTGTAGCTAATAGAATCTGTCTTTATTAAACTCAGTATAGGCCAGGAATCTTAATCTGGGCTGATGACTTTGTTGCAAGGTGGTTTTTTGCTCCGTGATTATTGTACGTGGGTGGGTTATCCAGATTAAATACTCTAATAGAGCAGTCACTTAAATACTCTAATAATGCAGTCAAGTGTATAACTACAATCCTTGCACTGAGCTATTAAAGGCATCAGTAATGTAAATTGTAGCTCATATTAGGAGACTCTCAGTCTGTATGCACATTGCAATTTGATCAGTTTCATGTGTGCATTGAAATGTTGACAGCGTTGCTATGCAGAATGCAAAATTGCAGTATTCACAACAGTCTTTATTATCAATAAAAGAAATCTCATAATCTATTACTGGATTAGTAAAAAAGTACACAAACTAGATGAATTAAAAATTGGAAATTTTAAAATCGGAATAGGGATTGCAGAAAAAAGCCACAAAACAAGAAGGGATCGCTGGGGTGGTAATGTAAACCACAAATCCCTATTTTGACTCTCTGTTGGTGGTAATATAAACCACAAATCCCTACTCATTTCAAAATGACAGAGCATGTAACTAAAGATATATGACAGAGAGTCAAAATAGGGATTTGTGGTCTACATTACCACCCCAGCGATCCCTTCTTGTTTTGTGGCTTTTTTCTGCGATCCCTATTCCCATTTTAAAATTTCCAATTTTTAATTCATCTAGTTTGTATCCATGGCATCATGTAATCATTTTAGGACATATGGCCCAGCTCATATTAAAATCAACTCAAGTGACAGATGGTTGAAATACTCTGCTTCTTTTATCATTACGGTCTGCTCTTGGCAACTCCAGCAAGTAAATATCTCTTAGTTCATTATGATGTATTATAGGTAAACCTCCACAAGGACATTCAAAGGCATGCTCAACTGAGAATTGTTTGCCACAAACACAGCTTGAAGGTGGTTGCTAGCCGTATCCGAGACAGAGAGCATTACAAAAGGGCCCTTTGTGTAAAATAAAACTACGTTCAGAAAGTTCAGAAAGAGGGAGTGTAGTTAGCCAACTGGAAGAACCCATTTCAGTGGCTAACATTATGGCATGATGTGAAGATGGCAATAACAAAGGTAAAAGAGCATCTACAACAGATTGATGATGGATGGATGTATACAATGTTTTGTTTTGCTTTGCTTTGATCTGCAAACACAACACTTTGACTGGGTAAGTTTGGACTGCTGTAAAATAAAGGGGGAGATGTAACACCAACAAAGTAACTTGCAGGATTAACAATACCAAGCCCTTCCAATCTGCAGGTAGAAAGCAAATCACATTCCAGTTACTAAAAGCAGCTATACCAGTCAGTTTAGGTAAAAATTTTAGTCAAATAGTGTCCTCCAAAGATTACCTTGCAGGCACTATAGTACATAGCTTCTACACTGATGACAAAAGATGCTACTGTAAGTAGACACTCAGACAAGACATGCAATTCTTGATCAGCACATGCAAAGCACAAGAAATCTACCAGTACTATGATAAATTCATTACCACACTACACACTAGAAGAAAAGGTTTTTTTGAGTACAAGACCACAGGTTACATAGTGAGCATACTTCACATTGTACAGGAAAGAGAACACTATTTAATTGTTTGCCTTTGCCATGATTGAATATAAGTGAAATACTAGACACAAGTAGTGACTGATGACAACTTGTCACTGGCCCAGAAATGAATTAACTTTTAAAGTGGATCAACAGCTACAAAATACAAATGACCTTCTTGTCCACAAAGTAGATAGTAAAGAGAAGATGATGATGATTCAGAGATGCATTTAGCAGACAAAGGTAATGATGATTTGGATAATTAGTTCTATAGTAGCTATTGGTACAGCATATTAATACAAATAACTAATCTGTGCAGAGTAGTGGACATTTTGTTCAAGACTGCCCAAAACAAAAGCATATGTCTACCAAAGGACATTTATGTGTCAAGAGAGCCAAAGAATAAAAAGATGTAGGGAGGTAATGAGATGTTTGTTGCTACAATGAGATTGAAAGCAGACACACAAAAGTCACGACTGGATGATTGACTATGGTGAGAAACAAACATACATTGTGACTACAAGGAGATTGAGACCCCAGGACCAGTGAGACATAGTGATGGCCATACTATATCAGCTGTTGCATTTGACAAGGTCAAGATCATTACACAATGGTGGCAGAGTTGTTCGTTGAAGGACAGATACGTTGTACAAAAAAATAGACAATAAACAGAACTTATTAAATAACTGAAAAGACATTGGTACTGGGTCATCCACATTAGCAGGCTCTAAAATGAACCAGACACCGGCTCATGTCAACCTCAAACAATTGCTTCAGTAAGTGGACAGAAAGTATTGACATACAATCACAAGATTGACATACAATCACAAGATTAGTGAAGCTAGTATACAGGGAAGTATCATTGAAAACCACACCATCCAATGATAGCGGGAAGATCAAAAGAGAAGCTTCAGCTGGTATATTGATGTATGTGGCACAAACCTTTGGCAAAGGTTATTACTTTGTGACAACTACTTGCATTATGCAGAGACAAATATCGCTCAGCAGTAGACCCACCATAATGTCCTATCATGTGCAGGCTTGACTGGTCATGGTAGGACAAGGTAGGACATTTCAATCAAGAGTCAGAATGTACTAGTTAAATCAATGTCATCAATGTTTGTATTAATTGTACACACCATTGGTGGCTGTTGTTGTGAGCTAACAACTGTTGCAAATTGAATGGGAGTAGGCCTAGTATGTTCATGGCCACCCCCTTGGGTTATTAGAATGTAGTGTCACCTAGCAACCAAGTGGTAGTTATGATTAGCAGTACAAGCCATAAGCTGAACAGACAGATACACTGTATTCTTTAGGCTACATTCCTCTTTTGATAGCTAAGTTACTATGTCTGAGCAAACTGATTTATGGTCAGATATGTAGACTATTTGGACAGCAAATGACTGGATGTTATATTTGTCTCTGGACTTTAACCTACATTCTGAGCAGAAATTCAAATGCTTTTGAGAAGTTCAAGGGGTTCAAACCTTCTTGTCTGGAATTAAGTGAGAACAGTAAGAGGTGGTGAATATTTGTGAAATGAGTTTAAATCTTTCCTGAAGAAGCCACAAGGATAGAAGCTTTATACATAGCAACAAGTCTACTACAAAAAAGTCAAGATATGTCTTATGTGGGATATCTTAATGAGACCCAACTGATGTAAACAGAATATCCATGTACTCTATTAAAGCAGTCACTTTAAATTCCCTAATACAACAATCACCTAATACCACAATCACTGGGTATTCTAACAAAATAGTTGTAAGTACTTCAACACCTGTGTGCCATTGTTCAACCAGATTTGTTTAGATGATAATTTTGAATCGTTAAGCAAAATGGACCTATTAATATTTTATATACAGGATTCTGTTCAAATACTCTAACAGAACATACACCAGATGACAAAATACTAATACTACAATCATTTTTACTGCTCATATACGTATTCGAGGGTTTAAGGTCCTACTGTATGTACTATATGTGAAGTTTCAGCTCTAGAAGCCAAGAACTTTCAAAGTTACAGCACTACTAAGTGGCAACAACAGAAAAATTGACTTGCACAGTGACAATACGGAAAATAAACACGGATTACACCATCCAGTTCTCCATGAACAGGCGAATCCATTGCTGGGTAAGTTTTGTCTTCCAGGCCTTTCCTATGACCAGGGCAAAGGTAAAACGTGAGAAAAAAATTATGAACTGTTCGTCCAACACAAGCCAGACTAACGCTCATATCTTCCGTCCCCTTGGGAGTAATGATACGAAAGAGTTTGGAACTCCTCTTACTTTGGGGATCATGATGCTACTAAGGTTTGTGCCTTTATCACCTTCCTTCACTGTGAAAAAAGCGTTTTAAAAATTTATGATTGTTTTTTTTTGGCGATTTTGTAAATACTCCACCCATTGTGTTTACTGCAATCTCCTGTAAAATTAGGCTAGCACAAACGTATGAGATTCTTGTAGATCCGGTCACATACTTTAATATCAGATGGTGTTTAATATTATGAGAGCGAGACTAGATAATTACAGATGTAAAAGGATATGTGCTAAACAAATTACGTTATGTTTGATATGGTATCCTAACTAGTGTACATCAACAACTCCACATACAGAACACTTAATATCAACATTAATAGACCCCTACTTTTAGCTTAACCATTTTTAAACACATTGTTTATACTACAAACGTTTACTTACATTGCAAAAGTGGCTCCGCTGTCAATGTGGGATTTGCCATAGTACCTAGACAAACAATGTAAAATTCACATTAGAGTATACGGTCTCTTTTAATCACCTTGGTGGTATTAAAGTACATGTTCTTCTTGGTGGCTGTGGAAAACTAATCATAGCACATTGAAACCTTCCCAGGTGATTGAGGAGAATATCAGTAATGGCTGTAAAGAGAAACAAATACAATTAAATTTGCTATTTTTTAGCATGTAGTATGCTAACTGTAACACAAATAATGTACATTATACATTACTACAAAGAACATTACACTATACAGTACTTTTTGTACCCATCACAACAATAACTAGCTACACAAGAATTATAGTCAAAATATGTAGTTGTTTTGGATTAGATAACAGGCAAATGTTCCAGTAGACCAGACGTGTATTCTAATACAAAGTTCAACAACTAACTTTAAAGCAATGAGAAGGTTATTTACTGTATATATGCTTACGAGGGATATGTGTGCTCAAGGAAGAGTGCATATATTTCAGAGGTTGAGAAAGTTGTGCATATATTTTAGCCATATCCTGAGTAATTGTGTTATAACTGGTATATTCTACACCCAGTAGTTGAAACGACTGTAGATTTATTGTATACAAAGAAATCATTGATGGATCAGACATTTCAGAGTTTTTAGTGGTGCCACACCCATGAGTCATTCACGAAGGAGACACACTGAAAATTCTTTTAGCAGCTCAGGTGAATAAAATTAATGTTGGTTGATTTAGGTGAACCACCTATAAGCATTGGCTCAATTACTTAGTGAGAAGTAAAGTTCCCCATATTCAGTGGTGATGGGCTGGCTCTATTGCAGTTTGGGGTTCTCCTTGCTTCGCCCCTCCATCATGTGCATCCGTGGTTCTCGATCACGCTCTAAGCACGTTGGTGTGCCCCGGCAATAGATCTTGCCATTGCAGAGGGGCATCTACCAGTTCACTAACATTCCCTGGGTAAATATGCCAACTATTGGAGCGCTACTGGAGTGCTATGACTTGCGCTGTACCATGGAATACAGTCATTATGAATGGCTGTAATGTTTGACTGAAACTCACTTGGGTTGCATAGCCTCAATAACAAAATACACTATTATATACAATCACCACTTTTTAACAAATGTATCCTAGGAATGGCTAATCACTTTGGCAAGTTCCTCCCTAATTCTGCTAATACCATTAAAAGCAATTTAGGAGATTCGAGTTATAAAATTAACAGACAGCTAAAGTAGCAATTACATGCTCAGTTCCTCTAGAGGTTGGTATCTGTTTTTACAACATTTGGCACAGTTGTGCACTATATTGTCTGCCAATTGATGAAACTATACTGACTCCTGAGCTATCTGACAATACTTCTGTATCCCATAAATTAGTGGGCACTGTGTAATTGATCAAGGACATCCAACTGTATAAGGATGCTGGAATGACTATTCTGATTCATCTATACATCTGAAAAAAGGCAATTGAGCCAACAGTTTACTAGCAACTTAAGCCATCACTAACTAAAAGTTTATCTGGCCAACTGTCTTCATCAGTTGTGAGCTTGTTGAACTGGTTTAATCTGTTTAGGCATTTTTACTGGAATACTCTGTAAGATTAGCATCAACAATGCTTGGTAAAGAAGCTGGAGTTCATTCTGAAGCATTGTATTTGTGGCAGTAGATAGTGAAGCTTCCAGAAAACTAGGTAAAGATCTATAATCAAAACTTATTGCAGGTGAGGTAAGTGTTATTATATAATGATCACATGCCCATGTATCAGCCAAACTTCTCTTCAGATTCTTCTGAGTTGGAGAGAGCTCTTGAAACATATCCCACTAGTTGGTAACTTCCATCTGGCTGCACCCAAGAAGCAAGATAGCCTCCAATTAAGATGCATCTGCTAATACAAATTTTGAATCATACATGGCTAGAACTTGAGCACTGTTCACCATTCCATCCCTAGCATGACAGAAAGTGGCAACTGATATTGTAAAGGTTCAGTTTACTTATATTGATTTAACTATTCAAGACATATCGAGAGTGCTAGATCTATATATATTAACACATCATTATCAACAGTGATCCAACATACCAATCTATTTTGTCAGGCATGACAGTGTCAATCATTAGGATGCATTATTATTCAATAGAACCCAAACTGTTGGGAAGTGCTAAAAGCCAGAACGGAATGGAATGAGACATGCACCAAGTTACAGTGGAACCTCAGTTATCCGAACCCCTTGGGACAGGGGGTGGTCCATAAGTCTGAAAAGTCCATATCTCTGAAACTATGTATAAATAACCTTAAAGAGCATTTTAAATACTCAGTATTATCAACTACCCTAATAGAACAGTCACTACTCTTAACAGAGCTGTCATTTCTGTAGTTTGGTTAACAGAGAATCCGGGTAAGTGGGGTCCGGATAACTGAGGTTCCACTGTAATAAACCATTTTTGCAGATTGTACACTGTTTCTTACTATCACAAAGTGAGCTGAATTAAGTTTCATCTGCTTGTATAGGCATGCTAGAAATTGCTTGCTTGAAGTTTCTATTTAATGCCCACTGCAAGAATGCAATTGCAATCACCTATGCTGAAAAACTATCATTTAACCTGTTGTATTATTTAAGCACTGTAAGCATATGATTTACAGCCACTAACATACAGCTGTGATTAACTCTCTCATAAATAATTGCCAATGCTGGCAGACTTCAGAAAACCATCCTCACTGTTACTAAAGACTTGGACACGACTATAACATAAAGTACTACGTACAGTAGTTTACCTTTTAGAATGATAATTAAGGAAGTAATTCTACAACAATGCCACGTGGTGAACATTAAATAGAAACGCTGAGAGCACGATTTCTAGTATGCCTATAAGTAGAAGGAAACAAACTCTAGCACAGTTCTAGCCACTATATGGCAGTTAGAAACGGTGCAAAATCCATTCCAAACAATTTTTCTACTTAATTAGCATGTGCCCCAGTTGGTTTCATTCTGTTCCATTCCATTTCGGCTTTTAGCACTACCCCAAATGGTTAGCCAATATGCATGGGTTCCTACACATCATGTAACAAGTAACCCAAACTTCCCTGATCAAATGGAGAGACAGACAGGGCTGTGCGAATGGTAAAGAGTCAATGATGCTTATCAACGTTTGCTGTTAACAGACTTGAACAATCTGTTTTTAGCTGCACAAGTGGTCTGGGGCCTTGATGGAGCTCTGGCCAACCTGGAGATGGCTGTATGCATGTAGCTGGACAGCTCCGTGGTGTTGAATAAAGACCTGTACTATAAATTTCTTTTCATTTAGCTAGCTTTGAGACCTAAATATCCCACAATTTGGCCTATTTTTTCCCTAAGCTTTCTCTTTCATTTAGTAGATAATCTCTCACACTTCCTCCCATCCCTGTCCACCACCCCTATTGAATCAAATGATGGAATCTTTAAAATGTCAACATCATACAGTATGGTAGTGCTGTATGATCATGCATCTTGGGCTTTCTTGTCCTTCAAATTCATCTGAAAAATAGCCTCAGTTTTCTTTCAAAACAGCTTGGCAGTATTATTGGTCAAGCATAATCAAGCCCAAAAATTCCTTCAGAGCAACCTTCCAACAAGTAATTTTAAAAGGTCTCTATTCTTACTGTTTAACTTCAGCCAAGCATAACTCGACAATGCATGAGGCTACGGGCTTGAATTTTTCACTGTTTGTCCCGAGAAGTGCGTTCTTCCAACTGAACATGTATTATGGACTTACCTTAGTCCTCCTTTGTATTTCAGTTCTTTTGCTGGCAATGCAAGATGTCAATTCGCAGTAGTGTTATACAGCTTTGCTGTGGCTGTGGTGGTAGTTATTAATAAGCATATCACCCATATTTTCTGTAGTGATTGTAGAGATACTTCTCATACTGTTCATTATTTGTATTGCTGTCTGACGGGCAGAACATAGCCACCACACTTTTCAGTGGGGCATGTGTTCAGATGCACAATTACAGCATGCCTGGTGCCATTCTTTCTTTTGATGTGGTATGCACAAGTTCATTAGTCAGTTATAAAAAGTAAACAAACAGGAAGAAGTAAAAACTTTTAGTTGGAATAGGGATCAAAGAATTAAAAAATGTATATAGTGAAACAAGGAATATCAAAACAAGAGAGGTTGTCTATATACCTGCAGATACACAACTTATGGACTATTCTTTGATCCGTAATCCAACTTAAAATTTCCAAGTATATACATAATGAAACAATAAACACATGTATCTAGGGTGTGAATTAGATGTGATATATATTCTGCCCTTTGGCATATATTTGTCTATTTAGGATACACATTGTCAGACAAAACATATAGCTCATGTGAAGGTAGGCTTATGCTACGGGTATACCTTGTGTAGTAGATATTGCAGGTTATGCAATTCCAATCTGTTATTTGGTATAGTGGCTGCACTTTCTGGCCTGGCCCTCTAATCTTCTGTGTGGTAGTGGCCAAGGTTGGTTCTCTTGGCTGGCACTACACTGTACCAGTTGATGTGACCTGTAACAGAATAAAAGTTGGTACACACCACTGATATAGAATTAAGCAGCATACACATTCAACCCTTAAACCAGCACATGTAAAAATGCTAGGAAAAACTATTGCAAGACTGAAACATCTTGCAGGAAATTGCACACAAGTAAGATACTATAAAATAGAAGTTTCTATATCATAAAGAGACTCCAACACAAGTCTCTTAGTACTAATTGCTAAGAAACTTGACCATGTGCTACTTAATCAGATATCACTAAGCACTAGTTCCTTGCTAGATTAAAGAGTAGTACATGTCCTTCACCACCTATACTGGTGAGTTATCTTGACTGCAGTGATAAGGCCAGGTATTGGTTCTTTATACTTTACTAGAAAATTGACTGAAATCATTGCCACAACACAACAAGCACCTTTACAGTAATGTTGCTTCCACATTGTCAGACAAATATATATAGCTCATGTAATGGCAGGCTTATACAATACCTTGTGTAGTAGATGAACATCATATTGGTGGCAGTCCCTTTCAATAATCTATCACATGGTATAGTGGCAGCACTCTCTGGTGGTAGGTTGAATAGTAGTAGCCGGGGCTGTATCAGTAGATGTGATCTGTAACAGAATAAAAGTTGGTACACACCAATGATGTAGAATTCAGCAGCATACACATTTAACCCTTAAACCAACACATATAAAAATGCTAGCAGACAAAAGTAATGCAAAACTGAAAAACATCTTGCAGACAAGAAAGACTAGCTACCACAAGGTAGTTTTAAAGCTTACATACTTAAGCTATGTTCTAAGGTTTTTGAATGTCTTCTCTATTGGATTCTTTATTAAGATTCATTTAAAAGGTTAACCCTAATGGTAGTGATTCTCTGTTACCATTCATGAAGAAATTTTATTGAAATTCTAGTACTTTTTTTAACTGAAAAGGTTTTATCAAAGCAATTATCACTGAGAAGACATGAATTAAAAATGTTTCCACAGGACCCTATGGATTTAGTGTAGAGTATTGCTATGTTCCAGAAGTGTAAAGAGGGCCTACAGCTTTTGCTGTATAGTGCAGTGGAAAACATGGTAGCATTATGTGAGCAATGTATGGTGAGCTGGTTCTATAATGCAGTCACACAAGAATATTAAACATGAAGGGCTTCATGTTCTGTTTAAACTTTCATTCAGCCTATTGGACTGGTTTTATGGCCTTCTCAAAAGCACGTGAATTTGCACAAGCTGCTAAACCATTAACTGCGTTTAACTAGTTATATTCCATGCTATTGGCTGGATCATGTATGCTAGAATTGCAGTACACAGCATCAGTTCCCAACAGTGGTAGTTCTGTATCAGTTGTTGACACAGCATTGATACTGTTTAACCATTACAATCCCTAATACTGTAAACGATGAGGTTTAAGTATGGCAAATCAGCATGCAAAGCAGGTTGGAGGACAAAAGAAAATTACAAGGTTTTCCATTTACAAAATTTATAATATTGACTCTGTACTATCAGCCCAGCCTGTTTGGGAGTGGATGTAGGAGACCTAACACTTTTTAGTAACGTTTCAAATCTACTGAATATAACATTTTAAACATCAGACTGTAGGACCATGTCTCCTACAGACTCGACTATCAGCACTTGTGTTATAAAGCCTTGATAAACAAATTACACACAACTTTTTCTGTACCTAAAATGAAATTTAAATGACGTATAATATATGGGTGGGTTGGAAGGGTAAGAGTTATCAAAAGTCCACTATTGGTAACTAAGCAGTGTCCAATAGGCACTCAAAACCTGATCAACTGGCTATAAGAGTGCATCATTCTTTGCTGTTGTGACGAGTGACAAAAATGAATTCACATTACAAATACACTACCATAATAATTGGCGTACTGGCAGTGACGGTGGTGGTGTTGATCATATAATGGTAGTGGCAGTAGGTGGCAGTAGGTGGCATATGAACCATGGTAATCAATTTGTCCTAGAAGAAACAAACATCAGTACACATACTACTGTTCTAAGTAGGGTACTAAGAAACTACTGCAAGTAATATTAATATTACAACACTTAATTGACTTACATCATACTGGTGGCTACACTGTCTATATGGAACCACCTTTTATTAACCTAGAAAGTTAACAAAATGCAAGTAAAATACAAATGACCTTTAAATCACCTTAGGAGTTGGAGCTAATTGACTGTGGTGGCCTTCAGTGGCTAACTGTTCAATTTGTCAGAACTAGAGAAAATAGATAAACACACTCAAGCTGTAACAATTAATACTATACAGTACAATAGTAAAGTGATCCCACAAACAAAATGGTGCCATTGAGGATATGGTATACCAATACCCTTGAGTTTCAGAAATAATTTTTGAGTTGCAATACCGTAACATAGAAATTTTGTGGTGTATAAATTTTCGTGGATTTCGTGAAAATTAATCCATTTTGAAACTCACGTCTCAGCTCGAGCAGACCTATTAACCATTGCCACCAATACACTTTCCTTATGTGCCACCATATATATGCTGACAACAACATGTGCACTTGTTCACCACGTGAATAGCTAGATACTGACGGCCTTGTTCAAGTATCTAAAACCCGCTTCCTCTGATTCCAGGCAAGATTCTTTTGTGGTGAGTCAACTCCACAAAATGGTTTGCTTAGTCCCAGATAAGTACGCCAGCTTAAATAGAGTAGCTAGCCAAAACTGCTAAGTTGTAAACCTTAAACACAACCTTAAAGCACGAATTTCGCTCCCTGCGGATATTCGAGAAAATAAACAGGCTCATCAAGATTAAACCACTAAAATTATATACACAAAATTTAATACTCTTACATAATTTATGTGCAAAAATTATTTACCAATTGTTTACACTGAAAGGGAAGCAGCTTACCCAGTTGTAATGTCAACAATGGGTAAATGGTGTTTACTGTTACTAGGGACCAAACTATCCTTGACTCATTTAGCGGAGTTGGAGTTGTTGTGGAACTTCGGATTCAGTAATCTCTCTCCATGAAATCTGGACAGTTTTCCTGTGGGTTTCTATGCCTACCTCAGGAGGACTTGCCTGCACAAAGCTCAGGTGCCAGAGTGGTGCACAGGCATCCTACTGGGTTGCAATAGCCATGCTTTGTATGATTGGCATAGACTTTGCTTTGCTTTTGCATGTGTGCATGCGTGCACGTGTGTACTTCAACTTACATTTTACCCATTGGCTTACTGGTGGTGGCAGTGGTGGCAGTGGTGATGCCGATCACTTAATGGTAGCCAGTAGCACTGGTGGTGGTGGTGGCATCTAATGAACCATGGTGAACCATGGTAATCAATTTGTCCTAGAAGAAAGTACACATACTATTATAAGTAGGCTACTAGAGGAAACTACTGCAAGTAATATTAATATTACAACACCTAATTGACTTACATTATACAGGTGGCTACACTGTTGCTATGGAAATCACCACCTATAAAATTAATAAAATGGAAGTAAAATACAAATGACCTTTAAATCACCTTAGGAGTTGGAGCTAATTGACTGTGGTGGCCTTCAGTGGCTAACTGTTCAATTTGTCAGAACTAGAGAAAATAGATAAAACACACTCAAGCTGTAACAATTAATACTATACAGTACAATAGTAAAGTGATCCCACAAACAAAATAGAGCCATTAAGGCTATGGAATACCCTTGAGTTACAGAAATAATTTTTGGTTTGTAATAATTTATTGAAAGGCCAGGTGGTCTATGCTGTAATGAAGGGGCTGGATGGGGATCACCAAACTGGAGGAAAACTGTGCATACAGAATCATCCAATGTGTTCAAGCTTGCTGTAACTTGGTGCAGTTGATGGTGTTAAACATACCAACAAGGACAAGAATGTAAAGCTGTAACACAAAAAGGAATGGTACGGTACAATTTCAGTGGACTTTCAGCTTGAGCTCTAGAATGACATTTTCCAGGTGAGTAAAGGCTATTTAAAAATTTATTACCAAGAGTTCTCCACCATTGTTATTGCCATGAAGCTTTAGATGGCATTTCTTGACACCAACGATCGGTGTCAATGGCCTTGGCCATCAAATAAAAGCCAAGTCTCAAATGAACACCTAGCTAGTATCAATCTGTGCAGTGTTATAAATGATGAAGAATGTTTCTTATATAGAAGCTTGAATCTGTGAATATGCTGAGAGGAGAGTACAACACTGAGGGATGAAGTTGATCATTGAAAGCTGATTGCATATATAAACACTCGTCTTGTCTAGTTGCTGGTCTTGTTTAGTAGAAGACAGGATTGAAGGTCACTTGAAAGAATAAACACCTGGGCCATATAATCCAGTATGTACTGTGCCCTTATATGACAGCTTTAGTATTATACTACTTCTGGTATGTTCTTTGGTAGGGCCCACAGTGGCACCTTTGAGCCCACTACTAGATATGCCGTCAAATGCACCATACATAGCAACACTAAGATCCATGTAAGTTTGTAATGGAGAATATTATAAATCATCCATATTAGTTACATTGATAACATACTTTTAGATCATCCAATATCATGAGTCACCAAAGTCAGGAATAATGATAGATGTTGGATGCAGGAGGTTTGGCCTTGCCAATTAATTGATGCACAGATTGACTACATATAAGAGCTTCTAGGCTAACACTGGGGAAGTTGGTGAATTCTACAAAGAAAATATACAAAATGTCAGTTAATTAGTAGTATTACAATCATGTAACTATCTGCACAAGAATTTTTGACTATATTTAGGTATAATTAACACAGGAAGCTAGTTTAGCACCCACACTTGTACAACATTACAAAATGGTAACAACAGAATTGTACAACAACAATAGGGAGGATGGTGCATTCATTTAAAGCATTAATAAAAAAGTTAAGCTTGACAAACACGAGACCCTAATAGCACTGTAGACCATAGCAAAACAGGGATTTCAGTAATTGAAACATACCCATTGTATTAAATGTATTCTACTAAACTCAAGTGGGGTTCTTGCAGATCCACAAAATTACAGTACTTCAATAAACATACAACTTACGTGATGGTGGTGGTCAATCAGCAAGAATTATTGTGAGAGTCAGAGATATAGTGACTGTCAGTTGATCAGGAAGTAGATGCGAGCTTATGTACCAAACTTGCGTAGTGATCGCACATGTCTATCTGTGACCCATTCAGCAAAGTACATCCCTCAGCTTTGGTGTGGGTGTATGCATAGTCGTGTGCACAATGCTTTTTGTGGTGTGCATGCATAATGTGTATACACACAATACTGTATTGCTAAAAATATCAATGGACAATGTATGGAAAAATTTAGTAAAAGCAAAAGGAATACACTTTTCAACTTCCAATTAAAACACTTATGTATCATGGATATCACAAGATAGGAATATAAACAACCTATTGTGAGCTACACACAATACACAAGTGTTCAAACAGAAGTTGAGAAGACTGTAACTGTCCATTTTCAGTCCTATAAATCGATAAACAAATGCCACATACAATTTTCCTACAAAAGTTTCTAGCAATTCACTATGTGTGTATGTTTGCAGAAGCATACCGTATATTACAATTCTGTAAAAAACTTTCACTGCATTTAAATTTTAAGGTAACCTATTGTTTTACTTTAACTGCATATAAACATGGGACATAAACGAGGTTCAAGAAACTCCAAAAGTCTTTTACCAAGGAAGACTTGCATTATATAGCAGCAGTGTGTGCATTGTATTCAAGAGTTAATGAGTTGAAGGATTGTTATCTCAAAACATTAACTCTTGATGTACCTGGTATACCACAACTTCTGATGTAGCTACAAATGTGCTTTTGTGTGTGTGTGTGTGTAAATACGAACAAGATCATGTGTGTGTTGTACAATACCAATACATTACATATGCCATGTGTATGACATGTGTACAATGTACTGATATCATAAGTGTACTACTGTATTCATCTGTTGTAAAGCCAGGATCAAACAAAAATCAGCTCAAAGCCAGGAGTGATGCTTTAATATAAGGATTATAGTAATACCTTAATTTTTAAAGCAATGTCAATAAATGCCTGGGCATCTCAACCCGAGTCTAAACAGATGAATACAGTATATATGCTGCCTTACATTGCAAAGAAAAGAACACTTAAAATAGAAGAACTATGGGTACCTGTATACAGAATATGTGAATCAATGCCATTAGTGAAACAATTAAGCCAATAATGAAGGAGTGAGCCAGATATGAAAACTACCTAAACATTTACAACTTGCAACCCAATAGTTAAAACAAAGACACAAGACCAGGTGAGTGCATGGACGCATATACAGAAAGAAAGCTCAAGTAGTCGGTGTTGATGACACAGAATTCAGATGGGGCTGTGCAAAAGTCAACATGACACAGAATTCAGAAATAGTGCTGCGCAAAAGTCAATGATCATGAAAAATCATCATTGTTACTGTGAAAATTTCATTACTGCACTATTGTGATAATAGCAAACTTTTGGATTTCACTGTAAACTACAGGTGGCCAACGTTAAATGAGTCAATATTACAACTCCAGATAAAATTCTAACAGAAATGCTTTTAATTCTTTGTTGCAATACTAGCTTCCACTTATATACATGTAGCTATAAATAAGCAAATACAATTACATAATGACTGACACAATGATAAATTTACAGAGACATATATGTAATAGTTATATCCTGTTACGAGGATGATATCATTGTTATTTTACAAGTCTGAGGTCAAGTTGAGGATGAGTGTAAGTAATAACTACAGGGTGATAAGTTCTGGGGGATAACTTATCACGCAATAACATAGCCACTACACCCAGCACAGCACTCCCAAGCACTGCTACTTGTCTGTTTAATCCATTATTGTGATAATTCAATAAAAATTTTCATAAATTTTCATTATTCACACATCCCTAGTCAGAAATGTGCTACATACATATATCAGGAACCTAGTACGTTTATTTGATCACTACATTACCTATATTGTACATATTTTGTAATTCTATTTTGTATTTGTTATTAATTACAAATACACAACAATTCATTACTGTGGAATCTACAAATGAAAGGTATAGCAAAAGTTTCCCACAGAGAAGCATCTAAGCAACCATTGTAACTTAATATTATTGTTTTCTTTCAAATAATTTCTTTGCAAAAACCCTAAGGTTGCCTTAAAATTCAAAAGTCTATGAAGTCCAAAGCAATGCAAAGCCATCTAAACATGATATATATTACCAAGAGTTAATAATAGTAGGGAGGGAGAGTGTCTAACGCTCAATAGGCCTGTATAAAATGAGCGCGTAAGACAATCTGGCTTCTTGGCCAGACGTGTTGATTGCATGAAGGGAGATGTGAAATGAGGCACGCCGCAGAAGGACGTTATCGATACTACTAGCTGTTCACGAATCAGTCTTGTGAGCAACGTGTGAGGCAACGTGTGCAATCAAACATGTCAATTTGTGATGAACAGCCCTAGGTATACTACTGGCAGAAATTGAAGCAGAAACAGTTCATGCAGCCTAGCAAGAAGAAGCGTCAGAGAAGATCAATGAGGAAAAGCGGAGATGAAGCACGTTCGGAAGCACAGGTAGAATTACATCACGAATCTACCGTTCAGCCACGTCCCGAGGTATAAGGCCCAAGAAGAAGCGTCAGTCGAGGAATGATGAGCCGGAAGTAACGAAGAAGTGTCAGACGAAAGCAATGGCAAGGAAAAGAAGCGGCACCGATGAAACACAGCCTGAAGAATCCCAACCTAAGAAAAAGCGCCAGATGAAAGTTATGAACGATTTCTCTCTGGTTCTTCCATCACTCCCTGTAGTAGCCATCTTCGCATCACTGCTTTCTCACCAACTATCGATTTTGCAAGGCCATACAAAATGTGACATAACGTGTTTATTGCGGTCATCAGCACTATAGGAAATTACAAAGGTATACGATAATAAGCGGGGTGCTCTACGCGCTCATTTTATACAGGCCTATTGAGCATTAGACACTCTCCTTCCCTACTATTATTAACTCTTGATATTACTTACTGCATTTCCATTTTTGTTTTTGTGTTTGAGGACACTGAATGTACACTGTATTCTATTGGGAAAAAAACTATTTGTTTTGTTGATAACCAGCAGTATAGATAAGATAAACAAAGAAACTAATGTAGTATCCATCAACTCCTACTCACTAGAATATATTCTTTATGTTTAGTTGATGCCATCCTCACGATGGGATATAATTTCTTTCCTATTCGAGTTCCTGTTCATAGTGTACACAAGCTTTCAAGCGAGTTACATAAGCTATTAGCTAATATTTAATGTTACAATGCAACAGAAGAATAAAACGCAACAACATAATTTACTGGAAGAACAGCAACAATGACGCAACATCAGAATAATTTACTGGAAGAAGTAAACTCTACTCTGTAAAACATTGGGATTAATTCTGCTTGGGATAAACTGCTTCTGTCACTAAACCATTGCAATATAGGCATTTTTATTTTTGTGACATTATTGCCAGATAAGGCTCATCACGTTCTATTTATTTACAAGTATAAGGAAAAATTATGAAGTTTAAGTTTGAAAAGGGATCATAAACAAAAAAGTAGGGAACAAGGGAGAACTGTAGATATACTAGTGGATGTTTAATCCCTACTTCAGTCTATACCCATGACTGAATTATGGATTAAATGTCCACTAGTATATCTGCACGTGTAGGCGACTTCCCTCGTTTCCCTACTTTTTTCTATGATCCCTAATCAAACTTAAAATTTCTAATTTTCCTCATACCTGTTGTTTACATGTATTTGCAACATTGATATGACTTGTGAGTCCGCGCATATATATCATATCAAAAGAAAGGATGGCACCAGAGTTAATGTTTTGTCTGAATGAGTGCCCCAACTACCAACTATTGACTTGAATGTGAAGTAGTGATCACACTTTGCTTTCAACTATGTTCAGCCCATCACACAGCATTATAAACAAAGAACAGTAGGGGAAGTGCCTCTGTAATCAATCCAGCCTCCATGGAAAATAATAGATGATTCACATTTACAAATGTAGGGAAGCTATCAAGCTATATGCCATACATCGACACCTTTGGCTGTCAGTGAAAAGAAATGAAACACAAAGGTGGACAAGTATGTATTGCATGTACCACGGTATGCCAAAAGGCACATGTCAGGCCGTAGCAACATCAAACAGTGAACAAATCAACTCTGTATCCTTAGCGGTTGTCAAGTTATGCTTGTCTGAAGGAATTAGTCAATCAGTTAGTCAGTAGAAAATTCCAGTACATATTTTTAAAATGTTTTCGTAGCAACTTTTTGGAAGCATTTCAGGTTGTACTGAAGGCACTTTTGGGTTTGGTTAAATATTACTGCCAAGGTGCCAGGAAGGTACTGTGAGGCTGGATTTTAGGTGATTTTTTTTTTGCCAGAAAAACCCAAATCTTCATGATCCCTAATATACAGTATGGTAACTGTATGATATGTGCTGGCACACATGTACATGTAACACATTGACAGGAAGAATGTATTTGAATAGCAAATATCACATTAAGAAATTAACTTGTTCACCAAAATATCATTTAGCAGTACATATACTTACACACTCAACACCTACCACTGCTGGTTATCTACAAATTCAAACACCAAAACAAAATATTACAGAAATAGTATACATTATTTAGACAGCTTTGCATAGTTTTGAATATCACTAATTGGTCTGTAAACTGTATGTCACTATCAGGTAAAGTGTGTGCATGCTCTACAGGCCATGTTCATAGTGCAAGTAAAAATAGTGTTTAGAATGGTAGGTCTCAAATTGTTTAGCAGTATGGAGTAGTAGTGGTAATTTTTAAGCTTTATTAAATCAAAAGATTAATTTAAATGTATTTCGTGACACCTATAAATCGACTATGGGTTTTTGAAATAAATTATATATAAAGTCCCTTTAACCAAACTTTAATTGAAAACCATGAACTATGTCTATCTGCCCATCTGTCTGTCTGCCCTGTGTATTCCTATTAAAGTCAAGTAATTCGGTTTTCCTGATGTTTAAATTTCTTTCCTACTTCTTATGCTACATTTGTATCAATTGTGTAAGAACTTTAAGCAAGATCTTGCAAGAGAATCCGGTCATTTCTTGCAGGATTTTGCAGGAATTCTGCATTTGTATCAATTGTGTAAGAACTTTAAGCAAGATCTTGCAAGAGAATCCGGTCATTTCTTGCAGGATTTTGCAGGAATTCTGCAAAATCCTGCAAGAGCGTTCCAGGATCTTGCAAGAGAATTCTCTTGCAAGAGAATCCGGTCATTTCTTGCAGGAACTTGCAGGACTCCTGCAGGATCGTTTTTGCTGGGTAAGTTTGGGCCAGTTCTAGATACACTTGCAATATGAATACCACCTGTATGTAACAGACACTGTACATGATGATGACAGATAGTTTACAAACCAAACAGACTTTTGAGTAAGGTCTACTATCACACACATTTGAGAATAACACTCCCCTTCCCAAAATAAAACCTCCCTGGTAGACCCCACTAGAGCCATTATGTACCATAACTGTCAGTGATTAGATAGATAACATCTAATCACTGCAAAATGTCTTAATTCATTACATAAGGTATGCTGATTCAGTATACTCTATGTATGAGTTAACACATAGTGCATTGTGTGATCAAAATTTAATGCATTGAAAAGTGTTTAAATTTGCACCTATGTACACTACATCGGCTTCACCATAAAAACTGCAGTTTTCACTCTTGCTTGTACAACACATAGGAAAGCCCAATCTAATAAAAAAAATTTTTACAGTCTAAAATATCTTGTACTGTAGATTGTGTCCTTTCTCACAAATTCTCTTGACAAAACCAAAGGTTGCATTAGAGTGAGGATTTACTTAAAGCCTCAACATTGCTCTTCATTTATGTCGAAGAGATACGTTTTCCCTGATAGTTGTCTCACAAGGCCTACTGCAGTGTTTATCAGTACGAAGAGCCCAATGGGAATTTCATTTGTAAGTTGCTACCCGTATTTTGAACTGGCATAAAGCAACCACTTCAGTGCAAAGCTTATTATACCTATGCTGAAGCGTAACATAGCATAGCATTTAATTATTTACTTTTACTACTAAATGGATTTGCTGAAAATATAGTTAATATAATAGAGTAGCCATAAAACAACTATCAAGATTATGTACATTATAATCTTTACAATAGTTGATATATGGGACCTTGACATATCATATTACTACAATTGTAATGTTTGTTTATTGTGGCACGTCACATGTCAACACCCAAGATTACATCATATAACCTTGAGGGTTGAAACATAGAGACCACAAGTAGCATTAAATATTCTTCCTGCAGCCATTATCATCTTGATATAGCATTGGCATATTTTCTTATAAATAAGTGGCATCATAAAAAACATGTCATCAAATATTGTACTTGTTGAGGAGTTGTAATGCTAAGCAAGTTTTGTGGCAGTCAATCTGAGGGAAACTTTTGGCAGCAAATCTTGCCAACTGTAATTGTGTGTAGCAAGTTGTGAGCTAGCTGCATAAACAAGTGAGGCTGAATTTTAGGTGATTTTTTTTGCCAGAAAAACCCAAATCTTCATGATCCCTAATATACAGTATGGTAACTGTATGATATGTGCTGGCACACATGTACATGTAACACATTGACAGGAAGAATGTATTTGAATAGCAAATATCACATTAAGAAATTAACTTGTTCACCAAAATATCATTTAGCAGTACATATACTTACACACTCAACACCTACCACTGCTGGTTATCTACAAATTCAAACACCAAAACAAAATATTACAGAAATAGTATACATTATTTAGACAGCTTTGCATAGTTTTGAATATCACTAATTGGTCTGTAAACTGTATGTCACTATCAGGTAAAGTGTGTGCATGCTCTACAGGCCATGTTCATAGTGCAAGTAAAAATAGTGTTTAGAATGGTAGGTCTCAAATTGTTTAGCAGTATGGAGTAGTAGTGGTAATTTTTAAGCTTTATTAAATCAAAAGATTAATTTAAATGTATTTCGTGACACCTATAAATCGACTATGGGTTTTTGAAATAAATTATATATAAAGTCCCTTTAACCAAACTTTAATTGAAAACCATGAACAATGGCAGATCCAGGATGGGGCATTTGGGGCAAACCCCCTTTTCACCTTGTGGAGGAGCCAGCCATGCTTCTGATTAAAATAGCTACTAAACTTTGTCAGGCCAAGATCAATTTATCAACTCATGAAAATATGCACATTTTACTAACATTTATTACAAATTCACTTGAAACCAAAGCGAACCAAAGTCAAACTAGCTGTAAAACACCCATCCAGCACCTTCGTGCGTACTAAGCGCCTCTAAAAATAATTATCCTGTTGCTGTTTAAGACATTTAGAACCTTTTACACAACTTTTAAGGCTTCACAACCATCTGAAAGGCCAAAATGGCTAAAATCAACAGTGAGACATTACTAAGAAGTGATTATTTGTTGCTTCAAAAATGCAGTCTCCACAACTTATCTTGTTTGTGCCCCTCCCCTTGCCAGCTCCTGGATCCGCCCCTGATGAACTATGTCTATCTGCCCATCTGTCTGTCTGCCCTGTGTATTCCTATTAAAGTCAATTCATTTGGTTTTCTTGATGTTTAAATTTCTTTCCTACTTCTTATGCTACATTTGTATCAATTGTACAAGAACTTTAAGCAAGATCTTGCAAGAGAATCCGGTCATTTCTTGCAGAATTTTGCAGGAATTCTGCAAAATCCTGCAAGAGCTTTCCAGGATCTTGCAAGAGAATCCGGTCATTTCATGCAGGAACTTGCAGGACTCCTGCAGGATCGTTTTTGCTGGGTAAGTTTGGGCCAGTTCTAGATACACTTGCAATATGAATACCACCTGTATGTAACAGACACTGTACATGATGATGACAGATAGTTTACAAACCAAACAGACTTTTGAGTAAGGTCTACTATCTAACACATTTGAGAATAACACTCCCCTTCCCAAAATAAAACCTCCCTGGTAGACCCCACTAGAGCCATTATGTACCATAACTGTCAGTGATTAGATAGATAACATCTAATCACTGCAAAATGTCTTAATTCATTACATAAGGTATGCTGATTCAGTATACTCTATGTATGAGTTAACACATAGTGCATTGTGTGATCAAAATTTAATGCATTGAAAAGTGTTTAAATTTGCACCTATGTACACTACATCGGCTTCACCATAAAAACTGCAGTTTTCACTCTTGCTTGTACAACACATAGGAAAGCCCAATCTAATAAAAAAAATTTTTACAGTCTAAAATATCTTGTACTGTAGATTGTGTCCTTTCTCACAAATTCTCTTGACAAAACCAAAGGTTGCATTAGAGTGAGGATTTACTTAAAGCCTCAACATTGCTCTTCATTTATGTCGAAGAGATACGTTTTCCCTGATAGTTGTCTCACAAGGCCTACTGCAGTGTTTATCAGTACGAAGAGCCCAATGGGAATTTCATTTGTAAGTTGCTACCCGTATTTTGAACTGGCATAAAGCAACCACTTCAGTGCAAAGCTTATTATACCTATGCTGAAGCGTAACATAGCATAGCATTTAATTATTTACTTTTACTACTAAATGGATTTGCTGAAAATATAGTTAATATAATAGAGTAGCCATAAAACAACTATCAAGATTATGTACATTATAATCTTTACAATAGTTGATATATGGGACCTTGACATATCATATTACTACAATTGTAATGTTTGTTTATTGTGGCACGTCACATGTCAACACCCAAGATTACATCATATAACCTTGAGGGTTGAAACATAGAGACCACAAGTAGCATTAAATATTCTTCCTGCAGCCATTATCATCTTGATATAGCATTGGCATATTTTCTTATAAATAAGTGGCATCATAAACAAAATGTCAAATATTGTACTTGTTGAGGAGTTGTAATGCTAAGCAAGTTTTGTGGCAGTCAATCTGAGGGAAACTTTCGGCAGCAAATCTTGCCAACTGTAATTGTGTGTAGCAAGTTGTGAGCTAGCTGCATAAACAAGTTGACTCATTCATCATGAGAGAAGTACAGAGTGTGTGGTGAATGTATAGACAACTATACACATTTGGTGAAAAGCTGCTTTTAAAGCCCACATTACTTTTCCATATCAGGTACATGCACATCATTACATAAACAATTCCAGTAAACCATGCATGCACTCACATGCCTGATTTAAGTATGAATATAATGAAATCACTTACCCTACAGCTAACTAATACAAAGGTTAAAGTACGGCCAGTGTAAGAGACTTACCTCTTTCTATTCCCATGATCCCTACTAACACCATTTAATTAACTATTAGAAAATAACTTAACCACTACAGCATGTAGCAATGAAGTAGAAAAGCGATTTCGGATAAATCCTATCAGGACACTGACAAGATAACTATAATCAAGGTCCTTATTGGCTTTCTTAACTGCTAGGGAAATTATTTTCAAGTGTAATGATATACTAACCAACCAATGCTTTGCCCAAAGAAATTACATAGAAAAAAAACCTTTATAAGCTACAATAAATTTGCAAAGATGCTTTTCTTGGTCCACCTGTAGTTATTTCTGTAAATTCCATAGTAAAAAATTGGAGGTACTAATTAATTAATATCACATACATTAATTTATTTACAAAACATCACGCACAAACAAGTAAAATAGTGAACAAAATTTGTTGTCTAGGTTCTTGAAATTTAATGTAGCACTTAAGATCCAGCTGCATTGATGCAATATTTCAGATAGCAAAGGGAGGATGTATATAGCAATGCGACTAGATCACTCTTTATTAAGGATGTGTGGAAATGAAAAGTTTTACTATTGCAATAATGCACCTCATTATTGCAATTATCACAATAATTGATTTAACACATATAAACACTACACATACCATATATGTCTCATTATGTTACACAATTGTGCTTGCTTTATAGCTATAAGTGGAAGCCAGTACCGCAACAAAAATGAAAGTATCCTATTTGAATTTTCCTTGAAATGTATGCAACATTAACTCATTTCAGGTTGTCCCATGTGGTTTACAGTAGTAGTATCCAAACATCTACCGTTACCATAATAAAGCAATAATGAAATTTTTATAATGATTATCAGACAGCACTACTCCATCTCTTCTGCATAGTTGGGTCGAGGAAGTGCCCTCAATCGTTCAGACCTTCTAAGTGCAACAGACTCACCTGCATTCTGTGAAAGCCAATCACACCGACTACTTTCCCTACTTACGCTTCTATTCACAATGATTAGCCTACTGGCTACCCGTTCGTTCTCAGCTACCCGTCGAGCTTTATGTTGCTCTTTAGCAGCATCTTGGGCTCGACGGGCACTTTCTGTTGGTTGGATCACAGAACGAACGGGTAGCAGATCTTTTTCAGCTTTCTTTCTGATGTCTTCACCGTGCGTATCCTTTAAATGTTTGATATAAGCCAATAAAGTGGTTCGTTTTTTCGTCCAATTGCACGAGCCTTCAGTCCACTCTGGGTTCACACTATGGGCACAGTTGTATTCATATTTTGGAGTTGTCCTACTGTTCTCTGCTTCAATTATGCTATGGGCATATTCTTGCCACCTTTTGGCAGTGATGTCACCTTCTGATGTTCCATTTAGTTGGGATATCAACCTGTCATTCTCTTCTCGCAATGACAGGCAGCATGCATTCAGTCGCTCGATTTTTGCAAGAAGATCTATAGATGCAGTGCTGCTTGCATGTGATGTGGTGCTGCTTGCATGTGGTGCAGTAGTGCCTGTTGGTGTGGTGTGCATGGTGCTTGCATGGGAATGAGTAGCGGATGCACTTACTGATTGAGAGACATGTAGGTGGTATGCGATCAACTCACAAAGTCTGGTCATATGAAGCTCCGCCACTTCATTGTTAGTGCACATCTGTGGATGTTAAACCATAGTAACAACATACAAAGATATTTACAAATACTTACTGAAAGTGCCACCTCTACTGCACTTGACAGTCTTGTGAGCTGCTCCCTGGAAAATTTGTCTACACGTTGAAAGACAAATTTACCACCATCGCTCCTTAATTGTTCATCTTCCCCAGTTAACCTATCATAACAACACATACATATGCTAATACATTTATTTGCTTATAGATTATATAACTTCTTTACTAGCTTGATATGTATGTGCTTAACTCTTAAACCCACATAATCCAGAAAACTAGATTTAAACTTAATAAATATACATGCCTTGCACAAAGCGCTGTAACTTTCAAAGCATCCATCCTATGGTTATGCAATTTATGTTATTCTACTTATGATGTAACAAGGATTACAATACCTAGGGTTTTACCCTAACGCTAAATGGTGAGGCTAAAGCTCGCTGTGAAAATAACTTTTTGATAACAGGCAAACCCTTTACATACTTTTACAAAATGGTAGATAACTCAATAGTAGTTGCTCCTATCACTTTGCAGCAACTTCCATTCAATTCCTCATGACATTTTGTATCAGGCCATATATGACTCACGTGAGTAAACCCACAATCAAAATTAAAGACGTGGCAAGAATTTTGAAACACAGACACACAACTCATCACTGTTCATCGCTTCATAACAAGTAAACCATTGCAATTACAGTGTTCATTTAACCTTCTTCAAGTAGTCCAGTGAATACACTTTTAATCTATGTGTATTTGTAGGCTGTAAGAATTAAGTTACCCCACCTAGTGTCACCATACGTGCCCATATTGTGTGAATACGTATTCCTAAAAGTTCTCTGCGGGTTTAAGGGGATTCACCAATGTTTGAAACAATACAACTTCCTTGCCAAGGAGTTTGCTCAAACACCTGCTTGATATTTCTCAATTGAGCACTCACTGCCACTAAGTGAAATTTATGTAAATTCTTGATAGGCTACACAATACACACTTCACTGAAATAGTGAGCTGGCTTTGTAAGATCAACTAGTACTGTAAATGTACTGATTTATATACAGTAACTACAGTATTGTATATTCTACATATAGTGAACGATTGATAATTATTTTGCCAAGATAGCCACTACTACTACTACACTGCAGTTTTATCTTTTTATTATGAACTCTTGGTGAGATGGAACTACATGCTGACTGCAGGTACAGTACTGAGACTGAGTGATGCCAGAATGGTGGATAAGATCATACATTTAAGGCAAGGTTAGAAACTAGTTGAGGGTTGATAATTAACACAACAAGTATAAGGAACTTACAAAGTTCAATTAGGGATCATGGAAAAAAGGAAGTAAGGAAGGTTGCCTACACCTACAGATATACTAGTAAACAACTAATCCTTAATTCTGTCTATACCCATAACTGAATTAGGGATTAAATGTCCACTAGTATATCTGCAGGTGTAGGCAACCTCCATTGTTTTCCTACTTATTTTTTCTATGATCCCTAACTGAATTTAAAATTCCTATTTTTTCCATGTATTTGTTTGCACTGAAGGCACTTTTGGGCTAGGTTAAATCTAATCAATACTGCCAAGGTTGGGCTAGGTTAAATCTAATCAATACTGCCAAGGTACCAGGATGGTACTGTAAAGCTGGTTTTTGGGTGATGTTTTTGGCCAGAAAAAACCAAACCTCCATGATCCCTAATATACAGTACTACCATACTGTATGATTCATACTGTATGATTCATGCAGTACAACACAACACAGTACATGTAATGTTAGTAGGATTGCAAATGTTCAATTTCATCTAATTTCATCCTCAAATGCCTCAACAGTATACTGTATCTTCTGAGTTTTTGTATAAATGAAGTTTAAATAATTCAAGCATAGTTAATGGGGGAAATAGAACACCAAACTATTCCATGCAAGCTTAAGTGTGAGCAGTTAGTTGCACGTGGAGTCGCTCAAATGTTCAGACTTATTTTAACATTGTGTGATGATTTTTAAAATGACAAATAATCCAATCACATGATGACTCAACCTATATATTCATATAAACATCCCCACTATCTACATGTAAGTTTAGTTAGAGGCCTTGTCCTTGGGATCTTTATAAACCTCAACTTCATCTTGGCTTTAAAACCTTGATGATCCTTGTGCTAGGTCTCTAATCTTAAACCCAACTACACTGTATATCATCTTACCATTCAATGGCTTCTTGAACCTTTTCTTCTAGTAAATTGGCACTATACAATAAAGAAAAACAAATGATTAATGTTCAACTTATACCATTACTTGCATACTGCCTATATATTGTGATTTATGACTACATATTTTCACTTTTTGCAGTTCATCATTGCTTACTTCATAAATATATAGCGTAAGAAATTTTAAAAGCTAGCAAGGATGATTACAATAAAAAATTGATTTCTATATCACTATTAGATGGCTATGTCAACTGTCAGCCAATTTACTTGGTGAGGTAAAGAGTTGTTATCGCTGTTTAATACTGTATAAATATATTATATATAACAGTTGTAAACTGAGCATGAGGGCTTTGCCTGATATGTATGCCTGACTGCCTGAGGGCATTGGGCATACGTACAAGGTAAAGCCCGAATGCCCCATGTTACGGCTAATATCAGGACCGGAAGAAGCAATTCCAAAGTGGTCAGGCCAAGGGGTAGGTAGTATGAAATATTGTGCACTTTGCTGTGCGAATGCAATAGGGGATTTGGAGGTGTGCTTTGCTAGGAATATAACTCGTGCCCATGGGCAAATCACTCGTGCCCATGTTACAACTACTACATATATATATATATTTAAAATTAACACTGAAAAAGTGGTCAGGCTATAGCCTGACTGCTTCCTCTGGCCTTGAATATGTAACACTTATCAGGCTGATAGCCTGTACAGAGTGATCAATCACCCAAGCCAATACAAGTGCAGCCACTGGATGTAATATATATGCATACAGTACCTAAAATTTTTGATTACGGATCAGCAGCTAGTATGTTCTGGTTACGATTGGATACAATGAACAGACATACCCTAGAGATATCACGGAGAATTTTGGTTATGCAAGTTAAATGTTTGGTATTAAATTGTTTATGGAAAAATTATGAAGTTCACTAAAGGCCTACATAGGTAAGTTTGCTTGTACAGTGGTTACTCCGTGCAGAGTGGTAGCTTCGTGATGGGGGTGTGTTCATATTTGAAAATGTGCTGAAATGATCGGTGAATAAGCTATAACACTAGTTGTCACCTTATCCCAATGTTGTTCAACTCATAGGATGGCGAGGATAACAAAACGCTCTCCGTCTGAGTGGTTTTCATGGTGAAATCAAAGCTAATCACGTGAGTATTAATCGATCCCCATAATCGATTTCGGCATCAATGTCTATATAATCACTTCCCAGTTGTAGCCGGTCTACATTTCGTATGTAGCTCTGGCTAACTGGGCCCACATACAAAATGTAGTCCAGGCAGCTCCTTTGATCTGAGGTGTAAAATTAATAAATTGTATATATATACTGTATATCGTGTTTTACTGGCTAATACTGTGTTTTACTGGTTAATAGCCATGGCTCAAATAGTCCGACAGTGGCTGCAGCACAAATTTGAATTATTGTCATTAAAGTTTCCCTCTGATAAGAGCTGCAACTTGTACCTGAATACGCTGATGCAAGTGTTGACAACACATGTTTGGGGGGTAAACAAAAGAGTTGTTTTAAGCAATGAAATAGCATTATTGAGAGGGGCCAAGTAGATACAGTATTAAGGAATGGTCACTTGAGGTCAGTCACTTAAACATCCACATAAACGCAATGGAGTATTGTCCCACAAGCTCATAGTACAGGGTAGCTGCCCTTGGATAGTATCTACCTTCACCTAGTATCCACATTGCTTTACTTCCTGAGAGTGATAGTAGCTGTGGCTATTAACTAGAAGTGTACCGATACACCGATACACCGATACATATGTAGTATCGGTGGCCGATATAGAAATTTCTACTACATCGGTGGGAGCCGATATTGCTGCTAAAAACTCATACAATACACCGATATACCACTGAACTATCTGGAGACTGTCCAATGATCAAGCCAAATTAAACCCTAATATCTAGCTAACAAGGGTGAGAAACAGTAGTTATCTTCCTTGTCTAAAAGCAGTATGCTACATGAAGCCATCCAAGTGCATGCATAATCACTGTTTTTGTTGTTACAAAGCTTACCAATCATACAACAAACACTCATAGTGGTGAACCTGGGGAAACAGCAATAAGATGAACCAAGAGCACAGCATAAAATAACCAGCCATCTCTGCAAGCCATTGAAATGCAAAGTAAACCAGACTAATCTTGGTAGAGGAATGTAGAAAAATATTTGTGGGTGCCTTATAGTCTGAGCTGTCAATAGAGGCCACACCACCATAGGTAACCAAGCATAGCCAATAATCTTAAGACTGTCTTCAGTAGTTAAAATAAAGTTGAACATGACATATGTGGTTCCTCAACTTTAAATAGCTACACTTAGATATATCGGTGTATTGGATCGGTATCGTATCTGATTAATCTCATATCGGATCAGTATCCGATCAGTTTAGTTTTCTTATATCGGTACACCTCTACTATTAACCAGTACAATATGACATGTGCTAAGTATAATGTTCTATTGCCACCTTAAAATACATAAAGTACAACAAACAAACTCAACTTACAGTCTCTGTGCATCATCACTTGGACCTATATGTACATATGTAAAAAGAATCCTGATTATGCTACCTGTACAGACAAGTAGCTATATAGTAATGCATGTCAATTGTAAGTCTTCTCAGCAGGCCTTACATTGGTAACCTATTTTACAGTGTTTGTTTATACACTAGTGCAATTAATTTATAGATGAAGTACAGTAGGATTTCAACACTGAAAAGCAGAATATGCCAAAGTAGGGATTTTCCTACATAACTATAATTGTAATACTGTCATTTATACATCTTATTTCACTACTTTTTACTACTGAAACCCTATTTCATTTTTTAAAATCCATTACACTAGTTTATTTTTATAGCTACAGTATGTTATAGACAGCATGATGATGTCTTGCAAGAGGTACAAATTGTGTGTAACACAACTGCTCAGCAAGGTGCTGTATACAATCCAACTGACAATTGAGTAGCATGTTCTAATCACTTAAGGACATGCATAGCTACTGTGCTCATATAATTTCAAGGCATGATTACTATGCTCTGTTTTCAGTAGCAATCTGATGTATCTATAGCTATCTACTCCCATTTACGTACAGTAGTTGTAAACATTTGAAGTAATTTCTGTAAGGAAAGTGTTGATAAGGAAAATTAATGCCTCTTCATTTCATGAAGGGAGTTTGTAAACGTGGAATATGGAATAACGGAATAAGCAGAACTTATCTTTTGCAGATTGTACAAATAGTTATACGGTACCACCCAAGCGCAATGTCATTCTCGCTCGTACACGCAACTTTGCTCGAGACTTTAAAAATCGCTAATTGAGGAGCGTGGCAACTGTTTCACTCACGTTACAACGTGGCAGCTGTTTCGTTCACGAAAATTGCAAGTAAAACAGTTGCCACGCCCCATAATTAGCAAGTCTCGAGCAAAGTTGCACGTGCGAGCAAGTGTGACATTGCATGGCACGCCACGACGATAGATAAACAGCAGCTGGGCGAGCATTAAATGGGACGAGCACACAACCCATCATCCTAGAACGATTTACCTTACTTATCTATACTCCTTATTTGATATGCAGTATCACTCAAATGTAACGTCGTCTCACAAGAGCACAAGCAATTAAAGAACTTGCTACTTAAAGGGCGTGGCACCCATTTTATACATGAGTATTCATCACGTTTTATTTGGGATGAATACTCTTGAGCGAAACAGGTGCCACGCTCTTTTAGTAGCAAGTTTTTTAATTACTTGCTCTCTTGCGAGACGACGTTACATTTGAGTGGTACCGTAGCAACAAAATGCTAAGACCTATTGTATTCTTAGGTCAAACTAGCTGCCCTTCATGTGCATACAACCAAATTTATTAGAGTCACACTATCGAGTTAGTGGAGTTCAGGAAGTCCAGTGGTTGTGTCTGTCTTTACATGGATTTCAAAACTCCTCAGGATTGAATCAAGAGTGAAGGTAAGTAAATTTAGCGAAGGTAGATTGTTTTAAGGTGTGCTCTTCCCATTTAATGGTCGCCCAGCTGCTGTTTATCCATCGCCGTGGTGTGCTATGCGGAGCTGTTACAAGGTAAATTGGTATAAGCATATAACTACTTGTACAATCTGCAAAAATATGTGACCAAATTTTGGAAAACCGTCGATATACGCAAATTACACAAGTTAAAATTGCCTCACTGGTAGGCGAATTAAGCCTCCAATGGATAAATCCTGGGAATCATTGTGTTCGCCTGTTCATAGGGAGTACAAAAATCTTTCCCATACACGAAAGGATTTCAAAGTTACAGGCGTTTGTTTACGTTGCAGTGACGAAAAAATTTACCGACAATCGTTTTCCAGTGAATCTACCTTCCTTCTTGAACACAGAATCATGCCTGGGGCAAAAACTATACCTTGGTGGATGCATAAAGCGAACACAGTGAGCGAAGATTCAATTCCGTACACCATTTTATCAGTAAGTTATGATGGTTTTTGTAAGCGCCTGTAGATTCTTTTCTCGATAGCTTCTGTACATATCAATTTATTTGCTTGTCTGGCTGTCTAGTGCTGTAATTCCAATGCTGAGTAACTAATGAAACTGAAACTTAACTAGTCCATTCCTCTGTCCCTGTAGAAAACAAAGAACAAATAAAATGCACTTTGAAAATTGTGCGGAAATCGACAGTTTTCTAAAATTAGGTCACATATAAGTTTTGCTTATTCTGTTATTCCACAATTCCGTAATTCCGTTATTCCACATTTTACAAACTCCTTTCACGAAAAAGATGAACATGAAAGCACAGAAGGTAGACACTCATCAGAGCCAGAGCCACATGTGCGATTATTGTTGTGCTGTGTGCTACCTCTAGCCATGCTGGCAGGCTTGGAGGCAGACAAAAATCTGGTTTTGGTAATTTTCGACTCTCTGTAAAGTTTTTTTGTTTTAAAAACTGGATTAGAAGTTAGATGCATTAACTGTAATGGATATGATATTATTTTCTATGATTGTTTTTAATAGCAACATTATGGTGGGTTACCCTAGGCTACTTATCTACTGTGTGATACCTACATGCACAGTTCTATAAACATACAGTAGTAAAGCCATTATGATACATACATCATTGACTGCACAGCAAACTTTTATAATGCAAATATAACACGACAGTAAATTCCATACCAGCATGGTCCAAACTTGGTCTTTTAGGCATCTTTGACCCATATCTTTTTGACATTTTTGACCCATATCTACTGTTTCCCTTTTCTTTCTTTCCTGAAACATACCACTTAGTTAATGATGATAACAGAGATATCACATAATATGCACAATAAACCTTATGATTACAAGTACTAGGGGTGCAACAATATATCGATATTGCAATATTTTCTATCACAATACAACACAATATGTGTTATGAAACATATTTATGTATTGCATACTGAAACATATTTATGTATTGCATACTGCAATATATTGCTGTGTTACAATATATTGCAGGGTTGTAATTGGCTGTGGCTTGTGGATAATTAGCCTATTCAGCTGCCACCCTCCTGGAGGGCAGGTATCAAAGCCACCAGAATGTAATTGTTGATGTTTTAGAAGCCACATATCCTAAACAAACAGTACTGGTTGTAGTACACTCTACTTGTACTGTTGGCCATTATAAGCAGTTTTTACTGGTGGGTGTACACCACATGACACTAATACTATCTGCTGTATCTTATGAAGCTTAAACACATGCGTTATTTACACAAGTATAGCACTTCACCAAACTGAGACCCTAATCAAAATATTGCAATACAGCAATATTTTTTTAAGGCAATACGCAATATGGTATTTACCCATATTGTTGCATCCCTAACAAGTACACAATATAATTTGGGATTTTCAACTAGAGTAGGGACCATAGCACATCGATAAAAAGTACTGAAACAAGCTGGAGTAGTGCATGATATTAAATCACAGTAAAACAATAAGAAGTGTTATATCCCTACTGTGCATTTCCATTAAGGTATCTTGGAGCACAGTAGGGATATAACACTTCTTAAACCGCAGTGCGTGGGAGTAACAAAGCGCCGCGCTGGGTTATAACTACCATACAGCTAGACAGAGCGACGCTGCTACTGTACGATATATTAGTTATCACCCAGTGATAACTAACTTATCACCCTGTTGCGGAGCCACTCAGTCTCTTTCGTGACATCATAATAACTGCGAATGGCATTGTTTACCAATGGAACAAAGAGCCAAATAAAGAAATATTGATACAAAACACACCAATACAGCACTTAAAACTACCTAAATCTTACAAGAAAACTGTTAATCCTTTACACAATAACACTACAAGTTACCAATACCGTGATAGCTAGTTTAACAAATGTCAAGAATAGTCCGTGACGATTTTCGCTCCAGCAATCACTCCCAACAGTCACTATGGTGAAGAACTAACTTCCTCTAGCTTCATCGTTCTATCTTGGACTATGGTAGCCACTTGTTGGTCTTTATTTTTCTCTTGCACACCACGTGACACCACCATACCAATTTCTGACGAAGGCAAATCGTACCTGGAACCGCTGCTTCATAACACCGCCCTTCGCTACAGTTTGCAGGCAGTATGTAAGGTCTCTCTTGTAGCTACGAAGTAGAATCTCCACACAATTCGGACGAAATCTTGAGCACAGTGACAGGAACTCAAACCGGAACTTAATTTACTATCCGTAAACTTCTGCGCACTCCCGCACACTGGGATATAAAACAGTTATATCCCGTATACTCGGATGATATCATTGTTATTACACTCGTCCTTGGCTCCACCTCGGACTCGTGTAATAACAATGATATCACCCTCGTACCGGGATATAACTATAACTTATTGTTTTACTGTGATTTAATATTGTGCACTACTCCAGCTTGTTTCAGTACTTTTTATCGATGTGCTATGGTCCCTACTCTAGTTGAAAATTCCAATTTTTTTTTGTGTACTTGTGTGTTAACTTCTTTTGTAACTAATTATTATGACTGGTAAACCTACACATACCGCATTTAAAAAGGCGCTGCGCACCCCAGCTATATCAATTATTGTCTGAAAAGTGAAGTATCTGTTACACTTTGTTGTCAGCTATGTTCAACCCTTTACACAGCATTACGAATCAACAACTATTCGAAAAGCACCTCTGCAATAAAAATAGTTACTATGAAAAATACGGACAATTTCTGTTTTGAAGGCAAGCCATCACATGCTACCACCAAATTGACACTTTTCGCTGTCAGCAAAGATGAATGGGACACAAAGGAGGACACTGGTACTGTAAGTCGATGAAGAATGCATTGTATGTACTGCAGTATTCCAAAAGGCACCTCTCAGGCCAAAGCAACGTTGAACAGTTTAAAAACCAAGTCCGTAGCCTTAACCGTTATCGAGTTGCGCTTGTCTGAAGGCATCAATCAGTCAGGCAGTCAGCAGAAATTCCGTTAAATAAATATTTTTTAAAAGTGTATCAACTTGTTGGAAGCATTTCGGGTCCATCTGAAAGTTTGTTTGGGCTTAGTTTTACCTAACCAATACTGCCTCATCATTGTCTGGGAAAATTGAGGCTGATTTTGGGTGATGTTATTTCGTGTGCCATGCCTACTCCTTTTTAATCCCTACTATACAGTACAATAGTACTGTATAGTAGGGACTACAGTACTATTGTACTTTTTTCGTTATTTCCACAAGTTTTAGAAACAAATAGTAGTGTAGTTTGAAAGCCCATATATATGTATATGGAGTCCTATTATATTGTTCTACACTTGTTCTGTTGCTAGTGTTTAGTGACTGAATGAGATTTTGTTCAGTTCCTGAATGAGATTTTGTTCAGTGACTGAATGAGATTTTAAAGTCCTAAAGGTAACTGTTCAATCAGTACTGTACCGTGTGCAGCAAGTAAATGCACAACATACAACATGTAATACTAACCAACATCATCATCATCATCATTATCACGTGGTCTCTTTTTTGATTCTACAAGTTGGAAAGAATAGTATTAAAATCACAAAGAGATTACTTATTGTATAATATAAAGTGACCTCTAGTATTCAACCTTCAAATCCTTCTGCAAAGGCTTGGAATGGTTGATTCAACTGTACAACAAGTAACAACGTTGTGGGTTGACTTTTACACATTGCTGGTTAGTTTGGCTATAGATCTACAGTTACCACATCATCACGTCCAAATGATTCTGTATGCTGCAAGCGTGGGTAAAGCAGATACTATTCTATTTTGAAACTGGGAATGAGTCAGCAATTTTCTGGAACTATGGGAGCTATGTCCTACAGACCTCCAACCTGGTGCACCTTCCTTGCCAAACCCTGTATCTGTCCCTGTCCTCAATGGGGTTATATGACTAGAAATTGGTACCACTAAAACTATATAATACTACACAATCACAATTAACATTTGTGAACATGCTTTAAACCCACAGTCAATGTTTAGGTACCTTTGTATAAAACTAATGTGGTAAATGTAGGTTTGTCTTTTCATGTGCACACCTGAGTGGTATTTATTACTTACACCTTGGCCCCTCAGGATCAAATAAAATTTTTATGGCCATGCATGGTATGAGTATTACATACAGTTACATTTACACGTACACACTTGACGTACTTGAAGTGGTTAAGTCACTAGCAGTTGGTGTTGTGGTGGCCACTACACAAAAGTACAAGTTAATTTGTAGACAGTACAAGTACTGTTATGAAATCATAGGATTGCAATATTATTATACAAGGTGAGCATATAAAATTATAAATCCTCTTCCTTACCTGATTTCTGTTTAGCTTCTTGTTGTTGTTTCTTTTTGCCTATGGAAAGAACAATGTAGAAGTATAAAGCTATGCTACTTCTTAGGTATACACTGTTCAGTAGCAATAAGTTGATTTAATTCTATAGACATGTGTAATGAAGGGGTGTGGTCATAAAATACACCTTTTGTGAAAATTACCAACCATTTTTGTAGGGCAAAATAAATGCATTGTCAATTGGAATTTATCAATCAAGCAACAATAGAAACAGGTACGTAGTTTGAGGACTAAAATGATTAATAAACTCAGGCATGGTAAAATACAGTAAGTTACCTCTCAGACTTTAAAGAAAGTTTTTAGGAGAAATTTTAAAATTTACGTTCATAAACCAGCTGTACGGAAAAGATTCATTTTCAGCAAACTCTGAGTACTGGTAAAGTACATATGACTACAAGGTTTGTATGTTAGGTAGTGATTACTTGATGCAGTATTATGACGCTCAGAAACAGTTCGAAAAAAATTGCTCTACATTGATTTTTCCAATATTTTGCTCTACACATATCCAGATTACATTGCACAAAAATGATGTAATATAGTGCCATGCCTTTTTGGTTAAACCCATCATAATTACCTGACTTTGGTGACTTTTTCTTCTTTTTTCCTAGAATGAAATAGAAAGAAAGAGTATACAAACAAGTTGCAATCACATTTACATTGTGTACATAACTGATTTTAAAGGAACACTCCATCAGTATTGTTTACATCGTGAAGCTGTTTTAAGTTTATGATGCAAAATTACTTAGTTGAAATTACTTAGTTGATGACCTAAAATTAATAAGTAGTGCTCAAATGTTTCTAAGACATGCTATAATATTTTACTTGTACAACTATGAAGGGACAGCGAGATATAGCCGCATGTAATAAATGCTATACAACAACTTGAGCCATGTATTACAACTAGTTGGATGGTTGGGGAGTGACCATCCTGGTTTACAAAGCACACAGCGATTGGTGCAGCTGGGAAACATGTTAGGCTGTATCTCACCTGCCTAACTATTGATGTACAAACCCAAAATCCTGTCATTTCTTGTCCACTTGCTGTAAAAGTGCATATAATTACGTTATGTGATTATTTCACAGGATGTGAAATAATATGTGGTTGAATGGCTTTGATACCGATGGAGTGTCTCTTTAACAACGAAGTAATTACCTGACTTGGGTGCTGACTTCTTTTTCTTTCCTAGAATGAAATAGAAAGAAAGAGTATACAAACAAGTTGAAGTGTAGTAGTACAGTACTTCTTATAGGTATATAGTGTGGATGTCGTGCTTTGACTGCTTTCTTACAGACATCCATTTTTGGTTACCATCATTGTAAGGTGTGTACACCTAATGCTGTTGTAACATGCACATGCATTGATTTACATGTGATAAAATTATTCTAGAAGGTGAACATCACAAAAATCTTAAAATGCACATGTTCATGCAACCGCATCAATTTTACATTGTGTACAAAACTATGAAAACAGCTTTTTGAATATGTAGTTTAGTAATTTTTTTTATTTAATATTTCCACATGCGATGAATAAACTCATGCCCTAAACTATAGCAAAGTAAAATAAGTAGCTATCTCACTTGGTTTTCAGCCTGCATGTATTGACCCATGTAACTTATTCAACATGAGTGCTATCCCATGTAACTAGCAAAGAAGTAACAACACGATGCCAAATGCTACCTACTTCTCAGTTCTTGATGCTAACTTAGGCTAATGGAAAATCATACCTTGACAAAAAGTGCAAAGCTTTGCACATTTAACAGCCCATTTGGCTGTTACAGTATATGCATTTGGCTTGTCAGCTACACAAAACATTTCCAAAAGGTAAGGACAGAAATGTTCCAAGACATTCTTGTCTGGAGAACAAATGAGGATGAACATGATTCCAGACTGATCAAAGGCTGCTAAAAAAATACAGAATGGCAGTAGCATCAGGAACATCAGCAAAGCTTTTCAGCATTAAAACGGTTAGCCAGCAGTGCTCCTGTACTTGCTTACTTTAACCCTAGCCACCCAGTTAAACTCTCAGTAGATGCAAGCTGCAAGGGTTTGAGTGCCGTTCTTTGGCAATATGATCAGCCAATTGCATATGTTTCAAGAGTCCTTACAGACACTCAACAATGCTAAGGTCGCCATCTGAATTTTCTCTTCTTTCATGCTGAGGCACTTGGGAGTGGAAAGAGTTCAAAGTGTTGTTTCCACTTTCTCCACACATCAAGAAACATTGCTGCAATCTACGTCTAATGAATCTAGTGGTGTTAGTTTGTCCATGAGATAAGCAATACTCAAAAGACTTCGAATACAGTTTATTATATCATGTGTGTGTTACATGTGCACATGTGTGCATTATGTTACACAGTATATTAATGATGTCTCTGTTTCCATTGTTGACTAAATGGTATCTTTCAGGTGAAAATTCAACTGCAAAGAAACCAAATGCAAAGAACGATATGGAATTTACTGTTGTGTTGTGTATGAAATTTGGTTATGCATTTAATAACATTTCTGTCCATTAACATAACTTGCACTATATTTCTAATACACCAAAGAAGGAATGACCCAAAAATTTTATACCATAATATCAACATTGTTCTTTATGTGTAGCATGTTTAGGAGTGGAAAAGAGCAAGAGACATTGCATCATTCTCGTCAGGCATGGCTGCTCATATTCAAGACACAGTAGTAAACTGCCACATCTGTAGCACCTATCAATGAAACAATGCAAAGGAGTCACAAGTTGGTACCAACCTAGTTGAGATCAACAACCAAAAGTACCTGGTCATAGATAATTATTTCTCAGGCTTTATTGAGATCAACTTGTTCCAAAACGGCACCACCAGTAAACAAATTGTCACATGCTGTAAATCACACTTTCTAGACATGGAGTTCCAGACAGACTGAACAGTTCACACGAGACTATAGATTAGCCTGAGCTAGCACCAAACAACAAGTCCACAATATCCACAGTCTGGTAGCATATCAGAGAAAGCTGTAGCATATCAGAGATTACTGCTTACCAAACAAGCAATCTTGCGATGGTCCTCGACTGTGTTTGATCTACTTGGCTTGATATCACCAGTCACAATTTCTGCCAAACTATTCCTTCAGCAACTATGGCAGGAGTACATTAGCTGGGACACCACATTGAATGACGATCTTCTTGCCAGGTGGAAAGTTATTTCAGATACAAATGCTACTACGCTACCGTTTCCCTGCAAGTATGCTGCCTCACTATTGAGACCTCAGAGTACGCACACTTATCTACATGTGTTTGCTGATGCCAGCCTTAAAGCTTACGGAGCTGTGGCATACATCCAGCAGGACCAAGGCTTACCTTCATTCATCATGTCAAAGTCAAGGGCTGCTCCACTTAAGCAACTAACATTGCCAAGGCTTGAGTTGAAGGCTGCTGTGCTTGCAGCTAAACTTAGCTCCTCTGTCAAGACATCCTTAAACCTTGACTGTACTGTGCAACTGTGGTCAGACAGTCAGATTGTCCTGCACTGGATAGCCAGTCACAAGCCACTACGAGCATTCGTTACCAATAGAGTTGAAGAGATTCACTCAATATCTACCTGCTGGAAGTACTGTCCCTCAGCAGACAACCCAGCTGATCTCTTGACTAGAGGCATTACTGCTGAGCAGCTCAGATCGTCAGATCTCTGGGTACATGGTCCAACATGATTGCCTACACAGTCTGCCTGGCCAAACTGGGACCCTGCAGAGGTTCTGCTCACCTGTCTAGAATTAGAATGCATTGACCAGGTACACAGTGACCACACTAAAACCGACCATAATCCCCCAGCGTCAGTGGCAAGGATTATCAACATCAACAATTACAGCAAACTAACCAAGCTGCTAGTGGTCACTGCATACACACTGCGGCTTGCCATTAATGCCAGACGCACATCCCCCATTACAACAGACACACTTTTATCACCAACAGAACTTGCAGTAGCTACAGTGAAGTGGATCCATGCTGTTCAACATGATCATTTCCCAGCAGAAGTTCAGAACCTGCAGTCACAATCACAGAGGCTGCCATTAGTACGACAGTTGAGGTTGTTCTTGGACAAGGACATGCTACTTAGGTGCGGTGGGCGAATACAAAATGCCCCGTTGTCTGAGTTGGCGAGGTTTCCATACCTTCTGCCATCGAAGCACCACTTCACTAACTTAATTGGGTGATACTACAAGCACACACATAACTACATCACAGTGGTGTCAACGCAACACTAACATTGCTATGCCAACATTACTGGATACCCTCAGGCAGACAACGAGTGCGATCACTCATCAGCAAGTGTGTCATCTGCAAGAGAGTTGCAGGTAAACCTTATGCTGCTCTAGACCCACCTCCACTAGTCAAGGATCAGGTGAATGCCACATGCCCCTTTGAAGTTACTGGTGTGGATTTTACAGGGGCCCTGTATATCCGTAGTGGCACTGGAGAACATAAGGTTTACATTTGCCTCTTCACCTGTGCGGTATCCAGAGCAATACATTTAGAAGTTGTTGTTGATCTAACCCTGCAGTGTTTTTTACAGGCATTTCACAGATTCACCAGCCGGAGATCAACCCCACGACTGATGCTGTCAGATAACGCAGCCACCTATCAAGCAGCGGCGGAGGAGCTGCAGAAGTTATTCACATCTGCAGCACTGACAGAAGACTTAGCCAGACGAGGTGTTGAGTGGCGCTTTATTCCCAAAAGAGTCCCGTGGTTTGGAGGATTTTGGGAACGGCTCATCGGACTCACCAAGTTGACACTGAAGAAGGTACTAGGCCGAACGTACACCACCTTGGAGAGCCTCCAAACCATGACAACTGAAATGGAAGCAGTACTCAATAACCAGCCACTCACATATGTATCATCAGATGCCAATGATATTGGACCAATTACCCCTGCTCATCTGCTGCATGGTGGACCAATAGTTACCTTGCCACACCAAAATGTCCAAGATGATGAACTGGATGACCCGACATATGGTGAGACCACAGACTTGAGGAGAAGTGTGAAAGCCCAGGCTTTACTACTCTCACATTATTGGAATAGATGGAAGACAGAGTACCTCACTGTGCTACGTGAGTTTCATCGAACAACAGGCTCCAACATGCAGAAGGTGAAGGTGGGAGATGTCATATTGATTCATGACGACACCCCCAGGATACAATGGAAGTTGGCCATCATTGAAGATATCAATAAGGAAGAAGACGGACACATCCGCTCGGCCAATGTGAAAACATCCACTTGGGAAGACTAATTGGCCAATCACCAAACTATACCCTTCGTAGGTCAAGGCAGCAGAACAGTCCACTATGAACAGTACGGGAGAGACAGCAACAACACCAACCCAACTACCTCAACGACCAGTTCGCCAAGCCACCCACAAGGACATCAAAGAGTGCAGCAGTGGATCCACTCCCTCACCCCCCCTCAAGTATTGACTGACAGACATTTATTATTATTGGTGTAATTGCCATTGCTATATAGATATGTGTGCATGTGTGCTTCTAACACATTAAGACAGGCTTACTGAGTGCAAACACGTGTAGCTTACTCGAGCAGTCCACCACTATACCTGACAGGGTTAGCTATTTCCCCCTCCCCCTAGGTTTATACCCCTCCCCCTAGGTTTATACCTAAAGCCTTGAGAAACGGAAAGGCTTAATTGATCCCAAAATTGTATACTCAAATGACCAATATTCAATGGCATCACAATAAAATATCACCAAAATTGAGTATATTTACACCTTCTGTAGGTTTTCAAAATTTTCCTGGGGAGCATTCCCCCAGACCCCCCTAGAATCCGAAGCGGCTCACTTTGCCCCCTGACTTAATATTCTGGGTTGAGCCCTGACAGTACCTCTAAGACCATCCATCAACAGTGGGAGAACCCCACTGTTGATGAGAACAAACATGAAATGGGAGCCAGAATATTATTCACAACGGAGCGAGGACAAACCTACAGTCAGAATTGATGCCAGTATAAACCAGCACCTCGTAGTCTGAATGTACAGCATAATCAAGCTGACCAGGGTTATGATGACCGGTTAGAGGATGTTAGCATCACTAGTGATGTTGACACTATTGAGGAAGAGAGGCCAGTAAACTAAAGCATTACCACGTTATCCCTTGTATCATTTTGATGATCACAGAGTACCCATCAAGGCATACCATTGAATTCATCATGCATATGCAACGTAATGCACATATTGGTTGTACATGTATGATCACATACTCAAACAACAAGGGAGATGTAATATAATACACAAGCGAACATGTAACACATTACATAATAACCTGTATTCAAAGTGTTTCGAGTAGTGCTTATCACAACCAGGAGCCCTCATAAGTATTGCAAGCCAAGTCTTGTGATGCTTATGGTAACCAGTTTAAACAAAATTAACAAGAATATATCATACAGTGTAAAAATCCTTACAATTGTGGATAAGTTATTTCACCGGTGTAGCTGCATCATGTGCGCACACAGTAATACATAAGCAAAGCTCAGACATAGAACTGTTCGGTTTTGGATAGTGTAAAACTTGCTAGCCAGGCCCACAAGTGGTTTCAGTGACCAGACACGCCCTTTTCAAATAAACACAATGAAAACAGAAAATTTACTTTCAATGACAGCATTTGTTCAAATGAAGCTTTATTTTCAAGCTTTTTTAATTTTCTCCCAAGCTTGTTTGCTCATGTGGGTGTTGAACAGACATATTGACTTGTATATTTGCTTTCAGTAAACCAGGAACTGCTGACCTTTAGTTGGCTGTGAGTGTGCGCCTAGTTTAAAAATATTATGGAATTTAAACTCATAAAATAAAAAATAATGAAACAAAGAATGTCGGCCCTGACTATCAGTTACTGAAAAATGAAGTGGTCGCTATGCTTTGTTCTGTCTGTTCATCACATAGTCATGCAAACCAAGAATAGTTCTCTTTAGCTTTATGTGGTCTCATGCTTAGTAACAATGAAGATATTACTAACCATCATCCTCATCAGAGTCCATAATTCGAGCTCTTTTTGATCTTTTTCTGCTTTCTATGAAATGGAAAGAATATAGTATTTAATTGATGTCTGCATACACAGCCAAACTTTGTGTGAAGCTGTTCTAGAATCTATCTGCTTACTAAACTTTGATTGTTTATCATGGTACAATGGACAATTCATGTTTGTTTGTGCTTACACTACAGGCAACACAAAGCCATTGATGATCTATCTGAAAAATCGACTCCTTCATACCGCAAAATGAAAACAAACAAAACATACAGTAAAGGGAACATGCATATATGTATCTTATCTACTCAAAACACATGTGTCGGACTGAAGTGATGTAAATGAATCTAAACTGTATGTTTGCATGAAGACATCGGTTCTCTAATAAGTGAAGTAGTCATTTTACCAGGTTATTGGTTACATTCTGTTTGTTACATATAGCCATACACATAAAGAACAATCCAAAAAGAAATGGAATGTTGTAAAGAACAATTTCACGATGCATGTACTAATGGCATGTGTCAGGCTGAAGTGAAGTTTAACAGTAAAAGAATTGAGACTGTACCACTAAAGTTTGTGTTTGCATGAAGACGTTGGTACGGTCATTAGTCAGTCAGGTAGTTAGTTAGTCAGTTAATCAGTCCACAAATATCACTAAAAATCTACTATTGTTCATGTTTTCCCTTAGCAATGTAGTCACAAAATAACATATACAGTATCATACATATTATGATAGTATTGTATATTAGGGATAATGGAGGTTTGCACTTTTTCACAATGAATAGTGACCAGAGCCCAGACCTATATTGTACCTTGGCAGATTAAGTTAGGAATCAAGCCCCAAAGCATCTCTAGAGTGGCCAAGAATGCTTACAATAAGCTGCTATGAAATTACAAAAGATTTAACATATATCTTGTACTCCTTGTCTGGCTTGCCTAAATGACTATGAAATTGCTTCAGGTGCTTTTTGGCATAACACAGTGCATGGATCATACCTTCTTCTGTGTTGCATTTGTTCTCGTTGACAGCACAAGGTGTTGATTTGTGGTAGAGCACAGTGAATTCCCTACATTTGTAATGGAATCATCCATTTTTCTGTAACAACTAGATGGATTACAGAAATGCTTCTCATAATGTTCTTCATTTGTAATGCTATGTAACAGGTTGAACAGAGCTGAAAATGCAGCGTAATGGCCACTTTTTTTTTTTCAGTAATTGAGTACATTTTCATATGAAGAGGCTGGAGGTTCGCACTTCCTCACAGAAGATATTGATAATACCTTCATTGCACCAACTGTAAGTAGTGTTGTGTTGGTTAGGTAGAATCAAGCTCAAAAGTGTCCTCAGAGTAGCCAAAAAAATGTTTCTAATAAGTTGCTATAAAACAAAATTTTTTTACTGACTGACTAACTGCCTGTCTGATACTTTCAGACAAGTGTAACTGCCTAGGCTATATGTGACCCGGGCTGGGAAAACCGGTCTTATCGCCTATTTAAAGTATTGAGAAATGCCGGTGTAAGTATTCAGTGTGTTGTAGCTCATCAATGGTAGAAGCTATGTGTACTAAATTTTCACATGTTTCACACCAATGCCTTCGAAGGCATCCACAGTAGAAGTAGCCAACTCTTAAATTTCCTGCCATATTAGATAGCTTTTTGACTCAATGTGGCTCTACAAGGCAAGCTCCAAAAAGGGTGGGAGGTGGGAGCCAGGCAAGGGACTACTTAACATTTTAAGAGGAAAACGTAGGGATGAATTAGGCCAAATTATGAGCTACTGTATTCAGGGATCAAAACTGGCTGAAATGAAAGGAAATTTACAGCAGAGACTTTTTATTCAACACCACAAAGCTGTATAGCCACACAGTCATCCCCAAGCTGGCCAGAGCTCTATTTGGGCCCCAGATCGTTCATATGGATCGTCACTGTGCTTGGGAAAAGCAGCCAGCAAAATATATAATATATACCTATGCCTTTTTAGTTAGATATCACTTTAGTCTGCCAGGTACCTTTTAATCAATTGGTCTACACTATTTAGTATTCACAAATGTACATACCAGTAGTTTGGGTGTTGGTGGCCACAAGTGGTGGCTGGCCATCTAGTAAACAAACCACGATCATTTTATTAGATATATTTTATAACTACATGTGACATACCTGCATCAGAATTGGCTGGCACCCCAGTTCTTTCTGGTGAGCCTAGTAAAAAGGTACACTCAATAATTACACAAAGAAGTTATCATAAATAGAACAATCACTACTCTAATAGAGAGGTCTACCACTATTTAGTATTCATTACATACCGGTAGTTGGGATGCTGGTGGCCACAAGTGGTGGCTGGCCACCTAGTAAACAAACCACGATCATTTTATTAGATATATTTTATAACTACATGTGACATACCTGCATCAGAATTGGCTGGCACTCCAGTTCTTTCTGGTGAGCCTAGTAAAAAGGTACACTCAATAATTACACAAAGAAGTTATCATAAATAGAACAATCACTACTCTAATAGAGAGGTCTACCACTATTTAGTATTCATTACATACCGGTAGTTGGGATGTTGGTGGCCACAAGTGGTGGCTGGCCACCTAGTAAACAAACCACGATCATTTTATTAGATATATTTTATAACTACATGTGACATACCTGCATCAGAATTGGCTGGCACCCCAGTTCTTTCTGGTGAGCCTAGTAAAAAGGTACACTCAATAATTACACAAAGAAGTTATCATAAATAGAACAATTACTACTCTAATAGAGAGGTCTACCACTATTTAGTATTCATTACATACCGGTAGTTTGGGTGTTGGTGGCCACAAGTGGTGGCTGGCCACCTAGTAAACAAACCATGATCATTTTATTAGATATATTTTATAACTACATGTGACATACCTGCATCAGAATTGGCTGGCGCCCCAATTCTTTCTGGTGAGCCTAGTAAAAAGGTACACTCAATAATTACACAAAGAAGTTATCATAAATAGAACAATCACTACTCTAATAGAGAGGTCTACCACTATTTAGTATTCATTACATACCGGTAGTTGGGATGCTGGTGGCCACAAGTGGTGGCTGGCCACCTAGTAAACAAACCACGATCATTTTATTAGATATATTTTATAACTACATGTGACATACCTGCATCAGAATTGGCTGGCACTCCAGTTCTTTCTGGTGAGCCTAGTAAAAAGGTACACTCAATAATTACACAAAGAAGTTATCATAAATAGAACAATCACTACTCTAATAGAGAGGTCTACCACTATTTAGTATTCATTACATACCGGTAGTTGGGATGTTGGTGGCCACAAGTGGTGGCTGGCCACCTAGTAAACAAACCATGATCATTTTATTAGATATATTTTATAACTACATGTGACATACCTGCATCAGAATTGGCTGGCACTCCAGTTCTTTCTGGTGAGCCTAGTAAAAAGGTACACTCAATAATTACACAAAGAAGTTATCATAAATAGAACAATCACTACTCTAATAGAGAGGTCTACTACTATTTAGTATTCATTACATACCGGTAGTTGGGATGCTGGTGGCCACAAGTGGTGGCTGGCCACCTAGTAAACAAACCACGATCATTTTATTAGATATATTTTATAACTACATGTGACATACCTGCATCAGAATTGGCTGGCACTCCAGTTCTTTCTGGTGAGCCTAGTAAAAAGGTACACTCAATAAATACACAAAGAAGTTATCATAAATAGAACAATCACTACTCTAATAGAGAGGTCTACTACTATTTAGTATTCATTACATACCGGTAGTTGGGATGTTGGTGGCCACAGGTGGTGGCTGGCCACCTAGTAAACAAACCACGATCATTTTATTAGATATATTTTATAACTACATGTGACATACCTGCATCAGAATTGGCTGGCACTCCAGTTCTTTCTGGTGAGCCTAGTAAAAAGGTACACTCAATAATTACACAAAGAAGTTATCATAAATAGAACAATCACTACTCTAATAGAGAGGTCTACCACTATTTAGTATTCATTACATACCGGTAGTTGGGATGCTGGTGGCCACAAGTGGTGGCTGGCCACCTAGTAAACAAACCACGATCATTTTATTAGATATATTTTATAACTACATGTGACATACCTGCATCAGAATTGGCTGGCACCCCAGTTCTTTCTGGTGAGCCTAGTAAAAAGGTACACTCAATAATTACACAAAGAAGTTATCATAAATAGAACAATCACTACTCTAATAGAGAGGTCTACCACTATTTAGTATTCATTACATACCGGTAGTTGGGATGTTGGTGGCCACAAGTGGTGGCTGGCCACCTAGTAAACAAACCACGATCATTTTATTAGATATATTTTATAACTACATGTGACATACCTGCATCAGAATTGGCTGGCACCCCAGTTCTTTCTGGTGAGCCTAGTAAAAAGGTACACTCAATAATTACACAAAGAAGTTATCATAAATAGAACAATCACTACTCTAATAGAGAGGTCTACCACTATTTAGTATTCATTACATACCGGTAGTTGGGATGTTGGTGGCCACAAGTGGTGGCTGGCCACCTAGTAAACAAACCATGATCATTTTATTGGATATATTTATATAACTAATCATACCAGCAGTGGAACTAGAAGAGCCTGCAGGTGCCTCATCAGCCTCCCCTAATAAAATAATTGCACACACTTAACATTATGTATGTTCAAACTTAAAAAAGAGGATGAATAATAAAAATATCATGCTGCACTCATTACAGGAATATTTTGATGGTGTACTCTCCCATACAGAAAGAGTGCATGCTGTAGTGTAAGGGGTGGCACTCCAATATACCCTGTACTCCCATCTTCATCCTCGGTCAATGTTGTCAAACTTGAAAAATAAGCCTTGATCCTTGACTTACATTAAAATCCATGCTCGACTCTTGACCAAATTTTTGTACATTTTCGTAAAAAAAATTATAGTTATGTTAAGTATTAGTTGTGGCATTCACTTTACAATCAAACTTGTCTTTTGACCTACACTGTATTGCAAATTTCTTGCTTGACTTTTGACTTTCGTTTTGACCGAGGACGAAGATCAGAGTACAGGATATATTGGAGTGCCACCACCTTGTAATGCTTGGTGTCTGCTAAAAAGTCTGCAGGCAATCATAACATTTTGAAGTAAATTTTGTACCCTATTCTATTACACTAAAACGCAGTTGTAAATCACAACCTTCCAAAATTCTTCTTCCTAAAACATGTGTCCACGTGTGTACTTTATGTATGCTTGTCAGCATACATCGGTATGAGCAGAAACATTAAACAAACAGTATATGAGAATATGTGACCCACTGAGCAAAAACCTGCATTTTTATCAAACTTCTTTTTATAACTTCTTTGTTATCCAGAGGGAAAAACCAATGGGCTGTCAAAGACTGGTGAATAGTTGTGGAGTTATAGCGATAGACAATAGGAAGTGCAAAACAATTGATTTTTACAGTGACTATACGGGGAAACATTACAGGCGCTCATTTAATCTATCATAACTCATGAAGAAAACAAGCTATGGAGATGGGACTTGGCTCATTGTCTATTCAGCAAGGTGCAGTTTTTTCCCTACATACATTCATGCATTTAAGCTAAAAGGCTGTTTAAACTTTAAAATGGTAATGTTTACATAATATTTTACTGCAACGTAAACAAATGCCCATAACTCATGTTTGCTTCATGGCACTGACATGAAAGATATTCCTACTTGCCATTAACAGACGAATCCGTTGGTCACTTAGTTGTCTCGATTCAAGCCTTGTTTCACTGTTTGCTGAAGTGATTAGAACACACACTAAATTATTTTTGTAGTACGCATTTTTTACCCAATGTATTTCAATGAGGTATTTCTCAAAAACAGAATTAGCTATGCAAACTAGTTGGGATTTTGTTCAGCGGGTCACATATATAGAAACTGTGCTAAGCTTGTAGTAAACTTCCACAAAGGTAAGCTTTGCACTGAGGCTGCTTGAAATACAGGAGTCATGACTCTCTACAGCTTTTTATTGCTTCCAAATAAATACACTTCAGACTGTAATACAACATAGCTTAAGGAGAGAAAACTGTCACTCTATGGTCATCAAAATGCATGAGTACGATATAATTACCTTAACAGAAGAGTGAGTGACTGTAACAAAGCTATTTGATACAAGTACACAAAAAATTTGGAATTTTATTCAACTAGAGTAGGGACCATAACACATCGATAAAAGTACTGATCAGTAGTAATGACTTGTGGCTAGCTATTCAGCTAGGGCTGGTGTCAAAGGCTCTGGCATGTAGGTAATTTGTTTATGGCTTGTGGTGACCACGAGCAAATCCTAGACAAACAGTGATGGTTGAAGCACAAGCCCACCTGTCTGATTGGTAGCTTTGACTTGTGGCATGTGTACTGTGTAGCTTTGCAAGCACAAATTTTGTTGAATTATGCACATTCAAGTGTATAAATTGTAGAACCCTAGAGTAATAAATTATAGCAGTTGTCCGACTATCAAGCACTGAGTAGCTATGTAGACCTGGTACTATTAGAAAATGGTACGCATTTGATTTTTGGAGCATGATGCTTTAAAATCCACTAGGAGATCTACTATCAGGTTCCCTGCAGTGGGTGGCCAGTCATCCAGGCTAAAATGTGGTTAACCACTCCATTCATTTTGTAAGCATATGCCTAAAAGAATTCAAATACGATAAGTATAATCTAACACAGCACGTACATTTGTTACGATGAAAAGAGAAGTCCAGAAATATCATAAAAATTCTGTGTAGTGCCCATCTGTTTTTAGAGTGTTTTAAGGCTGTTTTGGTCTCCTATTGAACTATGAATGAACCTTACTAAGACCTAAATGGGTAAGCTTCCTTGTAGAAACTTTATTTTACACTACGTGTAATGTAGGTGCAATCCACACTCAAAACCTTCGTACTATTCAGTCTACTATGGCACCACTGAAGGCACACCTTGTGACAATAAACTTGTTCCAATTGTATAAATCCACACAAGTTACTTCTTCAACACACGCTTTCTTTAGACTGCTGTGACATCATAGGCACTGGCAGCTCGACATTATCGATCACTGCCATTTCCCAACTGTGCCAGATTCAAGTCTACCTTGTGAAAGGAAGCAGTGCGAGATTCGATTATTTCAACACTTCAACAACAGCACATTCAGTCTTCCGTGATTATTTTAAATTTCAGTACAACATATACCCAATCCCACAACTCCATTTTACATGCCCATATAAAATGCATACATTTTCTAAGTCTGTGAGACGTACCACACCCTCAGATCTTTGTGGATTTTAAAAACCTTGTTTTGCCCGGTTTTTAAAATCCATGAAGATGTACAGTAGCTAGGTCTCTAACCTACACTTCATTTTGTAGGCCTGCAATATTTATTATTGCAGCTTAGTTGGTTGTTATATACATATGCACAGCATTAGTACCAGTCCTATTTTCAAAAAACAATAGGAATTTAAAATCTGCAAAACATTCAATGAATGAATATTAGCCAATCAGAAACTCACCAATATGTTGGGGAGATGATGGTGGCTGTGATGCTTGTACCCCTATTTAGAACAAACAAATTTTTGATAATCTTTAATCAATTTATACACACAGTAAAGCTAGTTCACCATCAATACACTACAGTAGTAACACGTTTATGCCACAGCCATGTCACTGATTTGCAGTGGATTTCTAGAGACATGTGCCAGCCACTGGGAATACTCTAGTACATTAAAATGTCACTGGCCAGAACCTAGACACATGCATAGGAAGAGGATGCTACAGTTTGGGGGTGCCCAAAATTTATATATGGTGGTAGTAGTAGGTGTACAAAGCACACCAAGCATGCTAATTCTAGGAGGGGGCATAGCCCCCAGAAAATTTTTGAAAATTAGATGTCAGGAGATTGAATATTTGGAGGCATTTTTGGTGGTTTTAGTTGTTAATCAAACACTAGTACCAAGAGGGAGAGTCAAAATCACTGTGTAGTATAGAGCATCCACACATTGGTAGAACACAAGCTTTACCTTATTCAGCACCTATCAACAGAACTCAACACCTATCAACAGATCTCTATCGTCAGTAAAGGTGTTCATTTGTTCAAAGATCATTGTCTATTCAATAATACACAGTGATTTTGTACAGGTTGCATTGGCAGTTAGACACTCTCCCTCCCTATTTTTAATATGCACTCTTGCTAGTATTATTACTTTTATTTTTAATACATGCATTAGGGTGACTGCTCTATTAGAGTATTTCGATTGTGATTGACAAGTTTCTGGAAGTTCAAGTGACAACTGTTGCACAATACAGCTTTGAGTTGGGGGTGTTCAGCACCCCAGTAATATAGTTGGGGGGGTAGGGGGGTGCTGGAGCACCCCCAGTAATATAGTGGGGGGAGGGGGTGCTGGAGCACCCTCAGCACCCCCTCTTCCTCCACCTATGACATGGACAGTATCCGAATGTCTTTTTTTTGCATAAATTTATTTCATTTTCAGTAGCACAAGTGATCTTGAGAGCCAACGCTGGAGACACCATATGACCTACTCAGCCATTTACCATTCATTACCAATTTCCTGGCCACCACCAATGGTGATGTGCTTGTGTTGCAGATACCATCATAAAAAGATACTCAAAGTCATGGCTAGATCAATAACTAGTCTGCTTTGATTAAAGTGAGATAAACACCTTATACAAATATAATTGGGACACAAAGGAGGACACAGGCAAGTCCATGAAACTTGCATTGTATGTATTGTAGTATGTCAACAGGCTGAAGCAACATTAAGCAGTGAAACAACCAAGCCTGTAATTTAGCCATGCAATATCACGTTACACTTATCTGAAGGCATCAGTCAGTCAGAAGAAAATTCCACTGAATAATATTGTTGTGTTATACCTATCCAATACTGCAAAGGTCTCATGCAGGTGGTTTTAGGGTGATATTCTTAGCCAGAACGATTCATGATTCTATTGATCTGTATAATCACACATTTGTAAATTGTGTACAAAATCTTTCAATAGGATGTAAAATTATTAAACTATATGCACATACCTGTGGAGTTGGCTGTTGGTGGTGGTTGATCTACAGTGGTGAAAACAAAATATATTACACACTTGTGAGAACTTTGTATTAGTAAAATAAGATACAAAAGTAGCTTTAAAACAGACTGGCTGGGCTACCTAGTAAATTGTGCTCTAACTTCCATTAAATGTTTACTATTACTAAGGAAGTTGAGTCTCAGTGGAGTAGCTAGCCCAGAAGGATTGGTTGGGCACCATTGTATATGTACAACCTGCAGCAACCAGCATGCAAATGCAGCTAGGGGGGTCTGGGGGCATGCCCCCCCCAGGAAAACTTTTGAAAATTACATGCTGAGATTCAATTTGGTGGCATTTACAGTTAAAATTTGTCATCTCTAGTAGGACACTAGCTGTACGTACGTTTTGTTTACATAATAATTATGTAGCTTCATGCATATTGTACCTCAGCATATCGCACAATTTAGCTATAGCTAACTAGCTACGTAAGTTGAGTACCTGAGTTGGTATGGTACTGGAACTGATTGGTTGGGCCAGTGCCCTGCCAGTACCCACCTTAGCTATGCCACTGTTGAGTCTGCATTAATCTTGTCAATATATTCACAGTGTTGTGTGCCGGCTTCTTGGGCCACATGATATAATACCATGTGTCTTATACAGGGTAATATATGTGACTCAGTCTGCCTTATCGCCCACAATAACGGGTTAGATTTTTTTGTCACAAACACAAAGCTACCATGAACACATTATCAGATTTCACTATCACAACCAGCCTGGGTATAAACTGGTCTGCTTATGTGGCTGCTTTTTCCAAGCCCAGTGGTGAGCTGTACGAGCAGTCTTGGGCCTAAATGGAGCTCTGGCTAACAAGTAGATGGCTATGTGTGGCTGTACAACTCTGTGGTGTTGAATGAAGACTAGTACTGTTCATTTACTTTCATTTTAGTAAGGTTTGAGCCCTGAATGGCCCATAACTTGGTCTTATTCATCCTTTCGCCTTCCTCTTCCATTTTCTTTCATTAACCCCTTACCCACCCACCGCCCCTGCCACCGCCCCTGCCACCGCCCCTGCCACTGCCCATTGCAATGCTTGCCTGATACAGCTGAGCCATGGTCAACCTCTTTAAAAAATCTATCTAAAATGGTGGAAAACTTGCCTGTTGGCTGGCTACTTGTTCACTGGATGGTACTAAAGGTAAGCAATTGGTGAAAAAATTTGTACACATAATTAAAGCCATTGGCGAGCTACAACACTTTGAAAACTTAAAACCAGCAAACTGCAATACTTATAAATAGGTGATAAGCCCAGTTTTGTCAGACCAGGTCACATATGTCATTGTTTAAGCATATATTATAAGAAATACTCTAAGAGGACTATAAAAGACATAATCAGGTACTAAACACATACCAGTGCTGGTGACCGATGGTGTTGTTGGTGGTACTTGGTCACCTATAGTAGTTGAAAACAAAACAGTATTATACTTGTGAGTTTTGTACAGTAGGATACAAACACTTTAAATAAAGTATATACACATACATGTACACACGTACCAGCTGCTGATGGTGGTAGTGTTGGTGGTTGATCTATACAAACCATATTACACACTCATGAGAATATTGTACAAATATTTTAACGATTAACAACCACTGAATAATACTTGATAGTAGGGCCATTACACAGTGTTACAAACAAATTAAGAACACTACGAGAAAGACATCTGTAATCAATCCAGTCACAACAGAAAACTCGGACAAATTCTGTTACAAGTGTGTGGGGAAACAATCCTGCAGTACTACTGCAAATTGACAACTTGTGCTATCAGCAAAGATAATTGGGACATAAAGGCCGGAGGACACAGGTAAGTCCATGAAGCATTGCATTGTACAGGTGTATGTTCTGCGGTATATCAACAGGCTGAAGCAACGTCATATAGTGAAAAAAATCAAGCCCATAGTCTTAACCGATATCAACTTACACTTGTCTGAAGGAATCAATCAGTCAGGCAGTCGGTCAGTAGAAAATTTCACTGAATATTTTTTCTTGTGTTAATACTGCTAAGGTTCCATGCAGGTATTGTGAGGCTGGTTTTAGGGTGATATTTTTAGCCAGAAAGTTCATGATCCTTTTGGTCTGTATGATTGCACACTTGTAAATTGTGTACAAAATCTTTCAGTCAGTAAGATGTAAAATTATTAAACTACAGTATGCACATACCTGTGGAGTCAGCTGGTGATGGTGGTTGATCTACAGTGGTGAAAACAAACTATATTACACACTTGTGAGAATTTTGCATTAGTATAAGATACAAAAGTAGCTTTAAAACAGACTGGCTAGGCTACATAGTAAATTGTGCTCTAACTTTCATTAAAATTTACTCTAAAATTTAACTCCTATGATGTCTACTCCATCTACAGTTATATTTGCTACAACAAGTGCCTGTGCAGTAGGGGAGTATACATAAGAAAATTTCCCCAGCCATTTCCGTGATACGAGTGGCCAAAATTTTTTTTTCAGTTTTTCCTTCTACTTCTTTTCGCACACTTTGCAAAATCTGCAATAAGATACAAATGCATACCCTGATCAAGCTAAAACTTGGCACACTTTAAGGGCTCATTACAACGGTACCATGTTTGGTGGGAACCCAATAAAGAATCACAGAGTTATGACTGGTTATTTGTGTAAAATAAGGTCAAACTTATGTCATGCCCACAGGGTAAACCCCTTGAAGGAATGAGCTGAACATTGCTATGTCACGTACCATTGCTGGTGACCGATAGTGGTGGTGGTAGTGGTGGTACTTGGTCATGGTCACCTATAGTAGTTGAAAACAAAAGAATATTACACTTGTGAGTTTTGTATAGTAGGATACAAACACTTTCAAGTATACACATACATGTACATACGTACCAGCTGTTGATGCTGGTGGTGTTGAGGATTGATCTACAATAGTGAAAACAAACCATATTACACACTCATGAGAATTTTTCTGCAATACTACTTGAAAAATATGTGAATTCTAATTAAGTATTCTAGAAGATCATCCTATTATTCCGGAATTATTCCTGATTCTTTTTATCACCGATTATTCCAAAAATTATTCCGGCATAATGTACGCAAGCCTAATAGAAACAAGGGAGGTTGCCTACACCTGAAGATACAGTACTAGTGGACATTTAATTCCTAATTTAGTCATGGGTATAGGCTAAAGTAGGGGTTAACAACGTCCACTAGTATAATTTGACCAAACTGTGGAATAAATGTCCACTAGTATATCTGCAGGTGTAGCTGACCTTCATTGCTTCACTACATTTTATTTCTATAATCCCTAATCAAACTTAAAATTTCTAATTTTCCATATACTGTACTTGTTTGTTTGCTTTTTTGTAACATTGTTATATATATATATAACATTATTATTGTAAGACAGACAGCCATGCAGAACAATAGTTAATTAACACTAGAAGGTAGTGATAGGATAGGTCTCTTTTAGAATTGTAAATGTTGTAGTGCTGTGTCTGCTCATTGCTGTTATAATCACTGATATAATATCTCTTACTACAATTACGAGTGCGAGCTACCTCACATTATGACTGGGGAACACACACATACAGCATCAAAGAATCACAGTTAATTTCATCTGAATGTGTACCCCAGGTATCAACTATTGACCTGAAAAGTGAAATAACCATTATGCTTTGCTATCAGCTATGTTCACCCTGTTATACGTATAAACAAAGAACAGTAGGAAAAGCACCTGCACAATCAATCCAGTCACCACAAAAAATATGGACGATTCAAGAGCCCCAACTACTCTATACTTTCACCTCCCATTTCAGTCCGTTACACAGTGTATAAACAAAAGTGCTCTGGATTAAATGTCCTTCAGGTGAAGGAAACCTGCTGCCTTTTTTCACTACTTTTTACTTATTTGATCACTAAATTCCTAATAAATTAACCCTTGGAGCACTGAGGGTTACTGTAGTTGCTTGTGAAGCTGTATGAATTTGTTGTTACCACTTCAACTGCTGCATATTATAAGTTAACAAAGTGCCATTAGCTCATTCCTCATAAGTCCGATCCTATTTTACACAAATAATCAGTCATAACTCCATGATTCTTTATGGGGTTCCCTCCAAACTTGGTACTGTTTTAATGAGCCCTTTATGTGCCAATTTTTAGCTTGATCAGAGTATGCATTTGTATTTTATGGCAGATTTTGCAAAGTGTGCGAAAAGAAGTAGAAGAAACAAAACCTTGGCCACTCGTATCTCAGAAATGGCTGCAGCAATTTTCTTCAAATTTCATAAGTAGACTCCCTTATTTTACAGGCACTTCTTGTAGCAACCAATTGCATAAGAGATCACGGAGCTACACATGCCATACTTAGTACAGTTAATATAAACATCTTAGGCCTTTATAAGGCCTTCTGGTTTACAGGCTCTGCCTTTACCAGGTACTTTATAATGCGTGAATGTCATGTTTCTTTTTCCTGTCAATATACTCATGGTGTTGCGTGCCAGCTTTTTGGGCCACATGACATATTACCATGTGTCTTGATATAATATTAAAAGGTAATATCAAGAGTTAATAATAGAGAGGAGAGTGTCCAACACAATACAGAGCCTCTACAAATGATTCAGCGTGATTCAAAGGGATTCCTCTGTAAAATTCTGTGATTTGTAGTATATTCTATATGTGAAGATTGTTTTAATCATCGCATTTCTTTGTTTTTCCCATGTGCAATTATCACATTTCTTTTTTCTGGCAGTGTGCACTTGTTAACACGTCTGAGAGAATCCCTTTGAATCATGCTGAATCATTTGCAGAGGCTCTGTATTGTGTTAGACACTCTCCTCTCTATTATTAACTCTTGGTAATATACTGTCATTGTTTAAGTACATATATGTGATCCACTGAGAGAAATCTGACTAGTTTGCATTAACCTGACTAGTTTGCATTTTTATCAAACTTCTTTTTATAACTTCTTTGTTATCCAGAGCAATAAAAACCAATGGGCTGTAAAAGTTTTAGCCTTATCTGGTAAATAGTTGTGGAGTTTTAGTGATAGATAGCAGAAAGTACAAAACAATCAATTTGTACAGTGACTATATGAGGAAAAAATTACAGGCGCTTGTTTAATCAATCATAACTCATAGTTATGGAGATGGGACTTGGCTCATTGTCTTTACAATGAATTGGGACATTCAGCAAGGTACGGTTTTGCCTTATATACACCCATGCATTTAATCAAAAAGGCTGTTTAAATTTAGAAATGGCAATGTTTATACAATATTTTACTGCAACGTAAACCAACTCATGTTTACTTCATGTCACTAAAACGAAACAAAGATATTCTTACTCACTATGAATAGGTGAACCCGTTGGTAACTTGGTTATCTTGATTTGAGCCCTGTTTCACTGTTTACTGAAGCAATTAAAATGCACGTAAATTGTTTTACTAGTACACGTTTTTTACCCAATGTATTTCAATGCGGTTTTTCTCAAAAACAGAAATACACAAACTAGTCGGGGTTTTGCTTAGCAGGTCACATAAGAAACATAATAAGAGGACTATAAAGGCCATATGATCAAGTACTAAAATATACACGTACCACTGCTGGTGACCGATGGTGTCGGTGGTGGTTGTGGTGGTGGTTGTGGAGGTGGTTGTGGTGGTACTTGGTCACCTATAGTAATTGAAAACAACACAATATCACACTTGCAAATTTTGTACAGTAAGATGCAATCAGTTTAAAAATATACATATACATGTACATACCAGCAGGATTGGATGGCTGTGGTTGAGTTGATGATTGGTCTACAGTAGTGAAAACAAATCATATTACACACTCGTGATAATTTTGCACATGTATGTGTATGTTTTAAATGTTTGTATCGTACTGTACAAAATTAACAAGTATGATACTGTTTTGCTTTAGACTACTATAGGTGACCAAGAACAGCCACCGCCATCGGTCACTAGCATGCACCATTCCTACCAGTACATGTATGTGTAGATTTGTTGTTACGTTTCTTATTTCGTAAACATTGACACATTATAAATACAGTATTGTTCACTATCAATTATTGCCTTGAAGAGCAGCGGCCATTACGTTTCACTTTGAGCAATGTTCAGCTCGTTACACAGCATTACAAACGAAGAATTCAGTGTTAGAATTTCCTCTCCAGGACTACAGAAAATAACATACTGTAGGGAAGCCATGTATTGTTCTCCGTAAATAGTAGCGGAATGCATGGCTTGTTGAACTGGTTTCAGTTACCAGCTACATCCCCTTTGAGAAAACACGATGAAAACAGAAAGTTAAATATTAATACAGTCCTTCATTCATTGAATGAAGGTTTATTTTCTATAGCTCAAAATACACTTTTCTTCTGCCACCACTGTTTACCTTTTTACTGTAAATTTCTAGCTGTAGCAACCAATGAAATGTTGTACTTTTCCTGTTTGACAACACCGCATTATAACTATAGGTTTAATGGGTTAAGTAAATTCCTTACTGAGTTATGGCTAAACATGCTATTAAACCCATAGTTATAATGCAGTGTTGTAATAGTGTGTAGTAAGTGGTGGTTATAGCCAGCAATTTGAAACAGTTCACTAGAGGCTAGTCTAAATGCTGCAACAGGTATATAATGACTGAACTGGTGTATCATCTCGTGGTAAAAGGGGGCATATCCCTTTTCTATGTGAGCAAAGATGTAGAGCAGCCATGAAGCTTTGTGTAGAGAATTTGCATATGAAAACACGATAGACAAACTATACAGTTAAGAAGACACTTCTGACACACATACCTGCTTGAGAATTGTAGCTGGTGACCGTAGGTGGTACTTGGTCACCTATAGTAGTGTAAACAAACAATATCACACATGAATTTGTATGAAATCATTTAGTAGCATGTAAACATTTTAAAATATACACATACATGAACATACCAGCAGAGGATGATACTGTTGTTGTTACGGTAGCTATATAGTAAAATGAAACAATATTACACACTCACGAGAATTTTGTACAAATATTTAAACCCATGAACATCCATCATGCATACAATGTTTTGCCGACTGAAGGAGAGGTACACGGCTTCAACACTGACTATTATTTGATGGCTACACTCTATAGCGTTGTTACAGGTGTATATATCAGTAGGGAGATCATGTGCTTCCAGGAAGCATGCAACTAACCTTGGTAAATTTTGATTCATTCATGTATGCAGTTGTGCTACTACAGCCAGTACTACGGTTGTATCAAAGTAATTACTAACACATAACATAATTAATTAAAACCCCTCACCATCAAATTTGTAGAGGCTCCAATCTACTGCTTCTAAACTGCTGTAACTTATCATATTATATAATCCTATAAACCTATCATTAAGTACGGTAGTACTTAATGGTAGGGATCGTCAAGGTTCACGATTTCCCACCAAAAAATTACGCACCAAAAGCAGACTTGCAAAACCATCTCGGCGATTCAGCAGTATTGTATTACAAAAGTGAAGCACGATTCCGCCTTCAAAACGGCACGAAATGCATCCTATGAGTTTCCACGAATTTAAAAAAAATTCTATCTGATCGAATTTTCTAGTGACTGACTCCCTAACTGATGCCTTCAGCCAGGCCTAGCGGGAAGATGGCAACAGCTACAGTCCTACTTCTTGCATGAAAACGGCTCGCTTTGCCTATAGATTAAACCTTTCCTACACCGATAGAAATACAATCCTTGCGCTAGGGTCTTACCTTTCATCGTTCTTTAATGTCGCCATCGTCCTGGATTCACTACAGGTAGTGTTAATAACTCCACAAAATGGCTTCAATGTACGGCGCCACCCGTTTCAATAAGAGTGCTCGCTAAATAGAGTAATCATAATCTTCACGGTAAAATATTCGAATAAACGTGGTTGAAAGTTCGAAGTTGATTTTGAGCAGGAAGAGCGAGCTGTTCACAATCGGGAAGCTTTGTACGTGTAAGTGAATATATTTAGCGACTTATCTCTTTTGTTTCTGGCAAAGTTAACCGGCAAAATTAATATTGCTTGCGTTTGTAAACGCATTTCTTTGCTGTAAACAACGTATCTACCTCAAGTATTTGAGCGATATTAGAAATAATTCGTAGCAAAATAGCGTTAGCTAAGGGTATTTTGGTTATTATTGCTTTGTGTGTTTTCTCTGAGGCAATATTTGGTGCGGCAATGCCTTCGAAGGAAGCGGCGCGGAAGAGTAGAAAGAAGGAGAATAACAGGGCGTACTATGAAGCTCATAGAGAGTCTATACTCTCAGAGAGAAAGGACAAGTACAGCAGTGAATGCCGATCACAGCGTCATGCTAATGAGTACTACAAAAATGTAACAGTGTCGCGTGAGAAATCAGCTGAAGTCACTAAAACATCATTTAACAAAGATTTGGCAAAGTCTCGCATTGAGTCAGCGGAAAGGCAAAGGGAATACTACCATCAAGACTTGGAAAAGTCTCGCACTGAAGTTGCAAAAAAGAAAATGGAACACTACCATCAAGACTTGGAAAAGTCTCGTGTGGATTCTGCAGAGAGCACTAAAGAACATTACCGCAAGGATGTTGCCAAATCCTGTGCTGCTACTAGATCCTCAACCAGCAAGTACTACTTTTCTAATATTGAGAAACTGTGCAAAGAATCTAAACACAGGTAATGTTGTCTATAACATAGCTAGCAAACCATGCATGGACATTGAAGAAATAGTAACTTTAGTGTCCTGTGTAATAGAAACTGCATGCACATAAAAGATAAGATTCATGCAATGTTTGTAAAAAGTACACAAACAAGTGGAACAAAAAATTAGGAATTTTCAATATGAGTAGGGATCAAAGTAATAAAAAGTACTGAAACAAGAGAGATTATCTACCACCTGAAGTCATGCTAGTACACACGTAATCCCTACTTCAGTGCCATTATATCTTAAATCTTGGCAACTGAAGTAGCGATTACGTGTGTACTAGCATGACTTCAGGTGGTAGATAATCTCTCTTGTTTCAGTACTTTTTATTACTTTGATCCCTACTCATATTGAAAATTCCTAATTTTTTGTTCCACTTGTATATCAAATTACTTGCTATAGAACAAGGAATTCATTTATTGAGTTGCTAATTACACAGGAGCAACCACAAAGCCATTATATAACCATTGAATGCAAAAATTGATCTAAGTGAAACCAAACATGAATTTTCACACCTTTACAGGCTAACGCTGTTTAACACGCCACTCCAACCTATATAATCCCTCTCCTTACTGTTTCTCTTTATTAGTAGTCTTTGGAGAATTCTCTACAATGCTTGTTATCGACATTCTGAAAGTATGCGATTGCATCATCTAACTGCGTGACAGTGCACAAGAGACTGGTTATCCCTGTTCCCGTTCACTTAAGGGCATGCCCACTACAGGATAAGGACAGTGGCTACTAAAATGCTCAACTAAAGTTACAGAGTGCTTAGAATGTAATGCTACAGGCGTTCACAATCTAAGTGGCAGTGAGAAGGTTAAGCATGAAGCTTCAGTAGCTTTCTTAACAACTTAGAAGGTTAAAAATTTGCATAGACAAAAATTGGTAACATGGACATTGTAGGAAACTGAATTAAACTACTTGTATAATGCATACACAATCAATTGTAGTAATCTAACTGCATTATGTAGCTGTAATGGTAGCACAAATCTATTAGAATACACATATCAAAAAAAGTTTTTAAAAGTGGTGAAATTAAGCTATTATTACTAGTTGACTTCAAAGAGGCACATACCATTCACAAAAGGGCAGCCTGTTGTTAAAACATGTACTTGTGAAATCACTAAACTGAACATTTATTAGGAATATTTAAGACATGTCCTTATATGCAATGGTTACAGTTGCATTAGGTGATTGGTCACTCAACACTGGCTATTAGCCAGCAATAGAACGCTGCATATTACATATACATACAGGGTGCATAGTACATATAGTGTGCACCCTGGCTCATATTACAATTACCGTGGAACCCTTCTAAGATGGACATTATTAGGGAATTAACATCTGACCTCTATAAGGAATAATTTCTGATCTTTATAAAGAAGTGTCCATGTACAAATTACTAGTACTGTTTATTTGGTACCTGGACAAAAAAATGTCAATTATAAAAAGGTTGTCTACAATCCAGGGGATATCCTCTTAGAGGGGGTTCCATTGTACTACACAGTTACTTACCACTAGGAAGCCTCCTTGAGGACCTAGGCGTTGCCACAGATGGCACACCACCTAATGCAAAAAATATATAACAGTTAAAAGATCAGAAGCTTACGTCCTATTGGCAACTATACAAGTAGAGAAGTATGAGACAAAGGGTATGGGAATCAGTTTAATCCAAACTCTGTAAGCAGCCAAATCAGAGTCAGCACATTTACATCATCAGAAGACTAAATTATTATAGGCTATTTAATTAGAACTATACTATATGAAGAAGGTGAAGTTATGTGCATTAATAACATATGCTCAAGCTACTCAAAGGTCAAATTGGGTATTTTATTTTGCAGTTGGGTACTTGAGCTTGCAACCATGATTCGTTGTACTTACCAGGGGAACTCCTTGGAACACCATCAGATGTCCTAAGTGGACTACCGCCTAGAGATAAATATAATAGTAAACACTGTACAATATAGAAAGTCAATCTACAGTGTACTGTATACTAGGGATCATGAAGGTTTGGGCTTTTCTGACCAAAAGTATCACCCTAAAACCAGCTTCATGGTGCCTTGGTAGGCATAACCAAGCCAAGAAGTGCCTTCAGTATGACCTGAAATGCTTCCAAAAACTTGCTACGGAATTTTTAAAAAAAAACAGCAACCACAATTAATCGGTGTAATATTCTACCGCCTGACTGATGGATTGTCTGACCGATGCCTGCAGACAAGCATAACTCAATAAACTCTATGGCTATGGGTTTGATTTTTCACTGTTTGGCATTGCTTTATCCTGAGATATGCCTTTTTACATACCGCAATATGTACAATGCATGTATTCTCTTTTGTGTCCCACTCCTTTTTCCTGACAGCCCAAAGTGCTGATTCATGGAAGTGGAATGGCTTAGGTATTGACTAGCAGATGTTTAGTATTTCAAAGTGTAAATTACAGTATAAGAGTATTATGTGGATAACTTTGTTAATTCCAAGGTACGTATCTTAGTTGCCCACCACTAGACTGGCATTCATATAAATCACCTTGCATCATATAAATCACCCTGGTTCATGTTACAGTTACTACAGATTAGCTTACCACTATAAGGAGAACCCCTGGTGGATCTCGGCAACGTCCTAGGTGATATCCTCGATGATGTCCTTGTTGTTGTTGTTGTCGTTGTTAATGCTGCTGGTGGCATAGCAGCTACAGATGGTATCGAAAACATAACAGTTATTGTAAATGTCCACAAGCTTTTAAACATGTGATTACATATAGCCCTATTGAGATTTTAAAAAGTAATTATGGTACCTCCACGGCCTCAGCAGTACCTGGCTGTAGCTACAGTTACAAATTTTACTATTGGTGAGGCTGATCTTTAACTTATAAATGGCTCTGGCTACAAGTGGTTGTGACACGAGTGGACAAGTCTTAACTCCATACACTGTTGCATTAGTGTCATACAGTATGTATGATTAATTTTCATATAGGCACTGACCAAGTCAATTATTTTGCTTTTTTTGTCTATTGTTACAACTCCAAAACAGTACTCACCAGGCTTTACCAGCCCAATGGAATGAAGTTCAAGTAAGTGCAATCTAGTTGGGTTGCTCAGTGGGTCACAAATACAATAGTATATAAGCTGGTTAGTGAATTATAAGTAATCTACAGTGAAAATATCTACACTAATTGGAAGTTTTCAACTCCATCCCATGATAGGGGTCGGTTTCTTGTTTGGTTAACCTTTGTGATTCCAATACACAGTTTTTAAACTTACCAGGAGAGCTGTGTACAGTCAATGATGGTAACAATGGCAGACCTGTAATATAAATGTAAGTAAATAAACCTGAAAGTCGGTAGTGAATGTATGCCTATTCTATGAAATTACTGCAAGGGAAAGATTTCGGGAAACATCAAAATTATGTAAATCAAACAGAAACATGGCACAAACTACAGTGTACAAAATAATGAGGTCCAAGAACATATTTAATAATTTACAGGTTACCAAATCAGTAAGGTAGTTGGCTGAAGAGAACAATCTTTGACTAGGAGATGTCAAACTGCTTCCCAAACTTGATGCTAACACTTGGGATTCTGGCCAGCAAAATATTAAACTTATTCTTAGTAAACAGGTATACGTATATATAATGGGACTAAATTAATAAAAATATCAATTTTACAAATATATCTACTGTACATTTCATAAAACCAACATATCAGGCAATGTTGATGGAGCAATTGCACTTGCGGTCAGCGGAATTACTGAATGAAAAGCACAAAGCATGCATAAAAGCTTAATTGGTACTTGTTTTAAAATGGAAGTTTTAATTACCCACCAAGTTAAACTACTGTACAAGTAGGGCTGCAACAAGTACTGTATTATTCGATTTATCCAATCTTACGTTTATCTGTTAATTATAAGTGTTTACAGTTGAAATGGTGTTGGTGACCATGCAGCTATTTTTCTACAAGATGGACTGCTTTGCCATTTAAAATTGATTATCAGGACAACCACTTTGCATATATTTCAGAGAGAAAGTGGCCATGTACGTATGTGGCTGAATTCTAGCACTTTGGCATAGTTTGGTTAAGACGTCCAAATATCTGGATGCTAAACTTGACATTCGTTGTGGTCCTACAGTACTTACAAGCTCCTTTGCTTTAAGTGATGGTTAGTTGTTCTGCTTCAAAAATGACAGTGAGTAATAGCAAGAGTATATAATGGTAACCAAGAGTATCGAATGGATGTAATACCCTGTGATTAATGACTGCGTAAAGTAACACGGTTTCTATTGCCACTAAGGGTAGCTGTATTAAACATGACAGCATAAAAGGGAATTGGCTAATGTCAAAGTTCTGGCACTGCCAAGCTGATCCCTGAAGGCCTGGCAACATGCTCGTTTGTGCAATCGTTGTTTTAGTGAGCTGGGGTTATCTTGGGTCCTTCTACACTTTCCTTGTAAATAACTCTTGGTTGAATAACATGGAAAACTAGCATACAAAGACCCGTTGAGTTCAAATTACCATTTTGCGTAAACAAACAATTACTGAAATATCCGTGTCACTTTACACAATCATTAATACACCGTTCGACACTCTTGGCTCTATTATATACTCTTGGTAATAGTCACCTCATGTATTAAGTTATCCTTCTTCAATTTCCCCTGATGAAATTGATCAATTTTGCCATGAGATGTGATACATGCTCAAGCTAAGAAAAGGGCTGAGTTATGGGTATGACAGTGGAATTTTGTTATGCAATAGAGGTGCATGAAAGCTACAGTTTACCTGTTTGAGAAGGCATACCCCATTGACACACAGTGTGCAAGACCAAGCCATCTGAAACATACATAATTCGGTAATGCTAGAGGTTCGAAATGCCCCCATTCCAACAGCAGGGGGAACCACTAGAACCAAGGCTTCTGGTTAGGTAGAAAATGCATATAGCTGTGTGTATACAGCTATATTGCATGGCACCAACATACTGGGCAGTCGGTTCATCGGTTGGGACAAATAAAAAACATACATAAATCATGCATAAAATTTATAAGATGTTTTACTTTATAACCACAAAATATTATATTGCATGTACCCGTCAAGTGATACATATACTTACCACTAGAGGCACCGGTCATTAACGATGGGATTGGTGGTGGACTACGACCTATGTACAGTAAGATATATATACTGTAAATGCAATTCAAATACCATATGACAACAAATATTGGTGAAGCTAATATTTGGCGATTTGCTATAAAATTGCAGTTGGCGAAATTTTAATTTGGCGTGTTTCCACGCATGCAAATGGGTGTGGCTTACTGACTAGACTAAAAATCATACTCGATTAGTGGGCGTGGCCCCCCGTAAGGTTGCAGACAGCAGCAGACATGAATTCGTGTGCAGCCATTGATAAATGGGCGAGTATGCCTACAGACACTCACTGAAAAATTGGCGAATGACGTAAGCACGATGCTGTACTGGCCAATTTATTTTGTAGTCGCACCCACTTGCAGGATTATTTGATGTCTGTAGGCATACTCGCCCATTTATCAATGGCTGCACACGAATTCATGTCTGCTGCTGTCTGCAACCTTACGGGGGGCCACGCCCACTAATCGAGTATGATTTTTAGTCTAGTCAGTAAGCCACACCCATTTGCATGCATGGAAACACGCTAATTTACCAGTTTCAGCAGTATCCACGAAGGTTTGTAAAAAGACCTACTTCAACAACTGCTTGGCCCAAGGTTTATTTGTATCTATTTAATGTGTTTGTTTATGTGAAAAAAAAATCATCAACGAGTTTAAATATATATATATATTGACGAAATTTAAATTTGGCGGATTAGTGACGAATCGCCAATTCGCCAAATTTAATTGATATACGGTATAAGATCCTCTGTGTGTCATACAGTACTTCATTAGTCACACACTAGTTATCCACAAGTAAATGTAGACATCTCAGATCAAAAAAATTCCAGAGGATACATTTGCCATGTATACCTGAGACATCTAAATGTAGCTAAACCAGTGTACATCAACATGTATCCCAGAAAGTGGTTCCAGTTCTAAAGAGCAAGCCACTTCATCAAAACAAGTATGGTCCTGATGTGGATGAGGTAATGGTACTGCCCTCTGTTCACTTTATACAAGCTCAGACTGAAATCAATTGTGGGAATAAATTAATGCTCTCATGACTTTTACCACAAATTGAAGTGTTGCCACAGGAAGCACTCAAATGAAGGTCTTTCAGTATCCTTGTCATTTTACAAGTTGGGAAACATTACTTAAAAGTGATTTCAGTGCATTCACAAGCATTTCCACATGTTTTTGAATACAGACACACCCACATTACGGATGACACGAGTTAGCCACTCTTAACAAAGCTTACCCCTTTAGATCTTTAGTATATATGCATTGTGATTGGCCTTTAAACAACATGAAAGCATTAAAACACTTGTAAATTCTCTGAAATTTGCCCTACTTGACTTTTCCATGATATCCATAGGACTCATGTGTTTGTTATAACAATCCTAGCTACAATGTTACTTGCCGCCTAACCATAATTGAATCTTTCAGACAAGCAGATAAAACAATCCAGTGGTTACACTCGTATTGGCATAAAGGCTATCAGTCTGAATTTAAGTGTTATATAACTAGACATATTAAAAATTTAAAATAAGAAATAGGGATCACTGAAAAAAGCCACGAAACAAGAAGGGGTGGTAATGTAAACCACAAATCCCTATTTTGACTCTGCTCTTTTAATATGTCTAGTTTGTGTACTTATTCCAAATCCATTTATGGATTATGAGTTAATTGACACATTAATGCAGTAAGCTAACTCAGTTTAAAAGGTTAACTCAATAACTAGTAGTGTTACACTGATATGCATTTTTTCGCATTTACCGATACCAATTATTTGCCTATTCTTGTAACCGATATGCTGATATTTACCAATATTCTTCAATTCTTCAGAACAGTGGAGGAGGAGCAGAAAATCACCTAAAGTTTATGTGTATAAACTGCATTTGTAACGATAATGTAATTAATTGCGTGGGCAGCCAACTTTTACAATGTTTTCTACGGTTTTGCTGCTATCTCCTTTCATGGAAAAGGAAGCCAAGTAGTTATAAAACAGTTAAGCCAGCTTATCAAACAGTGTTTTTAGTGGGACTACAGACCCTTTGTGAAGAGTGATCAACTAATTGCGTGGGCGGCCGATAAATATACACAGCTTTCTATAGCCTTGCAACCATACCTGTGCAAACAAACAAGCCAAAACAGTTACAAACTATTTACAGCAAACCACTTACTGCTATATTCACCACCTTCTTTACTTTCACCTATTCATTGCCATAAATTTAACGATTGATTGTGGGTTTCGGTTAATCGGCAAATTATTTCTGCTTTGTAGCCGATACTGATACTTGTAAAATTAGCTAATATTGGCTGTTACCGATAATTCAACCGATTATCGGTGCAACACTAATAACTAGATATCTTAACGTATTATTAATTTTGTATTTATAGAGAGTCAAATAGGGATTTGTGGTTTACATTACCATCCCAGCGAAATTTTAATATGTCTAGTTTGTGTACTTTATTCCAAATCCATTTACGGATTATAAGTTAACTGACACATTATATTGTAGTAAGCTAACAGAGATTCCTTAGTTTAAAAGGCTAACTCATTAGATATCTTAATGTAATATTAATTTTGTAATCTATGATAAAGACTATATTTTCATCCTGATTTGTACACACACAAAATATAAGGCAGGATACATTAATTCCTAGTCTACACTCAGTGTTTGAGTCATCATCATCGTCACACTTGGTGCCATTGCTGAAAACACACTGCTATATGAGCTACCTACCTGTCAGAAGAATTACTGATTGTGCACCTATCATACAGGAGACAGTGTTGATGACAGCACAGGAGACTTGAAGAAGAACAAGATGTCTTAGGTGTTTATTCTAACAGAAGGACAAGAATGAAACTCTACGATACAAGTTTTAAGAATGGTAACTGTTAGTGTTATAATTCCTGTAGAGTTCACTTTTTTTTCAAAAGAGAAGATAAATTTTCACGTGATATAACAATGCATACATCAAGCACGTGCATTATAGGTGTAGAGTTGTGTAGCAGAATAGGTAGTGAAGAGATAGCTATACATTGTAGCTGTAGTGCTATTATTGTAGCGATGACGCTTTACAACACCTTTGTATAAATGCATGTGTGAACAATGCTGAATGCAGCAGCAACCACGTGAGTTGGTATTAATCAAGCTAAATAGGAGATGGCTAGGCTTGGCCGAAAAGTCTTCCTATGCCGGTGTCTGCATGTACAAATCACAATGTCACTACTAGTGGCCAGTGGCGTAGCCAGTCTTACATGCATGATTACCAGGGATTTGGCAGTCATTACCCATGCATGCAGGAGTACTTTAAACTGGCATATTGAGTTCCAATTGCAGGGACTTAACTGGGCTCTAGCCCTGGAAAGCCTAGGTGTAGCCTGCTAACAACAGTGTGTCAAAAAGTGGAACACCATAGGTATAGTCAGCAAAGTCTGGTTAGCATGTGGTCATAGCTAAATGTTTGCAACTGTCAATGTCACTAGCTGATCGGAGAATGTGCTAGAATAAGTACACGGTAGCTAGTTACAGTGACATAAGCACACTGTAAGTTGTTTGACATGGATACTGTATAGCCTAAATATTTCAAGGGGCAAATATTTCGAGGTTGAGCAGTGTTGCTAAGAATAAAATTTTCATGGATTTGCAAATGCTCCCAAAATGTTTTAGACTATATGGAGGTCTAAATATTTCAAGGCTAAAATTTTTGCTGATAACCCCCAAAACCTTGAAATCATCGAAAATTTCCCCCCTCAAAATATTTAGGCTATACGGTACCATATGGGAGGGTTGTTGATGATATGTGGTTAGACCACAAAATATTTTTAAGTGGTAGGGTTGTAATAAACACCCCACCCAACCTTTTTTGCGTGTGAAAAGTAGCCATGATATCAGCACTACCATTTATCTTCCACCTATAATGGACAAACAAAGCACTCACTGTGATGGCCAGGAAGAAGAATAAACTGGATACCTTGCATGTACACTTGAATGGCTTCTCGTAGCAGCTCACTAGAGACCCTATTATGGCAATCTTGTAAGGTAAAAGAGTGCTGCACAACTTCGATCTGCCATCTATTAACATTATAAAGGCTATAGTTGAACAATATGCATCCCAGAGCACACAAGATCCTGTAATTTTGTTCTTCTATGGCTTCTTCCTTATATGGAACAGCAGGCAATGGCAAAGAACTTAGAAATTTATCAAGGTGGAGGCCGGTTAGCAATCTGTAGGACTCAGTGAGTAAGGCTGTGTTTTTATCGCGAAAAATGGAAGCCTTGGGCTGTACACGAGTGAAACAAAATAATTATACAACCAAGTACTAAGAATAATATGAAACGCGGTTAAAATTACGTCCTAAATAAATAAATAATTAATGTTTGAGAAAACTACGAGGCCTAGAGACATGAACTAACTGGGGATCGATTCACCTGTGAATGAAGGCACAAACGTATAATCATTGCGCCTGTTCGTGCTGATGACTTGACCATACGTATAATTCTATATAATGCCCAGTACTACACCCTTGCTTAATTACAGAATGCGCAAACGAGAAGATTAGCGAATGTCTGTGAAACGATTTCAGGAGAGGGTGAGGCCACTTTACACATAAACAAGAAGATTACAAGTAAGTTTTTCTGTTTGTAACATCTCAAGTCTCCATGCCAGCTGCCAGTCACATAAAATATTTAGCTAATTAATTAACAATACAAGAAAACATTAAAACACATGCCACGTTCTTTACAGTATGAAATACAAGTAAACAATCTTGTCTTGTGCAGCTGGCATGGCAAACTTCCTTTTGTGTTGGTGTCAGGCAATTAAATACATGCTTAAAGGGACAATGAGCTGTTTACATGCTGTGTTTTGATGTATGGAAGCTAAGCCACTAAACCCTTGTCCAAGACCAGCTGGTTGCATTGTTATCTTGTCAAGTTCATGTTGCAGGTGGTAAAGTACAAGCATCACATGATTTTATTGGGCCCCAAAATAATCAGATGTTGTAAACAGCACATTGTCCCTTTAATCCTTTTTGCCTTCACCTGGCTTAGCTACTAGGTTATGGCTAGCTTGGCTGTCTTCCTTTACCTGGTTCATCTGGCTTGCATACTCCTACAGTATTGTGTAGCTATCTCCTGCAAATTGTGTATGCATAATTATAGTGTGTCACCCATCACTGTGCCATTGCTATACCACTGATGAACCCTATGTAGCTCTAGTTGATGTTGATATACTGTGCTGTATATTGGCTAATAATTTTTACTGATCTGGTGATGTTGCCTATAATGCATTGCTGCATACAATACTGCAATAATGTATAGTACTCTCCTGTATGTTTTGTATACATATACTGTGTACACATCACTGTGCCATTACCACACCAATGATGTACTGGCACTTAGCTACTGGTGGCCTTTAGTTACGATGCCACTATTGTGTTATATCTGTCACTACTGTGACATACGTATTGAGATGATTTGGGGATCGTGCCTTCACCACCTAATAGCCTCACCGGGGGGCTGTCGTGTTGGGGTATGTACTTGGTTGTATGTGACATGGTCCTAGGAATAATAATAATAATAATATTATGAATAATAATATGAACAATTCACGTAAAATTCGCAATTTTTGAATGTCTCCAAATTTCGTTTAGGCCATTTTTACTGCTATATCACCATTTGTCTGAGTTCAGTGTCTGATAATAAGCCATCTGAGTGTTTTGTTTTATGCCCGAGTCTGCTTTCTAAGGCTGGTTTTAGGTGACTGCTCTATTAGGATTTTCAAAATTCTTCTGCGATTCCTATTATGAACCCACTATCGTGGTTCATGATAGCTGAATCATGGGCACTCCTGATTTGCCTGATATGTATACCCACAGCCCTTGGGATTTAGGCACACATATCAAGCAAATCAGTCGTTCCCATGTTACAACTACATCTATAAAATATCTCATTGAGATGTGTTTGGATTTATTGTATTCAATTCATGATACTGTACTGTGCCAGTTCCAGAACCCTCTCAAATTTTACTATCTTAACTGCTGTGGATGCCCCGGCTACGCACTAGGGATGCCATGACATAGAAATGTTTATGTCACATGTCGTATTTCACGACATAAGCATTTCTTAAGTTTCAAAACTGAAGCTGTTACTTATATAATTTATTTTTATTAAACATGCAAAAATATGAATTTAAACATCAGTAATATTAAGTATGATATGACATCAACAACCAACAATTGCTCATATTTATTTGTCAAATTTCTTCATATTTATTGCATCAAATTTGATCAAAATGAATGGAAAAGTGTGCATTATTAGGAGACAATTGTGCCACAAAATAAAGAAGCCAATGTCCTATCACACCATGGAACTTTATGTCATGACATGCTGTATGTCACGACTATCGTGGCATCCCTACTACAAACCTGCACTCACTACACAGTCTGGAAACCACCTTAGCTGGATATGCTCTACATGCCATGAAGTTGGCTCCTTTTCTTTTTTTTGTGGGGAGAGAAACATAAATCTTTGCAATTCCTACTATTTTAGTACTACAGGTATACAGTATACCATGTAAATATTATATGATTATACTCCTGTACAATGCATGCATGCATGATTAGTCTTATACACTCCCTGTGCAGGAGTGTATGTACTCATATATTTCACATGTAATCAATACATTTATAACAATACATGTATGCTTACCAGATATGCCTCTCACTGCATCAGCATAGGTTGTTGCAACGGTTGTTGCAACACCTAGACATATGTAAAAACAATGATATATTGAAGCACAAAAGGCTATTGTTAAACTAGTGTGTACAACTCTTATCATTGCTATGTACCATGAAGCCACCTACCTTCAAAGGCAAATTTCAGGATACATCTCTTGTAAACCATGGCTGGCGATGGTATATTTTACATGTACCATGGCCTTGAGCAGTACCACCAAATTCTTTGTGAACTCAAGCCGAAATTAATTGTAGGAATTTATTATTGGTCATGTGATGAAAACCATGCTTTGATTTTGCATCCTACAGCACTCAAATGGAAGCGATTTGTCACACTTGCCATCCTATGAGTTGAAAAACGTTGGTTTAAGGTGAGAACTAGTATTTTAGCATATTCATAAGTGATTTGCCACATTTTGAATACAGAGAGGCCCACTTTTCAAGTAACACGAGATAAACACTCTACAGCAAAGCTTACCCCTAGTAAATGTAGTAATCTGTAAAATCATGCAGTGAGTTTAAAATACTTGTAAAATCGCTTAATTGAAAATTTCGGTGATACTGTTATATATGACTTTTCCCCTTCATGTTAACAAATGTAGTCACAACGTTAGCTTCTGCTGTCCCATAATACAATTTCACAAGTTGGTCTAATGGTTTCATATTGGTTTGAGTCGCCTGCAGGCGCCTGCATTGGCATGGCACATATAAGTTGTATCATATCAGTTGTATCACATCCCCTCGTGATTTGCCTAACATGTACACCCAAGCTCAAGGGCCATCAGGCAGATCACTCGGGTACATGATACAACTGTTACATACATACTAGTACTAACGGATATTGCATAATTATATATACATACTAACATACCTGTAACAGGTGTCCTTTGCAGCTCGTGTTGTGAGATAAAGCAATCTGTCATGAAAAATACAAATACAAAGATTGATACTTATAGTCAAAGAACCGCCACATAAATGTACGGAAATTACAGCACGAGGGGGCTAGTTGAGAGGCTAATACAGCACGAGGCAAAGCCGAGTGCTGTATTTGCACCCCCAAGTGCTGTATTTGCACCCCCAAGTGCTGTATTTGCACCCCCAAGTGCTGTATTTGCACCCCCAAGTACTGTATTTGCACCCCCAAGTGCTGTATTTGCACCCCCAAGTGCTGTACCCCAAGTGTTGTATTTTTCTTGCACACAAGTTTAGGCGGTGCTTTAACTGCTATGTTGTACTTCCTGGTCATCTGGCTTGGAGTGACTTTCTCTAGTACTCAAACTGCTGAAATTTTTGGTGATCAGGATATCATTAAGTGTTTACTCTATTTCTAGTTGTAGAACAACTAGTAGGATTAATTTGGCTAGTTGTAGCAATTTACAACATCATGCACGTGATCAATCATGCTGTCTTAGGGTTTAAAAAGCTTCGTGATCAGACGATCAGTAAGTGTTTATACAATCTATTCCTAGCCATAGAATGAACTCATAGAATTACTTTGCCTGGTTTTGGCGATTTACAGTGTGTTGTTTACATAAAATTCTTTAAATAAATTCTCTGCATAGCTGTACTGTATTTGCCAAAGTGTGCTGTATTTGCCCAATTAGTTGCATAACTGTACTGTATGACTCATACAGTACAGTTATGCAGTTGATCAGTACCATATGGACAATACGATATGCGGCATTGCTTTGATCCTCCCACGCAAAGTACAATATAATATGTAATTATACTTGCAAAGGCCAATATAAAATTACTGCTCCACATAAACAAGTATCTTTTGCATGGCTTATAGCTACCATTAAGGCCACCTTTGTAGTAATTAGAACGACACCTAATTCAGGCCTGAAGATTCACAAGAGATTGTAATAGGGAAATCACCCTTTGACCAAGTCATTAATAATCTTTTCTACCCATATGAACAGCTTTTAACCCAATGCAGTACTCATTGTGCAACTACTATATAAAAAAGTAATACTAAACGTACCTGCCAAACGGCTCCCACCAGAATGAATGAACCTGGCTGCTTGAGTCATTGGTATACCTATAGGAAACACATCATGATCATTAATCTAAATGATTAATAGTTGATGTAAATAATGTATTAATGCAAGGTGGATCAAACAGGACTGGTGAGTTAAAACATTAATTTTTTCTATGAATCAATGATGTAAACATATAGGAGATTTTTCAAAATTCATGAAGTCGCAAATAAGTCATAAGTCACACTTGTCAGATCAAACTTTTGACATGTCTATAACCTGAAGTGTAATAATAGCACACTTTGGGACTTTTCCCATTTAAAGTACAACATAGTACAACACATTATAAATAAACATTCACATATAAGGAAGGACACACACACATGCATTCACACACACATGTACACACAACAAATACAGGACAGAGAAAACATTTAAACATACCATGGATCCCACTGCCTGATGACGACGTCATCGATCCTATGATGATGAAAATATATTTACAGTACATTATAGGCAAAGCTTATCAACTTACCACTACTTGTGGCACTACATGTCACGGTGGGGGCTACATAGTAAAACAGTACATAAATAATAATTAACATTATAAGTACAATAGTAAGGCTATAACAAAAGAAATCTGAACACAACTTAGCTTTGGGCACAAGTTTAAAAGTATGTTGCTACTGATTGTATAAACGTGGTTCAAAAAATTATAATACAATTAACTACTACACACATTAGATTTAACTCACCAGTGGGATCAGGTGCATGGCTCCTGCCGTCTGCACTAGTGGTGGCTCCTATAAATAATATATCACATTATGATATGTAGTAGCTACTGTAGTAACCTCTAGATGGCCATGTTGGTTCACAACAAACTGAGGAGTTGATTGATGCAAGGTAAAATTTTCCCCTAAAGTTCGTAATGTCAAAGGATTGCTCAGTTGTTGTTGTTGTTGTTAACCAACATGTTCAAATTGTCACAAACACTGAGGTGACCTTTCATGTTTTCATAAACAATATGCAAGCATCAGCTAATTATTCACTGATACAGTAGTCTAAGTGAGCTTTGTAGCAGGATGACATTGGCTGAGCTGCTATAAATCCTTGAATCATCAAGCAGATGGCATTGACTATCTTATCTAGCTGTTAACATGCATGCACCTTGCAAAAAGAAACTTTAGGACAATTAAAGCAAGCCCCTAGTATCATCCATAAAAAAGTTACACTAGTCAGAAAACATCACTTAGTTGGTTTGAAGAGCTAGTATATGGTGGTAAACAGCTGACTGCATGCCTGCTTGAACACCATTATGTAATTGCATGGCTTGTATCTATAACATCTTGTAGATGACTTCAATAGAAATTAAAGTCTATAGACAACTACTAAGCTAAGTGAGCAAGTTTATCCTTAATGGGCTCTAAAATGTAAGTAATATAAAATAAAATAAAATTAAGGGATCACTGGAGTAAACCAAGAAGGATCGTGGCTACATTGAGTAAACCCATAAATGTGGCCCAGCCTGGGAAACCGGTCTTATCACCCATGTCAGCAGATTCGATTTTTCACTCAGAACACAGAGCTACATGAACAAACTATCTAATTTCAATCAAAATCAGCTAGATGTAAGTGGTCTGGTTTTGCTGGCTGCTTTTCCCAAGTCCAGTGGTGATCAGTACGTGCGGTATAGGACCTTAGTGGAGCTCTGGTCAGCCTGGGGATGGCTGTATAGATCCGTGGTGTTGAATAATTACCTCTGCTGTGAATTTCCTTTTATTTTAGCCAGACTCGGTCACAAATCAGGGTGAAGTGACACCGAAGAGTGGAAAAATCAAGCGCATAGCCTTAGCTGTTATCAAATTATGGTTTTGTTTATCTAAAGGTTCTATGCACTGAGTCATTCTTTAAAAAATTGTAGCTATTTATTGGAAACATTTCAGGTCATACTGAAAGTACTTTTGTGCTTGGTTATGCCATAGATATACGACTCCTAGTAGGGATTGGAAATGGCGTCATGCATCAGAAATAGGCTTGTTTCGAATGTTACAGGCGGTTTCCATAATTTGTATCATATACTAATTTAATTAGCCCCTAATAAAGTTTTAAAGGTTTTGCGAGAGTGATTTAGAATCTAAGAGCGAAGTGTGCTACCATCCCGCTAGCTTTGTTCCACAGATTTGGCATTAGATTAAAGCTTGAAAGACAAACGGTTACGCTAGACAGCAGTTGTGCAGAGTTAGGAGAACAGAAACACGACAGACCTAGTTAAGTTGTAACCAAGGAAATATGCAGCGTTTAAAATAGAGGCGTGGCTTACAAACCATACTGTTCAACTCTAATGACTATAAAGAGGTACTAAAAAGCCACGTATCGTCTATACCAGAAGGTGTACACAGCTGCTATAGGAACAGAAACATATCTTGGTGTACAAAGCAATACCAAATGGCACGATATGATGAGTTCTTTTGTGGGAAAGGCGATTCAATGACTTCCACCAAAGCAACCTGTATCGCTCAACCTTAGAGAACTTTCATATTCTGCTAAACCTACACTGATAGTCTACAGTAAAGAGTGACATCAATTGTACAGGTGGTATACTGGGTGTGTGACACCGTTTCCAATCCCTATTAAGAGTCGTATATCTATGGTTATACCGAACCATTACTGCTAAGGCACCATGAAGGTGCATGAGACCGGTTATAGGGTGATTTTAGTGGCCAGAAAAATCCAAACCTTCCACATATAGACATTACATTGTGCAATGGCGAATTGACATAGAATATTAAAAGGAATGTTTTGTAATGTTGTCTACACTACAATGGTACATATCCCAAATTATCAAAAAGCCTTAAAATTTGGTGATAATGCTTGTGCAATATAAATGGATATCATACAGTATGATAGCACTGCATAGTATATCGTACTGTATGGTAGGGGCCACAAAGAAGTAGGCATGACCCATGAAAAACATCATCCAAAAGCCAGCCTCAACTTTCCCTGACAACAGTGAGGCAGTATTGGTTAGGTAAAACTAAGCCCAAACAAGCTTTCAGATTCTTTCATTGTTCGACATCGCTTCGGCTCGAGAGGTGCCTTTTGGCATACCACAGTACATGTACATGCAATGTCATCTTCATATATCCCATGTCGGATGATTTCTATTACAAAGGAAAGCCATCAAGTGCTACTGCCAAATCTACACTTTTCGCTGCCAGCAAAGATGAATGAGGCGCATAAAGGAGGATAGTATTTTTTCCATTGATTGCAGAGGTGCTTTTCTAACAGTTCTTGATTTGTAATGCTGTGTAACAGGTTGAACATGGCTGACAGCGAAGCGTAATAGATGCTTCACTTTTCTGACAATAATTGGTAGCAAGGACACGCAACACTGTTCTTTTGATGAGTAAGCATGGGTTCACCAGTCACAATAATTCTATTTTACAAAAAAAGTTAATAAACAAGTACACAAAAATAGGAATTTTCAACTAAACTAGAAACAAGAGTTAATAATAAGAGAGGAGAGTGTCTAATGCTGTATGGTCCTGTAATAGATGATTGCGCAGAAGTTAAATGGCTTCTTTTCCACGTAACGTACAGACTGGCTAGTATACTATCGCATTTAACCACAAAGGCTATCCCAGACACAAGGGCGTGTGTTCAACTCGGATGTTCCAGTTCACCACGAAGAGCATTGCTCTGTTGCGTAAAGAAGTGTGGTTGTTAACCTCGAAGATAACTCTGGGGGAGAGCGTCTGAGAACCAATAAACACTGAACCAAAAGTGGAGTATCACTTTGGATTTTCACTGCGTCGCCATGTTACCCTACCTTTGAGCATTCTTGAATAGAAGGAGCACTGTTCCCTGTACATACAGCTCAGTCTTTAGTTCAGTCTTCGAATATTCTCAAGGATTCATCACGGTGCGGCTAAACTAATTGCGGTAAGGAAACGAACAAATACTAGAAGCCTATACGATACACGGAAACGAAGCCATTTAACTTCTGCACAATCATCTATTACAGCACTATACAGCATTAGACACTCCCCTCTCTTATTTTTAACTCTTGGTAGAAACCATAGTACATTGATAAAAAAGTACTGAAAAAAGCAGTAAAACAATAAGTGTTATATCCCCACGGTGCATTTCTTGAGCACAGTAAGGAAATAACACGTGCACCACTCCAGCTTGGGTACTTTTTTAAAAATCAAAGTTCCAGGTTCCTACTTTAGTTGAAAATCCCTACTTTTGTGTACATACTAACAAGAGTAAATAAACGTACCAGGTGGTGTTCTACGCAGCTCTCTAGTCGACCTGAAGCAGTCTGTTATGATAAATACAAATATAATAATCCATGCATATGTAATTGTACTTGCATAGGTCAAACAATACTTGTAAAATTACTAAAGTAATATTGAACGTACCCGCAAGACGGCGCTCACCAGCCCTACTAGATGTTACAAACTGGACTGGCATTGCTGAGGTGGTGGCTGTACATACACAACACATATCATAATCATTAATCTAAATAATTAATAGTTGATTAAGTAAATGTGTTATCATAATTTTAATGCAACACAGTGAACATTTGAACAATTTCACTTGCTTCAGTTATCCAAACAATTCCACTTATCTGAACACTTTTGGCCAACTATAACAACAAAGCTGTTTGGATAACTGAGGACCCACTGTACTGTATGATAGAAGCACAATAATACAACGAGGCAGAAAATAATTAAATGTATAATTTTGACAGTACACTATAAATCATTGACACGCCACCACATTTGCACTATTATTTCACAACAGGGATGCTAATTTTGGAACATTTCCCATGTTTGCAGTGCTGATTCATAGAAAAAGGTATTTTAATGTTTTAACTCACCAGTCCTGGTAGCTACATGTATCGATGAAGCGAGTTTATCCTTGTAGAGCGTTGCTCCTCAAGGGGGTGGACAAAAGATAGCTAGACTACGTACATAATGGACAAGGATGATAATTGAAGGCACCATACCACAAAACAGCCTGTCAGAAACAGGAAATAGGCTGTTCAGCTAATTGTTCATCTTCCATAGTGTTGGAATCCTCTACACCATATTCCTGGTGTTCATAGTCTTGCACAAACATTTGGAGTGGTTACATAGAAAAGCAGACCAGAAGGCAAGTTTGATGTGAATTATTAGCCTGATAATGCAACAACCTCATGCTGGTGTCATCTCAGTTTGGGATATGGTTGCATGATTTTGCTAACATACAATAGACAAGATAGGTCTTGTGTGAGATCACATGATCCAGACATAATGCTGATAGTGTGCAATTGTTGCTCTGAGTTTACTGAGGACCAGCTAATGATGTGTACATACTGGAGCTTATGAGCCAGCTTTTCACCAGTGCTGCTGTATCACGAGTGCTCAATAAGGGGCAAGATGGGCAACAGATTGACTACAACATGATAATTGAAGGCACCACCTGACCACAAAACACCCAGTCAAGAGGCAGATACCGTAAGCTGAAATCTCTCACAAAGCACACTCAAGCTACCTGCTCATTTTCAGTGTGTTTGAGCCCTTGACACCACGTTCCAGACCTACACAGAAGTCTTGCGTGGTTATACAGGCCATCTGAAAAAACCATCTACCAAAAGCAAACCAGACAAGTTTGGTATGCAAATTGTTAACCCACAGCTACAGCCTTGCTTCTTTGGCGGAAACACTTCAAATTTTGTGGAGAAAAACCTTTCACAATATTAAATACCTACAATGTGTGCGCTACTGTCTTACTGTTTTATCTTTGATCCTTCTTTATCGTGGCCATCTCTCATGGGTACGGCTTCCATCAAAACACGCACACCACAGTGCCCCAACATATTGGAATAAACGTGTAGTATAATGTAGCAAGCACGTGATTTAATGTTGGGATACACCTCGGGATATGCTGCTGCCTGTTCAACATTGCCACTACACACGTAAGGATTAGAGTGTTTGCTTTGGCTTGAAGGTGGTTTCTTTTCTGAGTTTAAAAACAGGTTGTATATGGTGCCTCTCTACAGACTCTATGGGTAGCTTTCCCAGAGCACTTTTCAGGCGTACTACAACTGAAAAACACCATAGTATCGTGTATCTCATCATCTAGAAAGTGGGCGTGACCCGTACTTACACGAACTAAAAGTAAGAACAGCCCTGAGGCTTTGTTGAGAGAATTAGTGGAAAATAATACTGTAGACACACTATAAAACAGTTGAAAAGATACTTCTGTGGGTAATGTGTTGTTTAAAGCGGTTTGTTAAAAATCCGCATCCTTAGGAATGTTTAGCTGTGTATTTTGAGAATTGCAGAGGGGGGGAATTACTAAATACTGTTATTCAATAAAAATTTACAACAAAAAAGTACACAAACAAGTACAAGAAAAAAATAGGAATTTTCCATATGAGTAGGGACTGCAGCAATAAAAAGCACTGAAACAAGCCGCTGAGACAAAACACAACTGAATGACTACATTTTAATCCCTACTTTAATCCCAAATTTTTTCTTGCACTTGTATAATTGCACATCTTCAACCTAATGTTTTCATTAGAAATTGAAGTCTATACTAAGCTAAGTGTCTAACAAGTTTATCCATTAATGCAAACAATATAGACATATGTGACTGGATTTGTGAAAAGGGGTCTTCCACACACATCCAATATGCCAACTTTGACAACTCAAACCTTCAGACTGAAAGCTGCTATTAACTTAAAATTTGTTCAGTGGTAAGCTCCAACATTGCTTTGTGAATGGGATAAATTTCAGGTTTATATGTTTATTAAACGCTAAGTTATGACTTTTGAAGCTCATAGAAATGTATGTGTGTGGAAGACCCCTTTTCACAAATCTGGTCATATATATTAGAAAATATGAACCGCTGAGCAAAAACTGCCGTTTTTGCAAACTTCTATTTTGCTATTAAAAAGCATTGAAATAAACTGGGTAAAAATACGTATGTTACATAAAATTTTACTCACTTTCAATAGCTTCGTTATATGCACTGAAACAAAGCTCAAATGAATAAAACCTACATGCCACCAGAATCCCCTGTTTGTTGGGAGTAAGAAAATCTTTATTTTTAATTCTTGCTCATACACAGTGCACAGTGTGTGAGTTATGGGTGCTTGTTTATGATGTGGTAGTAAAAAGTTTACCATCATTATTTGTGACCGGATTTGCAAAAAGGTACCTTTTCCACACATTTGACATACCAGCAAACTAAATGATGTAACATTTAACTCCTCATACCAATTAACTTGCTTTTAGTATCAAAATGTAGCCAAATACTGTAGTTACATTCATTGAAAATTTCAAGCAATTATATGCCATGATCAAAAATTATGAAGATTTAAAGTCCAAAAAAATGGGTCAAATTTTGTGTGTAAAAAAGGTACCTTTTCGCAAATCCGGTCACATTTACTTGTTGAAACAGCCTTCTTCTTTGTCTCCATGTAAATGTACAGGAAAAACACTTACCTTGACCGATGTGCCAGTTCATGGGGAACATACCAAGCCAAACCCCATTTTTGTAGCTTGTTTCAGTCTTGAGTTAATTATGATCAATTAAATGAGTTCCTGCAATTTATTTGCCATACTGTGTTGTACAAATCAAGCCTATTCCTATTCCAACTGTCTAGCACTATAACTCGCAAAACTATTCATCACTAAAAGCTGAAACTTTGTTTGTCCACTCTTTTGTTACTATAGCTAACAGAGAAGCAATAAAAGAAAACGGCTGGTTTTGCTCAGCAGGTAACAATTATGAAACTGAAAAATTCATAAACCAACAAGGATCATGTGTCATCAAAAGTACCAAAGTACATATGCTGGCAAAGTTAAATATTGGGTTTACTTGATATAACCACAATACTTGTTGATCTTTCCAGCCATCTCTTTTTGATCTGTGGATTTATTCAGCAATCCCTATTCCTAAACTTTGGACATGTCTATAACCCAAAGTGTAATAATAGCACACTTTGAGACTTTCCCATTCAAAGTACAACATAGTAAAGCAACACATTATAAATAAACATCCACATATAAGGAAGGACACACACATGCATACACAAACACATGTACATGTACACACAACAAATACAGGACAGAGAAAACATTTAAACATACCATGGATCCCACTGCCTGATGACGACGTCATCGATCCTATGATGGTGAAAATATATCCTTACAGTACATTATAGGTAAAGCTTATCAACTTACCACTGGTGGCACTACGTGTCACAGTGGGGGCTACATAGTAAAACAGTACATACGTATATTACCAAAATGACAATTAATATTATAAGAAATTTGAACACAACTTAACTTTGAGCACAACTTTAAAAGCCATATTCTGTCTGTATTAACATGTAGAGATTAATCCCACTTAGTTGCTTCTAATTGAAATGTGGTTCAAAAAATTACATATAAAGAAGTTTGTTACATGGCACGGACACTATTTTGCTTAATCACAAAACACTGTAATTTTCACAAACTAACCTGCAGAACTAATTCACAGTGCTTTTGTTTCATTGTAATATTATGTAGTGAAGGTTAATGGCTTTCAAGACATTGAAATAGGTCAGAACATTCCCTTCCAAATATCTGCCATACAATTTGCCATAGAAAAAGTTGAGTTCTTTTCAATTAACCTTAACATGACACGCTTAAATTTCCTCTGAATTCCTTTTGCTATAGCTCATCTTAATCACTGTTCACTGCTCTTTCTAAATCTGGTTCAGAATCTGAGGTATCTATCATGTGTCACAGGTTATTAAGCCCTTTATTGCATGCTCCCGAAACGCCCAACACAAAATTTATGGGGAAACTTGCTACACCGGGTCAGTTTAGGCCATTTTTACGTGCCAAATTTCTGTGAAACGGACTTCTTTGGCATTATTGTACTTGCAGTGAGTTGTTCTACACGTATTAAGCTAGGAAAGTTACTAACAGACTTGAGGTAGGTGATACACAATAATAAATTTAATTCTTAACGATTCTTCAATCGAAATGCATTGGGCATGCCTGTTCCAGCTGGCATTTTTGTCATCAACAAAAGTGTAGCAAATGTCCGCAAACTTCTTGATATGCTTGTCCCACAATACAATTAACTATCACACACACACACACACACACACATTAGATTTAACTCACCAGTGGGATCAGGTGCACGGCTACTGCCGTCTGCACCAGTTCCTGTGGGCGATGGGGATCTGGACATTCCTATAAACAATATAATCACATTATAATATGTACGTAGTACTGTAGTAACCTCTAGATAGTCATGATGGTTCACAAAAGACTGACGAGTTGATGTGGGGTACCCTAAGGCCACTCCAAATAAATTCTCTGTTTCCCGTCCTGGAGTCAAGCATATTTGCATGTGGGCGGGCGGTCCATTTCCATTATTTCATTATAAGTTTGGCAGCTTTTAAAGCCATTATTTACCTGGCACAACCATGAAAGCTACATAAGAGCATGCTTAAGCTTGTTCCTTCCTTTTCAAGTTGCAAAAATAGTACAAACGTGAAGTTTGTGTCAACTTGATAGCACTGCTGACACGTGAGCTGACACTGTTTCAAGATGGCTTTTCTGAGCCTGTCAGTATGCAAGAATAACCAGAAAATATGGAAGAAGTACGGAATAATGGGCTGACAGTAACCAGATGCGGGCGGTGGACGGGAAACAGAGAATTTATTTGGAGTCGCCTAAAGTAGGGACCCGCCGATTATGCTCATAATTTTACCTATTATGCTATGCTGCACTGCTCAAAAATTTACCTATTATGCTTAAATTTATGCTCAATACTTACCTATTATGCTCAAATTATGCCCAATTATTTATGCCTCAGTTCTCATGCTCTGCTAATAATTTCCATAAATAATAAGTGGCTGCAGCACAAACTTACTTGTCAAAGTGCATATCACAGAAAAGATCGAAATACTCTAATAGAATAGTCAGCTATGTGATTGTTCTATTAGAGTTACTGACTGTTCTATTAGAGTATATCAATCTTTCTGTGATGGCTATTTTTATAAGCAAGGATTCGTACTGTTACAAAATATTCTACCTATTATGCTAGCATTATGCTCAATGCTTTCAGGTACCTATTATGCTCATAATTATGCCAGCATAATCGGCGGGTCCCTAGCCTAAAGTATTCTTAATGTCTAAAGATTGTTGTTGATAACCAACACGTTCCAATTGTCACAACAAACAACAGTGACCTTTCACGTTTTCATAAACAACATGCATACATCAGCTAATTTTTCACTGATAGCTACAGCGCAGTCCGCTTAAGCTAATACAACATTCTACTGAGCTTATAGTAGCCGAATGACACTGGCTGTGAGCTGCTATAAATGGCACTGAAGACACCTTGAATCATGAGGCAGACGGCATTGACTACTATTTTATCTAGCCGTGAACATGCATGCACCTTCTAGCATGGTTCTACGCCGACCTTAACGATTCTGACATGAAGTGCGGCTAGTCCAGCGTTTGAGCCATGTCATATCGACAGTAGACTGACTACAAGACATAGAAGCCGGGTTTTGTTAAGCCATTCTGGCCTTAAGGACTGCACATGCCGCGTACATACAACAGTTAAGATAGATACTCACCCACTGGCCACAGACGAGTCTAATACTTGGAAACGTCGCACTCAGCCGGATGAAACGGATTCACTCAACGTCAAACCTGGCGAGGTCCTTTCCAATAGGCGTACGGTTGCTACCAATTACACTCAAAGTGGAATCAGCGACCTTACCGTATTCTGGTGGCGGGTCGAGTCAAGGTGGCGAATTTATAGGGCTCAGATCAGCACGTGAGGTGCAGGATCACGCAATAAGGAAGTGACGTCCGAAGTGACGCCCGCCCCTTTTTTTAATGCAAAGTGAAAGAGACCCTGAAATCGGTCACGATGATTGGCATTGTCACTGTAGAACGAGTTTTGTGTCATTATAAAGATGATGCCGGTGCATGGTCATACTGATTCAAGTCCCTGATCACGTGATACTAGTGAAGCTAGAGATGAAATTGATGAATTCGAATGCAGCGACCAAACAAATTGTGTACAAGTAAGTGGTACGTTAAGTAATACCTAACTTTGTCACTGTACACGCAAATATTAGTGTTGTAGGTGTGCAAAACGATTGCATTGAGGTACGTACAATGTAGCCAGTACAAACTTTAACCAAGGCATATGTATAGCTATGCATTGTGGGTGTATACAAACTCTCCATCACTGCACAAGAGAGGTAGCTAAAGTAAAGCTGAGTATACTTGAAAGTTACTGCAATTCTTTTACTATCAAAGGGAGACGAAATGTGGTACTGTAGGGGCATATGCATGGGATAGGACAATAGCGGAGCTCATTAATAAGAATGTATATACAAGATCCTTATCCCTTGTGTTGTAATGAGACACATCCGTACCAGTTTTGTGGTACAACCTCAACATACACTTGATCACTGGATGAATAGTTGTTATACTGAAATACACTTAACATGTAGGCATTGCTGCATGTTTGATGAAAAAATAAAACTTGTTAGCTACTCATGAAGAAGTTTGCGGACATTTGCTATACTTTTGTCCATGGCAAAAATGCCAGCTGGAACAGGCATGTCCAATACATTTTGATTGAAAAACCATTAAAAATTAAATTAATTATCATGTACCGCCTACCTCGAGTCTGTTTAGCAACTTTCCGAATTTGATACATGTAGAGAAACTCTCTGCGAGTACAGTGATACCAAAAAAAGTCCAATTCACAGAAATTTAGGTGCGTCAAAATGGCCTAAACCGATCGGGTGTAGCAAATTTCCCCATACATTTTGTATTGGGTGTTTCGGGGGCCTGCAATAAAAGGCGTAATAACCCGCGACACGTGATAGATACCTCAGATTCCGAACCAGATTTGGAAAGAGCAGTGAATATTGATTAAGATGAGCTATAGCAGAAGGAAATCAGAGGAAATTTAAGCGCGTCATTTTAAGGTTGAAAATCACTTACATTTTCTATGGCGAATTGAATGGAGGATATTTGGAAGGGAATGCTACGAGGTATTTCGATGTCTTGACAACCATTAACCTTCACTTCATTAGTGTTACAATGAAACAAAAGCACTATGAATTAGTTCTGCAGGTTAGTTTGCGAAAATTACAGTGTTCTGTGATTAAGTCAAATTATGTCCGTTCCATGTAAAACCTCTTCATATGTAAAAAGGAGCATCTACAGAAAAGAAATGTGTTGCTAAAGCAACCGTACAAAGAAAACTTGTGAGGTAAACTATAGTCAGTGGTAACTATATATGCTACAACATTAGGAAGCTTGATCAACTTTAATTTTCAGTCCATTACCATTGCTAGTCACTGTCACAATGACAAGGACTAAACTCAATGAACATACCAATTACAGAGGTGGAGAACCATCTTCAATTATGGGAAATACTGAGTGACATGAAGTTGACCCATGCATTTGTGTATGTTGTTACCATGATGAATGTGAGACAATGCAAGCAGATCATATTGCTCAATTGTGAGCAGCCTAACAGTCCACTATAACTTGCAGTGATATCGGGAGGTCAAAATTTTTGAGTACTTATGTTAATATTGATGAATGTAAAGTATTTTGCCAGTCTCCATGTGTGTACCCTATTGTAGCAGCTGTAAGTTGTTTACAGCATGTTATAACTCTTTAACTCATCACATGAGTCACATCTTGGAGAATTTTATCAAAAGTACATACAGCGACTAGTGACCAGTGAAGGTATTACTGTACTTGTGATGAACTCTCCAAAATTTAAATGGAAAAAAATTGTTTACCAAAGCATCTGTTTGAAGTGGATGATTATAAGGAAGCCACACATTTACTGCAACAAACACAACAATACCACATATAAATCATGACTCTGATAGTAAGATAATCTTTGTGACTGAAACTTTTATCTGTATGTTCTATTAGAGTTATCATCATGTGATTTAATACTGACATTACCTTAGTGTCAATACTACAATTGTTGGGTGTTATCTACTGTAATGTTGTATCTATTGCAATGTGTGACTCACTGTATACAGACTGAATTTCTTTTGAATGTGTGGCAGTTCTAGTTTTTACTGAAGAAATTCTGGTCATCTTTAATGAATTATTGCTCGTGACAGTGCATGTGTCACATTGTATAGGGTGTACATAACATGCCATAGGGTGTACATAACACGCCATAGGGTGTACGTAACACGTCTAATCCAATGCTGAATGGTACACATCAATTGTACTGAAATAGTGAATATCAAGTCATCTGACATTGTACGATATTCATCTGATTATGATATTACAGATATAGCTAAGAATTTATGACATAAGTTCATTCTAGAGTTTGCAAGGGTTGCAGCTATTTTCTTCCGTAATCCTTTGTGTGTAAAATTTCATCCAGTGACCAACATGCATTGTATAATATAGTACTGCCATGGTTTGATTATACAGATTACATTTTTAGTCTAAGCATTAAAGTTTATGTCATGTCAAATTTATAAGAATACAGAGGTGTGAGGGTGCAATACTGTTGGTACATTACAACTTGTATGCTAGAGAGCTAGGTAGTGGTACTTGTTAGCAAGTCACATTATTTTAATTGACATAACAATACCATGTGTTATCGACTTATCTTGTTATTGTAAGCTGGCAGGGAATTTTTTCACTCACAAATCAGCAGTAATTTCGTGATGTTTTGACTCTACACCTATAGGCCTGTTGATAAGGACCCTGCTTATGTTTCTCATTTTGTTGTGTCTTGGAGTAGCTAGTTACTTCAGTGAAGTGTAAGTATGCGTGATCACTGCTGAGGATCATTAAACTATTGTGGCTCCTTTGTTGTGGTACATTGGAGCACAAGGTCATTTTGTAGTGTTTGACAAGAAAGCTATGTCTGTTAGTTGAGGGAAAACCAATAGTGAAGTGTTGGGCTGGATCATAACATCTGAGCTATGCACAATTATGTCTGAGAGGATCGCATGGAACGTATCTCCTAGTTTTTACACCTGTTGGTATATCTTGTGGATTTAATATTCATGAATGCATGTTTGATAAGTATATGGTCTATTGGGTATACTTACCAACTACTATTCTATGTACAAGCTCTTCTTACCAGTACAAGTTTGACTATTTCACCTTTCCTGACCATTGCATTGTAGCCATAGATAGACCTTCCTTGTATAGACACATTACATGATAATAACTGTCATTAAATTATAATTTGCTAATGTTCATTATCAGATATAGTGTATATCTCACAAGGAATTTGATGTGTCATTGAATGGTTGTCATTGACACTCCATTCAGCTGATATGTAAGACATTGACATACCACTGAAAAGTAGCTATGTGGACCCTGCCTTACTGCATAAAGGACCATAACACTGGAGGAGCTTGGTTACAGAGATATTGTTGACAGTTTAGAAATATTCCACCTGTGTACTCTACATACAACTACAAGTTGTACATAACACCTTACATATATGGAACATGAAAAAAAAACAAGCAGTAGCTACAATGTAAGGGCAGCAAAGTGACCTGACTGCATGACCCTTAGTTCAGTAACAGTGAAGGAAAAGGATAGATACCTTGAAAAGTGGACACACTTGTGCATGGAACTACACTGTCTATGTCCCTATTTGTGTACACTAAGTGGTTTACGGTGAAAGGTATATGACATGTAAGTTCAAATATATGATAGCTAAACTGGTTTAACTTTTGAGTAGCTAAATTGCAGTGTGTTCAAGGGACATACAGATTTGGCTGTGCTCAATTATCTCTACCCTGACATGCAATAGGACTAGAACATACACTCTTCAGTGAGTTTTCAATTTAATTTCTTTTTTTGTCGGTCTGGCGAGCAATGATGTCTGTGCGCATGCGCAACACTGCTATGTTGTCCTATATAAACCGCTGGCTGGCCTGCTCGTTATCATAATTCAGTTGGTGGTAACAGCGAGAGAACTGAGAAGAAATGGCTGAAGGAGGACCATGGGGCTTGTTCTGCGGTTGCTGTGGTGGTGGCGAGTCAGAACTCTCAAGCCGCGGATCCGTCAGTGTGATATCCGGCGTTAGCAGAAAGATGAGCGTAGGAGAAGAGAAACAATTCCTCAGCGACTTGATGCGCGTCAGTACCAATACGATGCCAGCAACTCCTCAGATGACACCGTGGCGTAGCGAAGAAGCACCTCAGATAGCCGCACAAAGGGATGAAACAGGGCAGCAAGGGCCTAGCTCTGAAGGTACTTCGCCTACTCGGAAGGCACAAGGTGAGTTCAAGTTACTGAGCTGACAAGAACGATAGTCAAGGCGTAAATACGCTGTCTCGTCTACAGAGACGGAGGAACCAGCTGAACAGCAAGTAGGAGATACAATCACAGTCATGGTGGAAAAGGTGACCCCAAGACGCGTGATAACTCCGGGTTAGTAGAGTGCCTGAGATGCATGTATACCTCAGCTGCTGTGTGTTCCTACAGAGACTCTATACAACGATAGTGAAGAAAGTGACGCATGACCACCCTCACCACTGAATGACAAATCATACAATACATCTGGAATGTGCAATGGACCTCCTCACTAATTTATGATCTAAATATATAAATGCCGGTTTTAGCCATATCTCTCCTTATATTGTGTGTAAAAAATTTGATTTCTTTTAATACATTAAGTGTGTTTGAACAAATGGAATTGTCATGGCACTGGGACATAAATGCATGGTGTTTTATCCAGCTGGCTGGCCAACACAAGTACTGATGACAATTTTGCAGGGCTGGAAAGTATATGCACTCGCATTATGGCATTTTGTTGTTGCTTTCCATGAGCCTGGCTTGTGCTGTCAGAACTATTTCATTTTCTGTACTGTATGCATGTGGATAATAGCTAACAGTCACTTTACATGCACAAATACTCTAATAGAGCAGTCATGAGTTTGCGAGAGAACAAGCTGGTTAGCCATAATTGCATCATTCCAAGTATTAACTATATTCCTTTGAAGCCAATAGTGTGTGATTCCATGAGATTTTGTATGCGCTCTATGCAGATTGTATTGTGGCAACAATCATATTCCTATAATTATAGTGTCATAGTATGGCAAGATCAAACCACGACCTCTTTAATTTGTAGGCTAAAGTTGGCACAGCTAATAGTCACAAATAGCTACAAGCATGCAGCATTATATACTGCATAAGCTATAACTAATGTGGAATCTTCAAGGATGGTGCATTAGATTACTTGAAACATTGCTAGAGCCAATAAAAGCAAATGCTGTCGGCAATATAATATTATACTATATCCTCCACAGTGTTTATTCTGGGATTTTCACTTTGGGGAGAATCAGGAATTTGGGGGTGCACGTGAAAATCTACATATAGTTGTCCGAGTTCACAACAATGTAAAACAGTTGAAGTATAGTTGTGAAACTAGTTAAGCATTTAAGGCTGCGTCATGAGTGTTGAATTTGATTTTATGATCATAGGTGCAGCCAGATTCTATGGTTAGTAGAGCTTGACTGATGCATGAGTGTATAGTAGTGATGACATAATGATGTTATATCTATGTGCACCTCATGTGCACAATAATCTATTAGTGCACTACATAAATATATTGAATCTCAGAATCTGTTGAATAAACAATTTATTTGAGCTGGATAACTGAGTATTGACATACCACAAAATTGAATGTTACTCAAAGTAATAGGATATATTTCCATATTATTTTTGGAAATTTTTTAAAATCAGGCTTTCTGAAATTAAATTTGGGGGTATTTTTGCTGGCTGTAGCTATGCCATTTTGAAAGTAAACTGACTTGGAAATTATTACAAAGTCACACTTTCTGAGATTGAATTTAAGGAGATTTTTGATAGTTAAGAATAGAAAAAACTAAGAAGCTAGGTAAACTTGGGCTCACATAATTATATCAAATAGCCATCACTATTATAATTTTGTTAGTTGTATACCCTGATAGGAGATTTTTAAACATCAAATGATCTGATACTGAATCTGAGAGCATTTTAAGGTTGCATTTGTAATTTTTAACCTGGGAAATTTTTACATATTATACACACTGAGATTGAATCTAATACCATTTTTGTGTCATTTAATAATGTAGCAATCACTTTCAATTTTAGGGGGTGAGTCTGAGATTTTATTTTAGGGGGGGGAAAGTTCCCCCCTAACAGCCCTAGAATAAACACTGATCCTCCATATTGTGCAAGTAGATGATTTTCAAATCCACAAATGATTTCTACCTGGTTATAATTAATGTGCATGCTGTGGCTCCAATTAAAGCAGAGTACAAAAGAACTTCTTCATTGTTGCATGCACTACTGTGTTTCAGCTGGAGTTCAGAGAAACAAGCAGCTATACATTGAACAAATATTCTCAACTGTAATAATACTGTACAAATCGCAAGAAACTGTGGTGACTGATTTTCATCTTACCACAATGCTAATGTAAAGGACACTAGTCATGTACGGGGGATTTCCTGTTGTGTTGGAGTCATGCATGGACGACAGTAGTAAAGTACGAGGAAATAACCATTTGAGTGCTTCTATAAGTAGGAGGAGATTTAAGCAAGGGCATATGCAGAAATTTTCAAATGCTGAAACTTGCTGCTGTAACTGAGTAACTGTTCAATTAACAAGAGTATCTCATCATTTCCAACTGAATTATTGCTCAGTATAATGAGTGGTGTTGTTGTCAATGTGAGAGACCAATGCTTGACTAAGGCCTGCATATATATACATGTTCCAGTCATTTATGTTGAATTGCTGATTTTACAAGCCACAAGTCTTGAACTTCTCATTGTATATGTTTGTGTTATCCCTCAAAAGTAACGACTTGATCTACCTCAGCCAATCCACTCCTGTAACTTGCAGACTAAAGAAATGACATGATCGTTAGCTACAACCTTCAAAGACTAAACTTGATGGACATACCAATTACAGAGGTGGAGAACTACCTTCAATTATGGGAAATACTGAGTGACATGAAGTTAACCCATTTATCAATGGATGTGTTACCACCTGTAGGAGATGATAAGTATAAACAGACTGCCAATATGGATACAGAAATATAAGAGAATATACTAATAGACATCAACAGTGGAGAAGTTATTCCAATCTGATGCAGTTTTCCATGACCAACTGCTGGTCACTGTCCTTTACCTGTGAATGTACAACATGCATATACACACATACTATGGAGCAGACCAGGATGTATGAAGGATAGGAACAATTTGTGAGTAGACCACACAAAGTGGAAAGCTGTATTGATTTAGTTGCACATTTACATGTTTGCACCTTTTTACAGGGCCGTAGCCAGACTTTTATCTAGGTAGGTTCTTTTAGAAGAAGAGTGGACCTATTTTTATATGACATGATTCAGATTATATTATGGTGTGCACACCCAGCATGTGAAGCATGCTGAAACTAGGGGGATCTGGGGGCATGCCCCCCCCAGGAAATTTTTTGAAAATAGATGCTAAAAGGTTGAATTTAGTGGCATTTCAGTCAATAAAAATAGCAATTTTTTAGGTAAGCTGAAGACCAGCTGTATGGATGATATCTGAAAAAATATCTCTACTGCTACTGTAACTATACCATCTGCACATGCATGTGTCTAAATATAATATATTGGAATGTCACAGTGAATAAGAATGGGCACTCTCCCATGATCAACAGGGGCAGTGGGGCAGTGGAACAGAACAAAGGGTGTCTTAAACAATGAAATTTACATATTGCATGGAGTTGAAGCATAGATAGAGGGGCTTGTCAACCATAATCTTATATTTTAATGAAAACTTGGTTTAGACAATCTACAAATAGCTTTTAAAAGAAAATGTAATTGTGACTGTTCTATTAGAGTATCTCGATCTTTCATTGCATTTAATACAAGCACTGAATTTAACTTCTCATTAGTGATATCTGGTACACTGTAGCTAATGGACTTTTGCTTCCGAAACTTTGGACTTATATACTAAAATTGTGGACCTTTTTGGTTAAATTATGGACCTTTTTGCTAAAATTGTGAACATTTTTACTGAAATTGTGGACCTTTTTTCCAAGAGGGCGGTTCTTCAGAACCTCCCGAACCCCCCCTGGCTACAGGCCTGTCTTAGTTCTTAAAAACACATCCATACTCTTTTTGCAATTATATTAGAAGCTCTAAATGTAATAAATTTATCTTCCATATATAGTTGTCTTGTTCGCTTCTCTCAGTCAAATCTTACACTGGATTGCAACAGATACTTCACATTTATACTGAGCAGTGACCAGTGAAGGTATTACTGTACTTGTAATGAACTCTCCTAAGATAATCACATTTCATACTATCAATTGCTATACAAAATCTGAGAGTATATGTACATATCTGTACATCTCGTTCCATATAGAAAACTATTTAATATAGTGCTTTCAAAGTAAAAGTATGTCCTAAGTCCAGCCACAAGGATCTTTGGGGATTTTAAAAACCTGAGGTGAAAGTGAAAGTTTTTTCGTATTAATGTAGTGTTAACATTAGTTTAGAGTGTTAACATTAGTTATAATCACAACTTATTAATATGAATGTAACACTTCAGTGGATGTAAGTATAAAAGATGTGTCTGTAAAAATAGCTGACGAAACTGTTAATGTAAGGTGCTTACGTTGTGATCCTCTTATTATACCAGTTACTGATGTAGACATTTCCATTAGGGGCAATAACTAATGCTTGAAGATTATCCTGTACATGGAGCCAATGGAGTGAATTTAAAGAGAATGACACTCGGTGGTTGTTTTCTTCTGTCACAAGGATAAACAGTGAAAGATGATGGAAAGTTCATTTGACCCTTATTAGGAAGTTGAAATGACTGGATACAGTGACCACCCTGTCAGGAGCAACAACAACATCCCGTTGCTTGCAAAACTGACCAGGTCCATCACTTTGTGATCCAAATGAGAAGCAGAAGGTACTGTCTGTTTAATATACTGTAATATAATGTACGCCTTATGATGTACTATGATGGCAGCTGGATTATGCAGTTGCTTGTCACTTGATCCCTTTTTCCCAAACTGGTGAATGTAGTGACCAGTGAGGTCAAATTTTTCTGTACATTGTGGTTTTAACTATCCACCACATACAAGAAATTATCATCATTTATTAAACTGACCAGCACCCATCACCACGACTGCCAGTCTTCCTCACCAGTTGATCTTGTTCATTTAAAAAAAATGGTATTAATGTAAATACAAAATACAGTGATTGATCAATTTTGGAAAAGGTTTCTATTATCGTAGGTCTGTTTTGTCATAGATAATATATCCTCCAGAGGGTATATTATCTATGGTTTTGTGGAAATCAACTGTTTTACTTTCAATGTCATCATCAGAACATAAATTCATTGCATTTGCTTTGTGTGCTGGGTGAGTGCAAGTAGCTAGCTAGCTATGCTGTTGTATTGTAAATTGTGTAGCTACATAGCTGTATGTGTGTAGTACTTGTATGCTACTCACATGCTGGGCTCCACTGAAATTAATTACTGTAAATATTCAAATGATGCTCAGATTTGCCTTTCATTTAACATGGACTTCAAGGACACCAAGCTGAAGGAGGATCAATCACGATGATTATCGTAGACTGTACATTGAGTTTTGCGCCATCACGACGACACTTTTTAATAACTTGATCACGCGACACAAGTGATGTTGACAAACAAGTATCTTCTGATAGTGAGGAAGCAGTACCTCACTTAGTGTTTGTTACTATAGTACTCCAACTGGTAATATTTATAGTCCTGTAAATGTGGAATTTGGTGCAATGAAGTGGCTGCTCAATTAGAGTATCTTAATGGTTTACTGACTGTTTTATTAGAGTAATTGATTTACACCTGATGAATTTCTTTTTTTTCCCGTATACTATGCACCGTAGTATATAATATTTATGATTGAAGATTGTAAAGCTGCTTATGAACCTAAATAGTCATACTCATTGCAGCCAGTATAATCTGATGTTTTATAAGCTAACACTTACATTAGTTTTGCCAAGTATTTTTTTAATATCAGAAAAGAACATGAGTGGTTGTAGACCAGGAATATAATTTTTAGATTATATACCTTGCAATAACAGTATATTTGTCATCTATGATCATTTTTATCTTACAGGCCTAGGGGCTAATTTTGCATTAAACAAAATGAAATAATTTCATGGATACAATAGACTTTAGTGAATCAGTCAAAGATAGAGTTTTAATCCACAAGATGAGTGTGTTTTGATATGGAAACTTGTCACTATTAAATGTCTTTATGATCATGTATACACAATTAATTGATTTCAAATGGAACATAAAAGAGGAGACAGTATCCCATAAAATATGACTGAATGGAAATGTGTTGCTACAGTAGCTGTAGTCATGGTGTGGAGACCGACAGAGTTGGTATAATATTGTTAAGGTAGATATTGTATTTTAAGAGTTGTGAGGTGAAATGGTCAGTGGAAACCAAGTTACTGCACATCTCAACATTTGAAAGTGATATTGTTTTTGAAGATTTACAAGTCACTATACAAGGATTAAACAGCTACCTGTTGCAGAGGTGGGTGTTGCAAATACTGATCATTGAGTTGACCCACTTATTTGTGCATTGTGTTACCACTTGTGGAGATGTCAGTGAATGTGAGACAAGCAGATCATGTTGCTTGTAGTATTTTCTGTGTCAATAAATCTCTCTTGTTGTTGGTGGTAACTTATAGGCTGTAAATTGTTTACATTATCACATCCCAGACAAGTTCTGAGTTCATTGTCAGCTCATGATGGACTGGTACATGTAGTGTTGTGTGTGAGATCAGTGACCAGTGAAGGTGTTACTGTACTTGTAGTGAATTCTCCTAAGTTAATGACATTTAATGTGTCTATGTTAAATGACATCCCATTGTTGATATATTAGATGATTTGATGTGATACATGAACCAGTTGTGTGTCATGGTGATGTTGGTACTCCTATACTATCTGTTTTGTGAGTCTGGATTGTATGGCTACATCAGACTGAGATATTCTGTGTGATCAATGATCGTGTGACCAATGTTGATTGATTAGGGTCACTGTTCTGATGTTTTGAGGAGGAAAACAGTCAAAGTCAAAGTGAGGTGTAAAAGAGGTGTATGTATATAAATCACTACCAAAGAGTATGTGTCTTCATTTCACTGTGTTTATTGTGCTATGTACATGTATCACTGGACAGTTTTGCATACTTTAGCAAACAAGCTGTTAGTAAAGAGGAAATGAAATAGTGTTGGGCTGGATCAAGGGATTATTGTCACCAATTATGTCAAGAGGATTATACGGAGCTGGTCTACGCCTGCTGATCTCTTAGCAATTCTATAACCAATTGCTAGGTTTTATAAGGGATTGTTTCAAAACCGATGACCTATAGTAAGAACTGTATAAGACACAACGCTAGAAGCTCTTCCTTCCAATTAATGCAAGCTGTTCACATCATAAAAGTTCTATCCCATAATCTTACTGTGTGCTAAGTTGTACCAATTGGTATTGTGATAATTATTTTGTTCAAAATCAATAAATTGTACACACTACAGTTGCATGTAGTATTCCAACCATCATTGTGATTGCTTGAAAATATTTTACAATTACTGAAGGAAGGGTTAGCCATCTTTACTAACCATTGCCCAGACCTTTCTTGTATAGACACATTACATGATAATAACTGTCATTAAATTATAATTTGCTGATGTTCATTATCAGATATAGTGTATATCTCACAAGGAATTTGATGTGTCATTGAATGGTTGTCATTGACATCCATTCAGCTGGTAAAGGACACTTTCAAGAACCCATCATGTCCCATTGAGAATTTGTGTACATGGATCTGTCACGCCAGGGAGAGACTAGTCCAGGAGCTACACAGGTTACAGTGCATGGAGGTCATAATGGAGTGTTGACAACTTGAATATTCCACTTGTGTACTCTACACGCAACTACATGACATGTTACAAATATGGAATATGAAATAACAAACAGGTTAGGTGACCTGACTGACTGCTCAGAAGAAACTATTCCTAATAAGGACATGTCTACTCCTTGATGATCTCCATTGAATGTGAACACCTGTGTATGATGAAGGGCGCATGATCAAGTGTAAATTATTTAGTTCACCCTCCTATAGTTTCACAGTCAGACTAGTTTGTGAAACACATGAACACATTAAAGTGACATACAAATTGATGATATCATGTCCACGTCACATAGGACTAGAAAATTCCTACTTTTACCATTCTATGGACAAATGAGCAAGCTCTACCAATACAATCCTGCAACAATGGTCATCAACATCTGAATTTAAAATTGTGTCTCTATCTGCTCCATGGCTCAGGAACCTAGTTATCCACCGCACTATAGATTTATAAACCCCTGGGGTTTATAAATCTATGGCTGTACCTTGGGCTAGCTGCACCAACAAACATGCACAAGCACCCAGGATATACACACGGGAGAAAAGTGAGAGGAAGTGGTTAAAAGGAATACATTTTGATCTTTGCAGATCCGCAGTTTGCCAGGCCAGCCGGCTGGCACCACTGGAAGAGTGCAATGGAACAAAGGTGACAAGTAAAGAAATGAGTCATTGCGCATGCGCAAGACTGAGATACTGTCCTTTATAAGCCGCTGGGTGCCTCAGTCGCGATCACAACTCAGTTGGTGATAACGAAGAGAGAAAGAAGAAATGGCTCAAGGAGGAGACTGCCTCTTTGCTCAAGCAGGATACTGTTTCTGCTGCTGCTGCTATCAACGGTTCTGGAATTGCTGCTATGTGCAGTTCTGGAATTGCTGCTGTGTGCGGCTCTGGCGTTGCTGCGATTTGGAGCCCGCACGATCCGAAGACGTTTATTGCAGTTCTACTGATTATGGCATTACTCCTCAAGTTCCTCCTTCAGACTACCAAACTGTGAGCGCGTCATCCACTGAGGATAGTAGCATGAAGAAGACTGAAGGAGAAGAGCAGTCAAGCAGCGTAGCTACCGATACCATGCAGGCCACAGCTCAGAAAACACAAAAGCGAAGAGATGAAACAGGCCAGCCAGCGACTGACTCTGGTCCCACTTCGCCAACTGATGAGATCGTGGCACAGCCTGAGGGTGAGTTACTGGAGTAGTATAGTCTCGCGTGGCCAGACCACATTTTTTTTCCATTTTTTGAGTGATTTTCCGCCGACCGGCATCACTCAACTGAAAAAGGAAAAAAAAGTGGTCTGGCCACGCGAGACTACTGGAGTAGAACGTAGCTACTGAGCGTTTTTGTGTCGTCTGTAGAAACGAAACCAGCTGAGCAACAGCATTTTGGAGGTACAACGGACAAGGCGGATATGACAATTTCTAAAAGTTAGGTAGAAAATGAATTGAATTAGCTTTACATGCTGCACGTGTGCCCTCAGAGTCGCCAGATGCTAACAAAGGATCTTTAAGTGAAGGAAAGGACTCATGACCTCCATGCACCCTCAACAATGATCTCTTTGTACTGACAATACACCTGGAATGTGTAATGCTGTGGATCTTCACTTGTACAATATTTTATGATCATGCACCATGTATAAGTTAGCCTCCATGTAAATGTAAACTAATTGGGAGTGGGGGGCTTAGTATACACAATCAGGATTGTGAATGACATATTACCCAGCTCTTTGCACCAACAGTGTTACATTACGGGTAGATCTGGTATTTTCTTTTGGCTATACTGAAACTGAAGTCTACATGTGTGCACCCACGTCACATGCAGTGACTTGAGTGCACTACATTCTAGTGGGACATACAGTGGAATCTCAGTTATCCGGATTCTCAGTTAACCGAACTACGGAAATGACGGCTCTATTAGAGTATGACTGTTCTATTAGGGTGAAACTTTTTTTTTTTTCTTAAACCTATGATGGTCTACAATTATTTATACCCTCTTAGAGAAAATTAACACATAGCTATAGTAAGCAGGGAAATAAGTTCCAAAAGGTTTCTCAAAACCTCACTTGTATGAAATGATTTTCACTGTTTGTTAAAGGTTAAAAGTAGCTAGCTACTACAGGTTATGTAGCTAGTAACATGAAACTCCGTGGAATGATCGAGCTCTCTTGGAAGAAAGTTTGATATACTCGAGCAGACCATAGAGGTGTCTATAATATAGCTAATTCAAATGTCAATATGCATGTATTGACACATCAGTTGAAGTAAGAACAGCATGCAGCTCTTTTGTTGGGAAATGACATGGAGTTTTGAATTTCATATCCATGCATGTACTGACAAGAACATAGCCATGGGTCCTACATGTATTATTGGTAATGAGTGTGATCTTATACTAATATTGTTGTTATGTAGTTAGATCTCTTGTAGATGCATCAAATAATATTTTGATTACTCGTAAGTCATTCTATTTTTGTCATTACATGGGCCAAGTTTGTCAATTATATTACCTGTTTTGTAACTGAGTTTATAGCCTGTGTATATTTTAGGTTGTAACAGGCACGCGCATAGCTGTCTTTTCACCCAAATAATTGTTGACTGATGATATGATAATGAGGGAAGCCAATGCTTGACTGATTTTATAAAGTTTTAGAATAAGCCCCAGTTGGTGGTCTGTTTAGAATTATTATTTGTAGTTGTACATGTATTCTAGCATTGGCATACATGTCCTTAAAATTTTGAGCCGTTCATCAATAGTTGTAGCCTTATGCAAGTACATCTCCTACGCACATTACTTCAATTGATCATGAGAAGCTGAAATGTTTCAAAGTATGATTGTTACATTCAGTTTGGCATACTCTAATAAACATTCATGTCAATTCTCAAACACCTATAGCTAACTGTTCTATTGGAGTTACTGATTGATGTATTAGAGTGTATCGATCTTTTATCACAAGCAAATATTTATATAGTTTATTCTGCATGCTTGAACCTATTTAGGCAATTGCGCTTGGAATAATTAGCAAAAACCTCAAAAACAAAATCAAACATGATTAAAAATTAACTCTTTTACTATTGATCAACTTCTTGAAACCTCAGCACTCCCTCCCTACCTAAATTCACCTTTAATTTGGAACTTCCAGTCTGAAGAACTGGCATGATTGTTATATATAGTCTCAACCTACAAGGACTAAACTTGATGGACATACCAGTTGCAGAGGTAGAGGACCACCTTCAATTGTGCATGGGTAACATGAGCACACATGCAACAACCTGCTTCTTTGACTTCACTTTGATGTCTTGCTGTTTGGAGTGAAGATCAGTTAGTGGTATGATGACATGTTGGTAAGCTGAGTGGTCCTGCTACACTTGTGGTGACTGTCACATGATCGACACACGAACAACACACACTTGGGACAGAATTTCACTACTGGATCATCTTCAACACAAGCTTCACACAATGGCATTTGGATATTTGCAAAGCATGCAGGGATTTTATTCTGGTAAGACCTGTACACAGGTGTCTTACTGGGTAAGACACCTAGCCATAAACTTTGATAAACAAATTGCATACTTTGTGAATTACCAACAAAATTCCAGTTCCAGAAGCCTTTGTCTAAGTAACTAAGACATGCATTGCTATCTGCGGCCGCCTTGGTGATTATTACTTTGGGGTTGTTTATCCACTAAAGAATCCTAGCAGGGCAAGTCTTACTCTTCGCTCCCAGGGTTCAGCTACCAATTCAATTATCATAGGTCTGTTTTGTCATATATAGTATGCCCTCCAGAGGGTATACTATATATGTATTAACTGTTGTGGAGGCCACTGCTTTATTATTTTTTATCATCAAAAATATTAATGTGTTGCATTTACTTTGTGTCTGTGCAAGTATACGTAGCTATGTTGTAGTACATAGCTATAAGTGTGTTATTCACGTGCAGGGCTGGCTCCATATTAATTACTTATAGGACTCTTCAGTTGTCTAGATTACACTTGTAATCACGTGATGGCAAAATGACGCTTAGCTTTGCCTTTTGCGAACTCCGAGGATACCAAGCTGAAGGGGGATCGGTCACACGATTATATCGTAGCTTCTGCCACTGTGGATTGATTTTTGTGCCATCACCACGACGACCATGATCACATGACACAAGTGACATTGGCAACAAAAAAAAGTATCTCCTGATAGTGAGGAATTAGTACCTCACTTAGTGTATGTTATCCAGCTGGTAATATTTATAGTCCGGAATTCACTGCAATGAAGTGACTGCTCAAATAGAATATATTAATCAGGTTTACTGACTGTTTTATTAGAGCAATTGATCAACATGCTAATGTGCACCCGATAAATTTCTTGTATATTTCACTAATAATTGCAAAGCTGATCATGACCCTTAAATAGTCATATTCATTGAAGCCAATACATATGTCTGAAATCTGATGTTTTCAAACAAAAGTGCAAGTGTGTGTGTTTTGATATGGAAACTTGTCACTATTAAATGTCTTTATGATCATGTATACACAATTAATTGATTTCAAATGGAGCACAAAATAATATTGTTAAGGTAGATATTGTACTTTAAGAGTTGTGTGGTGAACTGGTCAGTGGAAACCAAGTTACTGCACATCCCAACATTTGAAAGTGATATATTGTTTTTGAAGAACTTATAAGTATCTGTAGTCATAACCAACAAGGACTAAACTTGTATTAGTGTTAGACTAGCACATTGCAAAGTGTATACAAGCCTAACACAATCTGCAGAAATTGTTAAGGTATTTTTATCTGGCAATAAATCTCTGTCATTGGTGGTAACTAATAAGTACAGAGAATGTGTTACTTGTACTTCATTATCACATCCCAGACAATTTTATAAGTTCATTGTCAGCTCATGGTGGACTGGTACATGTAGTGTTGTGTGTGAAATCAGTGACCAGTGAAGGTGTTACTGTACTTGTGATGAACTCTCCTAAGATAATGACATTTAATTTCATGTGTTTGGTGAAGATGTACAAAATACTGAATTGTTTACAGAAACATCCGTGTTAAGAGGCCATTACAGGGAAGCCACATGTTTACTACAACAAACACAACACATTCCTGTAAACATATCTTTCTTTTTTACCAACAGTATGATACATGTCATGTTCCTCTGATCATGACTTCATGTGTGTATGTTCTATTAGAGTTGTGTAACTTCTTGCACCATCTTAATATTTAACTTCTGTAACATGTTTATTGTTATGATTCCATGTAACCTTATATGGTGTGCTGACTGTTGTCAAACTTTTTCATCCAACTACAAAAGTGTCCCTTTCCTGTGCCATACTATATATTGTCACATTACTGTACCAGTTTGCTAAGCAAAGTGTTGTGTTGCACTGTATTATGGTGAATTTGTTGACAAGTCACACTGACATGTAGGGGGTGTGAATTGTGTGTTACAATGGATGTATATGATTTACATGTAGTGTGAAAAACAAAACTGATGAGGAATAATTTTGGCAAATTGTCAAATAATTGTGTAAGCAGAAATTGCTATGAAGTTGTGTCACTTCATCTGGTCTATGACAGTATCCCATTGTTGATGTATTAGAGGTGATACATGACCTTATCAGTTGTGTGTCATGGTGATGTTGGTAATCCTCAGTATACTATCTGTTTTGTGAGTCTGAGTTGTGTGGCTATATCACACTGAGATATTCTGTGATCAATTGTTTGGGGTCACTGTTCTGATGTTTTGAGAACAATCAAAAAATGAACTGAAATGAAGCGGTGTAAGTATATAATAGAGTCACTACTGAGGAGTGTTGTGTCTCCCTTTCACTGTTTATTGTGCTACATTACTGGGACAGTTTTGCAAACAAGCTGTTAGTAAAGAGGAAGTGAATTAGTGTTGGGCTGGATGGGTGGATTACTGTCATCCAAGCTATGCTATTTGAGAGGTATTATATGGAGTTGGTCTCCCAGCTTTTATATCTCTTAAGCAATTTTGTAGGTTTCATAAATGATTGCTTCAAAAACGATGACCTTCCTACCAATTATGCACCTATCAATATCAAGCCCCACCACCGGGTGTCTTCATACACCTACTGAGTATTTAACATCTACACTTGCCCCACTCCTGGGGCTTTTGACGGTGGCAGTTTGTTGAACCAAAAATTATTTAAATAGGTAAATCAAAGCCCCTATAGAACGAGGTGGGGGACATAGTGGGGTTTTGACAAGCTTATTAGCCTCAGTACTAGGGAATTTGACACTAGACTTTGTCAAATCGCCTGTATTCCCCCACCCTACCCAGAGGTGGGGGTGGGGCATGACATTGATAGGTGCATTAACACAAGCTATTCAGCCTTTCTCCTTTCTTTCCCAAAATCTTACTATGTGCTAAAATACTAACTTGGCTGTTTTATTTCCCACTGGTACTATTTGTATAATACTTGCATAATTGTGATTGTTAATTTGAAAATTCAGTTGCATAGTCACTGAAGGTTTAGTCACCTCAGTTTACTAACCATTGCCCAGACCTTCCTTGTATAGACACATTACATGATAATAACTGTCATTAAATTATAATTTGCTGATGTTCATTATCAGATATAGTGTATATCTCACAAGGAATTTGATGTGTCATTAGCTGATATGTTATGGTGAAGGACACTTACAAGAACCCATCATGTCCCATTGAGAATATGTGTGGATCTGTCACACAGTATCAGTGAGATAGTGAGTAGTAAAGGATCACCACTAGATGGCAGGGAGATACTAGTCCAGGAGCTACATGGGTTACAGTGGAGGTCATAATGTAGTGTTAACAATTTGAATATTCTACCTGTGTACTCTACACACAAGTACATGACATGTTACAAATATGGAATATGAAATAACAAACAGGTTAGTTGACCTGACTGACCCTGTGTAGATCAGAAGAAACAATAGTCAGGGATGGACATGTCTATACTCCTTGATAATCAGGTCAATTGCCCATGCCCTCCATGGTCCTATATATTTAGTCTACTATTGAAAGTGAACACTTTTGTATGGTGAAGGGCATCATAACGTGTAAATGAATTAACTGATTTACTTTATCATTAATCAGTTATACCCTCCTATAGTCTTGAAACATGTTAAAGTGACATAGGGATTGATCATTTCATGTCCATGGCACATATACAGTAGCAGTAGAACGTTCCTATAGTAACACTCTGCCTATCATTTTTAGTCAGACCTCATTCATTACCAGGCGGTTGAACACGGTAGGGTTTATCATTTGCAATCTATGGAGAGATTCTGTCCAATCCTAATCAATTTAAGAATCTGCTGGACAGACACTATAGTAATATAATGTATGATTTTTAATAGGTATAACTACTGTATGATTTGGATGTACAGGCTATGTCTCTATCCAAAATTTACAATTATAATTATCCTGCAATGATGGAATGGTCGTCATCACTGCTGCAGCATAACTACATTGTAGGGGTGGGTGATACAAGTAATAAAATATTGATATCGATACCAGAATGTTCGATACTTTGGTATCAAGTACTTTTTATGAATAATCGGAAAATTCGATACTTGGTGATCACGTGATATTTTGCTTGCATTGTATATGTGTTACAGATGCAAACACTAAAAAATGGAATGTTTCAGCCATTACTGTACTAAATTGCAAACTTTTATTCAACCCACCAGTCTGTCACTGAGAAAGTTTCAGCACTGTGAGGTTCACTAATTGGCACAAAAATCAAGAGTACTCAGTATCAATATTGATATTCACCAATACCATGACAAAACAAATATTCCGGGTATTGCCCATCCCTACTACATTGTACATTGATTGACATCTTCTAAATTAAACATTGTGGAGTCCTATGACTCCTATCATGCTGAGAACGAGAGAAGTGAAAGGAAGAAAACTTTGCAGTTTGCCAACCGGCTGGCACCACTGGAAGAAGTAAACATTACATAATACAAAGGTGTCAGAACAAGTGTTAAAAGAATTAAAATCCTGCGCATGCGCAAGGTCGAGATGCCGTCCTTTATAAAACACTGGATGGTCTTGTAGCAGTCATAACTTAGTTGGTGATAACGAAGAGAGAAAGAGAAGAAATGGCTCAAGGAGGACAATCGAGAGGGCTCTGGGATCGCTGTACATGTTGTGGCGAGCGCTCTGAAGACACAGCTTCACTCTGCTCTAGTGACCTTCCTGCTTCGATTGTCAGCACGTCATCCTCTGAGGATAGGAAGACTGAAGGAGAAGAGCAATCAAGCAGTGTCGCTACTAATGCCGTGCAGGCCACAGCTTGGAAAACGCGAAGAGATGTGACAGGCCAGCCAACGGCTGCTACTTCGCTGACTGAGATCGTGGTACTTTCTGAGGGTGAGTTACCGAGTTCATAAGAGTAGAATGTAGCTACTGAGAGCATTTTTGTGTCGTCTGTAGAAACGAAACCAGCTGAGCAACAGCATTTTGAAGGTACAACAGAAAAGACGACCCCAGTACACACTAAAGGTTAGGCAGAGAATGAAATAGCTCAGTTGACCTGACCAGCATGCACGTGTGCCCTCATGTATTACTGTAGAAACCAAATGCTAACGAAGGATCTTTAATTTAAAGGAAGGACTCGTGACCTGAACCCTCTGACAGCATTTTGACTCTATCCAGCAGCTCCTTGCACATATGATACACTTGGAATTAATGTACCTCCACATGTAAAATATTTTGATTTCCTTGTAACTATAGCTACTTGTTTACTAACCATATTGTAAAATTGCTTATGAAATTACTTCAACACATAATCCTGCTTGCCTGCTTAGTGTTTGTATCATTTGTATAGCTAATGGGATTGGGAGAAAGCTGCCAGGTCTGGAATATGTGCATAGCTATCATTGTCATGAGCTCAGTGGCGTAGCTACCATTGAGGCAGCTTCCTCGGTAAAAAATACTCAACAATTCAGGCTGCGCAGGCCTGAGTTTTGGCACCCCGAATATTCTACTCAGAGTCAAACGTTACTATGCAGCATTACTGTACCACACATAATAGAATCTATGGCTGTAGTACTAAGCAGGCCGGACCCCATGGTGACACAGTCCTGAACCACTTTTCAGCTACTTGAATTTGTATACGGGAACAGATCGAGATACTCTAATAGAGCAGCCATCGTAATATACTCTAATGGAGCATTCAGTGTAAATTATAGCCAGTGCTCTTACACTGCTTGATCTAAACCATTTACATTGTTAATTGTCTTTAAATTACTTTTCAAAAGTGTTCCAATGAATCAACTGTATGGCATTGCATTGAGCCCATTGATCATGTGTATCATGAAATAACCTCCACATGCCATTTAAAAGCATATACAGTATTTCCTTGAGGGAGCATGCCCCCAGACTCCCTAGCTTGACATACTTAACACATGCAGTTGACTATTTTATGAAAGAGATATCTCTGATGACTTAAATATCCCATCAGATCAGTAAAAAGTATAGTGTGCATGTCTATGACCTCCGTTGCAGTCCATGGATGGCCTGACCACTCAAAATATCTCTGGAGTAAGTCAAGATTTTTTTGTGTTGAGTACAATTGAACTAGTCTAATAATTGAAGCATGGTATATTGTTGCACTAACTAAGCTGGAGCATGACATGTAGAAAAATGCTCAGAGTCTTCTGAAACAGTTTCTTCCGTCCAACCAGAGAATCAACCTGCAAATGCTGTACCACCCATGATTGAAAGTGTTTGCGAATCAGTTGAGTCACAAGCAGACCCTCTCAATTATGTCTATGTATAAACTTTGCCTCGGTAAAAATTTTTTTCTGGCTACGCCACTGCATGAGCTTTAATTGTATCAAGTTAATAGCATATGACCATCAATGAAATAATGAAGTATATAGCTACTGATTTGTAACTGAATACAATGCAGTCATTCAATAGAACAATTTGTGCTAGTTTAAAATCTCAAAGTATAGCCTGGATTGAAGCTATATGTTCTATTTGGGGGATGTGCCCTATGTCAGTATACATCCTCTGACATGAAAATCCTGACTGCTTAAGTGTACAAATAACATAAGTATAGCCTGTGAATTGTATACACCAGTAATGCTGCATTTGTGGCATGCAGCTTCTTCACCACCAACTAATATAGTAGAAAGACTATTAAATACCCTCTTAAAACAAACACACAGTAAGCAGGGGTGTAGAGGGTTTCAGGAAATTAAACCTACTTATTACTACCTATAACATGAACAAAACACCATGGCTTTAATCTACATGTGTGCCCTCGTGTAGATTTTGAACAGTTACAATGTAAACGAGATGACTTGTGACCACCCTCAACAATGACAGCTCCTCATCATAGTACTGGAATGAGTAGTGGACTTCAGTTGTGATCTCCATGTAACTTGTTCAGCCTATATAATGTATTTTAATAAATTAAACTGTAGATTTTGTTTAGTACATAAGTAGGATTGGGAGGAGTCGGGAGGCTGGGATATGCATAGCATTTTTACCAGCTCATGCACCAAGAGTGTTGCATCAGATCTGGTATCTGTGTCAATATTCTCTGACTACTGCTGAAAAGTCTGCCGGTGTACTAGATTTCCCATCAACTCACTGTTCTATGTTGTCCATTTAGCTTTGTACATGAGTGTCAATAAGTAAATTTCACTGAACATAACCTCAATTATTTTAAAAACAGCAAATTAATAAGGGTTAAAAATCTCAAATTGAACATCATAGCCTGCATGGAAGCTTCCAACTGCATGTGCATATGTATACTGTATGTCACTATGCTGCATGTTCTTGGTACTGCATTGGAAATCCCCTGTGAATCATAGTCATAGTGGAAAAGGTGATTTTAAGGCACATGATAACTCCGGTGCTTGAGATGCATGTATACTTCAGTTACTGTGTGTCCCTACAGAAACTCTATACAAGGTTAGTGAAGAAACTGATGCATGACCACCCTCACCACTGAATGACAACTCATACAATACATCTGGAATGTGCAATGTACCTCCGCACTAATTTATGATCTAAATTTACATATCTCTCCTAATGTGCTGTGTAAACTGTTTGATTTCTTTAGTACATATATAATCATGTTTGTTTGATCACATTTGTATATGGAACTGTCACAGCAGTGGGACATAAATGCATGGTGTTTTTGTGCAGCTGGCTAGCCAACACAAATACTGATGTGTCAAATTTCGTTGTGTCTTCCTGGCTGGAAAGTAAATGCACTCCCATTATAGGATATGTTGTTGCTTTTCATGAGCCTTATTATTATTATTATTATTATTAACACTTTACAGTGACCAGCACTGAAGGTCTACAACAACATGTGCTGCAGCCTTAGGATTACCTAACCTAGTTTCAAGGACTTAGACTTAATGACTTATACAGTAGCTGGAAAGGTGTAACAGAAAAGGGGCCAAAGGAAGAGAAAAAAAAATCCCTCCAACCCCAGGAATCGAACTGCAGGTCACCCAATGTCTTATATTGTCAGAATCAAAATGTGTTTCATTTTCCACACCGTATGCAACTCATTTGCTGGCTTCTGCTGGTGCTACTGGTACAGTGGTCTAGCTATGTGAGACTAAACCGCACAGTCACTGTTGATGCCGTGAAAATTGTAGTAATGAAGTCTGAGGTATATCTCCTGATCAAGGGTGAAAATATTAGCTTCATGTATCAGGGGTACTCTAACTGTACTAAAGTTGTATAGCCATACCAATTAGCCAGGCCACTTAATTGTCAATCGTATAGGAAAATGCGGGTAGATGACTCATTATTCATTATAACATTGCAAGCACTTGAAGAGTTAGCTGAATGCACTATTAGAGTATCTCTTTTTTTTTATCAGGCGCTTGGGCGCGCGCTTGATTTAAATTTGACGTTCAGGTGTTCGCCATTCGTTTACCACGAACTCCGAGTATACCAAGCTGAAGAAGGATCGGTCACGATGATTATACGTAGCCTCTGCTACTGTGGATTGATTTTTGTGCTATCACCACGACGCTTTTAATAACAAACCGAGACCATGATCACGTGACACAAGTGATCATGAGGTTGGCAAATAAGTATTTCCTGATAGTGAGGAAGTAGTACCTCACTTACTATAGTACTCCAACTAGTAATATAAACTTAATGTGGAAATTGGAATTCAGTGCAATGTTCATCAAGTTCATGGATGCAATAGACTTTAACAAATCAGTCAAAGACAGAGTTTTAATCCACAAGATGTGTGTGTGTTGATATGGAAACTTGTCACTATTAAATGTCTTTATGATCATGTATACACAATTAATTTATTTCAAATGGAGCACAAAATAATATTGTTGAGGTAGATATTGTACTCGTAAGAGTTGTGAGATGAACTGGTCAGTGGAAACCATGTTACTGCACATCTCAACATTTGAAAGTGCTATTGTTTTTTGAAGTCACTGTCACAACCTACAAGGACTAAACTTGATGGACATACCAGTTACAGAGGTGGAGAACTCTGCCACTTAGCAATGGATTTGTGCATATCATTACCACTTTTGGGAGATGATGAATATGAGACAAGCATATCATATTGCCAATTGTACAAGTCTAATTATCTGCAATAATTATTGAGGTATTTTCATGTGTCAATAAATCTCTGTCATTGGCAGTAACCTGTAGGCTGTAAATTGGTTACATCAGGAAATGTGTTACTTGTACTAGCTGTACCTCATTATCACATCATTATCACATCCCAGACAATTTTATGAGTTCATTGTCAGCTCATGATGGACTGGTACATGTAGTGTTGTGTGTGAGATCAGTGACCAGTGAAGGTGTTACTGTACTTGTAGTGAACTCTCCTAAGTTCATGACATTAAATATGTCTGTTTAGTGTTGGTTCATGTAAACAAAAAGAATTGTTTACAGAAACATCTGTTAGGGAAGCCACATGATTACTACAACAAACACAACACATTCCTGTAAACATATCTTCAACAGTATAATACATGTCATGTTCCTCTGATCATGATGTGTGTATGTTCTATTAGAGTTGTTGTGTAACTTATTACACCATCTTAATATTTAACTTCTGTAACACGTTTATTGTTATGATTCCATGTATGTGTGTACTGTTTGAAAAAGTTCTGATGTTCAGTTAAATCAGTTTGTCAAAGTTTTCTCATCAAACTATGTTAAGTAATGTTTTGTTTTTAAAATAGCTACATGTGTCACACTTTATATGGTGAATTTGTTAACTGAAGTTTGAGGTGTGATATTTCAATAGTATTATGTACTACTAATGGACGTATGTGATTTACTGTAGTCTGGAAGAAAGAGCTCATAAGAATAATTTTGGCAAAATTACACAAATAATTGTGTGTATATATATATATATAAGCAGTAATTCTGTGATGTTTCATCACTTCTTCTGGTATATTACAGTATATCCCATAATGTCTCATAGCCACACAACCCAGACTCACAAAACAGATAGTATAGGAGTACCAACATCACCATGACACACAACTGGTTCATACATCAACAATAATGATTGTGTGACTGATGTTGATTGATTAGGATGATGGCAGCCAGGAGCCTGTTGCCTATGCATCACGCACACTTTCCAAGCCTGAACAAGCATATGCACAGATTGAGCATGAGGGTTTAGCCCTGGCATTTGAGGTATGTTGTTTTCACCAGTACCTGTATGGTCGTCCATTCATACTTGTAACAGACCATCGCCCTCTATGCAAGTTTTTTGGGAATAAGCAGGGTATACCACCTATGGCCGCAGCACGAATACAGAGGTGGGCCCTTACCCTCAGTGCATACCATTAAACATATCAATGGCACAGCTAACCACTGTGCTGACTGCATGTCAAGATTGCCATTATCTGGGCAAGCACTCGATAGTGCCGAAAAGATTCATGTAGTTGTACAGATGGATGACCTGTCAGTTACGGCAACCCAGATTGCAAAGGAATCCAAACATGACAAAGAATTAGCCATTGTGTTGAAATCAATCCAGCATGATATGGTCACTGGCCTGCAGACACTGCACTAGACCTTAGCCCTTTTCGCAAGCATTATACAGAATTGTCTGTCCTGGATGGTTGTGTCCTGTGGGGTTCAAGAGTGGTAATCCCTCTGGCTTTCCGTCAGTCACTGTTACAGGAACTCCATACCAGCCATTTGAGGATGAGTAGAATGAAGTCCCTTGCTTGTAGCTATTTCTGGTGGCCAGGATTAGACTCCCAAATTGAAGAAGTTTGCCTTGCTTGTGTTGAATGCTGTGCTGCCAGCAGGAACCCACCAAAGGCACCGGCTCACCCATGGATGATCCCCCAACACCTATGGCAAAGAGTACATATGGACCATGCCCATTTTGGTGGGCACTTATTGTTGGTTGCTGTTGATGCCTACTCAAGGTGGCCGGAAGTACACATTGTATCTTCAACGTCAGCCCAACAGACCATTGACAAACTTCAACACATTTTTGCATGTCATGGTCTTCCCACCACCTTAGTCTCCGACAATGGCTCACCTTTTCAATCCACGGAGTTCCAGCAGTTTGTTGCAGCTAATGGCATTGTGCATTGCTGGGTGCCACCTTACCATCCCTCTTCCAATGGGCTGGCAGAAAATATGGTAAAGACCATCAAGCATGCCTTGAGCAAAGCAAAGGTGACCAAGGATGCCACCTTGGATACGCACATCGCACGTTTTCTGGCCACATATAACTCAACACTCAGCATACCAGAACTCCAGCAGAGCTTCTCAACCGTGTGCCATGGACTCGCCTTTCTTTAGTACACCCTTGTACTTCACAGCGATTGGAGCAAGCTGCCGAGATGTAAGTGGGTGACAAACAACCTCGAACTTTTGCTGTCAATGACAATATCATAGTACATGATCTGCGCCCCAATGCTACTGATCGATGGAGAAAGGGAATTATAACCAAGGTATTGGGTCCTCTAAACTATATATGAAGTGTCTGTAGATGGACATTCCCGCCAAGCACATGTTGATCACCTGCTGCCTGGTACCAGCACTTTAGATGTTGGAAATTCAACTCCTGATAATGAACAAGCTGATCAGGAGCATGATAAACAGGATGAGTCCACTACAACAAACAACGAAGTAGTACCTTTTGTACCTTTAGAAGTAGAAAACAATTCCCTCAATGATTCGCATGGACAGGAGTTAGTGACATTGTGGCCAACTAGAAACCGTCATCCACCTGCAAGGTTGATTGAAGAAATGAACTGAACTTTAATGCATACGTTACATTTTCCCCTTTCGCTATATTTATATCTTGATTGTTGTAATTTTTTCTCGATTACTTATACCCCCCTCCCAATCGTTGTAATTTCTCAAATGTTGTAATTTTTTTAGAGGGGAGGAAGTGCTATATATTATGTATTATGGTAAGCATTCTTTATGGCACGCATGCATGTAACTTGTTGAGTATTCATTAATTGGAATCTGAACAGGAGGCTGATGAATGTAACGTTATTACAAAAATAATCAAAGTGAAAATGACGTGTAAGTATAATAGGGTCACTATACTGAGGAGTATTGTGTCTTCTTTTCATCGTTTATTGTGCTAGATTTCTGTCATGGGACAACAAGCTGTTAGTAAAGTAAATATTAGTGTTGGGATGGATCAGGGGATTACTGTCATCCAAGCTACACTATTTGAAAGTTGATTATATGAAGCTAGTCTCCCAACTTTTATACCTGCTGATCTCTCAGTGATATTAGGCAATTCTAGCCAATTTGTCTGATGTGATGACCTTCCTGCCAATTTACACAAACTATTCAGTCATAACTTAATTTCTTTCCCAAAATCTTACTGTGTCCTAAAATACTATTTTCTTAGTACTATTTCTCACTATTACTCCATTAGTGTGATTGTTAATTTGAAAATAATTTACAATTACTGAATGGTTGGTCACCTTTACCCAGACCTTCCTTGTATAGACACATTACATGATAATAACTGTCATTAAATTATAATTTGCTGATGTTCATTATCAGATATAGTGTATATCTCACAAGGAATTTGATGTGTCATTAGCTGATATGTTATGGTAAAGGACACTTACAAGAACTCATCATGTCCCATTGAGAATATGAAGGGGCCAGTGGCAAATGGGGACAAGTGCCATTTCAAAATTTAGGTGACCACATGGTGGGCATTAAACACTGTGACAATTTCGGGACATACCCAGTAATTGAATTATTGTAATATTTGTTAAAAATTGATTTGAGACTGCCAAAAAAACTTTTAAATTCATTGTTTACACAGTGACAACATTATCCACATGGCTATTCTAATTTTTAGAAAATGGGAAATCTAAAATGGCACATAGGTTGCCTTTTTCCACTGACCCTTCAATTATTTGAATGTGTGGATAATGTTGTACAGTGAGATAGTGAATAGTAAAGGATCACAGCTAGATGGCAGGGAGATACTAGTCCAGGAACTACATGGGTTACAATGGAGGTCATAATGGAGTGTTGACAACTTGAATATTCCACCTGTGTACTCTACACACAACTACATGACATCATGTTACAAATATGGAATATGAAATAACAAACAGGTTAGATGAACTGACAATATGCCCAGGATAAAAAGTGAAAAGAAGTAATTAAAAGGAATATATAATTATTGACTTTTGCAGATTTGCAGTTTGCCAGCAGGCTAGCACCACTGGAAGGAACAAGTCATTGCGCATGCGCACAGGCTGAGACTCTGTAATTTATAAGCCGCTGGATGGCCCAGTCGCGATCACAACCCAGTTGGTGATAACGAAGAGAGAAAGAAGAAATGGATCAAGCAGAACAGTACTGCTGCTGCTGGGCGCGGTTCTGGCATTGCTGCTGTCAGTGCTGTGTGCGGTTCTCAACTTGGCGGTTCTGGCATTGCTGTTGTCTGCTGCCACGCACCGAAACCGTTTATTGTAGTTCTGGTGATCATGGCTTCCCTCCTTCGGACTATCTGACTGTCAACGCGTCATCCACTGAGTATAGTAGCATGAAGAAGACTGAAGGAGAAGAGCAGTCAAGCAGCGTAGCTACCGATACCATCATGATGCAGGCCACAGCTCAGAAAACACAAAAGCCGAGAAGAGATGAAACAGGCCAGCCAGCGACTGACTCTGGTCCCACTCCGCCAACTGATGAGATCGTGGCACGGCCTGAGGGTGAGTTATTACCGTGACCGCGGAGTAGAACTGTGACGTAGCTAGCTACTGAGGGAATTTTTGTGTCGTCTGTAGAAACGAAACCAGTTGAGCAACAGCATTTTGGAGGTACAACGGACAAGGCGGACATGCCAATTCCTAAAGGTTAGGTAGAGAATGAATTGAACATAGTTTTGCATGCACGTGTGCCCTCAGAGTCACCAGATGCTAACAAAGGATCTTTAAGTGAAGGAAAGGACTCATGACCTCCATACACCCTCAACAATGCTGGATGTCTCTTTGTACTGACAATACACCGGGAATGTGTAATGTTGTGGATCTTCACTTGTACAATATTAATTTTATGATCACCATGCATGTATATCCTCCATGTAAACTGTTTGTAAATGTAAAATTGCTTTAGTAGTATATGCATAATCCTACTCATGTTTGCAAATTGGGAAGACTCATGTGGGACTTAGTACATAATCAGAATTGAGAGGAGTCAGGAGAGATATGCATGAAATATTACCCAGCTCTTTGCAACAGTGTTATATCACAGGCAGATCTGGTATCTGGTAATATTCTCTTGGCATGAAACTGAAGTCTACATGTGTGCACCCACGTCACAATGACTTGAGTGCACTTACTACAGAGATTCTAGTAAAACATAGCTAACAGTAAAAAATTTAAAATTCCATGTAGCTGTACCTATGATAGACTACAATTATTAATACCCTCTTAGAACTAAAACATAGTAAGCAGGGATAGGTTCCAAAAGGCTTCTGGAAACCTCTCACCTATATGAAAAGATTTTCACTGTTTATGTATAGCATACATGATACTCATTCCTGCAGGGAAGGATATGGAGAGGGGAAATGGGCTCTCTTGGTGGAAAGTTTGAGGTACTCTGAGCAGTCAAGTATATACACCATAGAGGTGTCCATATATAGCTAATTCAAATGTCAATATACATGCATGTATTGACACATCAATTGAAGTAAGTCTTTTGCTCATCCTAAGTCATTCTATTTTTGTCAGTGCATAGACCAACTTAGTCAATTATATGATGTTACCTGTCTTGTTTTGTAACTGAGTTTATAGCCTGTGTATATTTTAGGTCACAACAGGCACTGAGTGACTTGTCTTCACCCAAATTATTGTTGGGTGATGAGAAGCCAATGCTTGCATGACTGAGTTATTAAGTTTTAGAACAAGCCAGTAGATGGTCTGTTTCAAATCTGAGCTCTTGGCTGACTATAGAGAAGGTTGGTAGTTACATGTATTACTAGCATTGGCATACATGTTCTTAAAATTTTGAGCTGTTCATTGATAGTTGTAGCCTCATGCAGACCAAGGAAGTATATCTCCTATACGCATTACTTCAATTGGTCATGACTGAGAAGTTGAATTATTACAAGTATCATTGCTATATTCAGTTTGGCTGCTTTTCTATTTTCTAATAAAGCATTCATGTCAATTGTGACCAGATTTTACAAAACTGAACCAATCTCAAATCAAACTAACATCACCAGTGGATAGCTACACTATCGTACTACTAGTTTTGATCCTTGCTTGGTACTACTCAAACTACTTGAGGTTGGTTTTAACAGATGTCTTTTCTGGGTAGTGTGGAGAGCTCGAATGGCGGTTTCTGGCCTTGTGAAGGACCTGGCCTGGAAAAAATCAGTAGTTTACTGGTGGATGGCCTACTAATGTTGGCCAGACATTTTTTCTGTTGATTTTGCTACATATCAGCCACTAAGAAGTCAGCACAACCCTGTAATCTCGTGTTTGGACTCCAGTCATGGTCTGCCTCCATTTTGAACTCCATCTATTTTGAACTCTATTTCTTATCCACCCCTCCACACCTCCACTGCTCAGATTTTCTATCTTATTTGGTGGAAAACTCTACAAGCAGCTACAAGTACTGGAATTGGTCTGAAAGAGGTAATAGATAGATGCATCTTTTGTGCAAATTCCATGCGCGTGCTTGATGAGTTATGCTGGCTTGAATTCTCTAAACCGTTTATCTTGATGTGCAATTTGGAATGTATTTTCAAAATCCAGTCACAATTCTCAAATACCTGACTGCTCTATTAGAGTTACTGTCTGTTGTATTAGAGTTTGTAGATGTTTTATCACCAGCAAAGATTTATATAGTATGACATGTACATTCTTAAACCTATATAGGCAATTTTGCTTGGAATAATTAGCAAAAACCTTAAAAACAAAACTGAACTTATGGTCAACATGATTAACAATTAACTATATTTGACTGTTGATCAACTTCTTGAAACCTTAGTACCCCTTCCCCACCTAAGTTTACCTTTAATTTGTGACTTCCAGTCTAAAGAACTGACATGATTGTTATAATGGTCACAACCTTCAAGGATTAAACTTGATGAACATACTAGTTACAGAGGTGGAGAACCATCTTCAATTGTGTGTGACATAAAGTTGAATTGCACATGACAACTTGTTTCTTTGGGCTCACCTTGATGTCTTGTTGTTTGGAACAAAGATCAGTTAGTGGTATGATGACATCATGTTGGTGAGTGGTCTCAGCTACATAGTCACATGATTGAAACATGAACAACACACACTTGGGACAGAATGTCACTACTGGATCATCTTCAACACAAGCTTCACAATGGACGTCTTCCTCTCCTTCAACTTTTCAGGATACTGTCATCCATGATAGCCGATGAAGAAATTAGTCTTGAAATCTTTCACTCCTTCAGCTGGGACATCTACAAAACTTTTCTAGCTACATTCAGGGCATGTGGTCTTGTTGTCTTTCTCCAATTTGGGGCATCCTTCACTATAAGAGTACTGATATGTTGGTCATTATTTCAATTAGACAATTACATTCAGAGAATGCTTCAATATTTGCAAAGTACGTAGCTATGTAGGTTTTTATTCCATGGGCACCTGCATGCACACAGGTGTCTTCAGTACCCAGTAAGACACCTAGCCACTTAACTTTGACAAACAAATTGCAGGTTACCAACAGAATTCCAATTACAGAGGTCTTTGTCTAAATAACTAAGATGTGTATTGCTATCCTCCTTGGAGATTATTACTTCGGGGTTGTTTATCTGCTAAAGGATCCTAGCAGGACAAATCTTACCTATACTTGTCTTATTGGCCCAGGTTTCAGCTAGCTACCAATTTTGGTTTCAATTATCATTGGTCTATTTTGTCATACATAGTATACCCTCCACAAAGGGTATGCTATATGTGGAGATCAACTGTTGTGGAGGCCACTACTTAGTTTTATGCAATGTCATCATAAAAATGGTGTGTGTGTGTGTGTGTGTGTGTGTGTGTGTGTGTGTGTGTGTGTGTGTGTGTGTGTGTGTGTGTGTGTGTGTGTGTGTGTGTGTGTGTGTGTGTGTGTGTGTGTGTGTGTGTGTGTGTGTGTGTGTGTGTGTGTGTGTGTGTGTGTGTGTGTGTGTGTGTGTGTGTGTGTGTGTGTGTGTGTGTGTGTGTGTGTGTGTGTGTGTGTGTGTGTGTGTGTGTGTGTGTGTGTGTGTGTGTGTGTGTGTGTGTGTGTGTGTGTGTGTGTGTGTGTGTGTGTGTGTGTGTGTGTGTGTGTGTGTGTGTGTGTGTGTGTGTGTGTGTGTGTGTGTGTGTGTGTGTGTGTGTGTGTGTGTGTGTGTGTGTGTGTGTGTGTGTGTGTGTGTGTGTGTGTGTGTGTGTGTGTGTGTGTGTGTGTGTGTGTGTGTGTGTGTGTGTGTGTGTGTGTGTGTGTGTGTGTGTGTGTGTGTGTGTGTGTGTGTGTGTGTGTGTGTGTGTGTGTGTGTGTGTGTGTGTGTGTGTGTGTGTGTGTGTGTGTGTGTGTGTGTGTGTGTGTGTGTGTGTGTGTGTGTGTGTGTGTGTGTGTGTGTGTGTGTGTGTGTGTGTGTGTGTGTGTGTGTGTGTGTGTGTGTGTGTGTGTGTGTGTGTGTGTGTGTGTGTGTGTGTGTGTGTGTGTGTGTGTGTGTGTGTGTGTGTGTGTGTGTGTGTGTGTGTGTGTGTGTGTGTGTGTGTGTGTGTGTGTGTGTGTGTGTGTGTGTGTGTGTGTGTGTGTGTGTGTGTGTGTGTGTGTGTGTGTGTGTGTGTGTGTGTGTGTGTGTGTGTGTGTGTGTGTGTGTGTGTGTGTGTGTGTGTGTGTGTGTGTGTGTGTGTGTGTGTGTGTGTGTGTGTGTGTGTGTGTGTGTGTGTGTGTGTGTGTGTGTGTGTGTGTGTGTGTGTGTGTGTGTGTGTGTGTGTGTGTGTGTGTGTGTGTGTGTGTGTGTGTGTGTGTGTGTGTGTGTGTGTGTGTGTGTGTGTGTGTGTGTGTGTGTGTGTGTGTGTGTGTGTGTGTGTGTGTGTGTGTGTGTGTGTGTGTGTGTGTGTGTGTGTGTGTGTGTGTGTGTGTGTGTGTGTGTGTGTGTGTGTGTGTGTGTGTGTGTGTGTGTGTGTGTGTGTGTGTGTGTGTGTGTGTGTGTGTGTGTGTGTGTGTGTGTGTGTGTGTGTGTGTGTGTGTGTGTGTGTGTGTGTGTGTGTGTGTGTGTGTGTGTGTGTGTGTGTGTGTGTGTGTGTGTGTGTGTGTGTGTGTGTGTGTGTGTGTGTGTGTGTGTGTGTGTGTGTGTGTGTGTGTGTGTGTGTGTGTGTGTGTGTGTGTGTGTGTGTGTGTGTGTGTGTGTGTGTGTGTGTGTGTGTGTGTGTGTGTGTGTGTGTGTGTGTGTGTGTGTGTGTGTGTGTGTGTGTGTGTGTGTGTGTGTGTGTGTGTGTGTGTGTGTGTGTGTGTGTGTGTGTGTGTGTGTGTGTGTGTGTGTGTGTGTGTGTGTGTGTGTGTGTGTGTGTGTGTGTGTGTGTGTGTGTGTGTGTGTGTGTGTGTGTGTGTGTGTGTGTGTGTGAGTAGCTGTGTTGTATTTTTGCTGTGTACATAGTTATAAGTGTGTTATTCACATGCAGGGCTCCACTAAAATCATTACTGAGAGGATTGACTCCTAGTCTAAATTACAATGCAATCACGTGATCAAAATGATGCTCAGGTGTTCACCATTTGTTTAACACGAACTCTGAGGATACCAAGCTGAAGAAGGATCGGTCACAATGAGTATATTGTAGCCTCTGCCACTGTGGATTGATTTTTGTACCATCACCACGACGTTTTTTAATAACAAACGAAGACCATGATCATGTGGCACAAGTGATCATGCTTGAGGTTGGCAAACAAATATCTCCTGATGGTGAGGAAGTAGTACCTCACTTAGCATATATTATTATTTCTAGTCCATTCAGTGCAATGAAATGACTGCTCAATTAGAGTATTTTAATGGTTTACTGACTGTTTTATTAGAGTAGTTGATCTACACACTATCGGTACCTGATAAATTTCTTTAATATTTCACTAATAATTGCAAAATGATCGTGACCCTTAAATGACAAATTTTGTTGCAGCCAATACATATGTCTGAATTTTTAAATAAATCAATGGGGAGCTAGCTAGGGGTAATGTTAACATGTTTTTTTTTTTTTTTAATTTCACATTCTCGATCTCAGGAAAAGACTTGAGTAGTGGACCAGAAACATAATTCCAATTGGAGTAGCCTTACAACAATCTGTGACCATTTTCATCCTATAATCAAGGTGAAATAATTTCATGGGTACAATAGACTTTAGCAAATCAGTCAAAGACAGAGTTTTCATTCACAAGATGAGTGTGTTTTGATATGGAAACTTGTTACTATTAAATATCTTTATGATCATGTATACACAATCAAATGGAGTACAAAATAATATTGTTAAGGTAGATATTGTACTCTAAGAGTTGTGAGGTGAACTGGTCAGTGGAAACCATGTTACTGCACGTCTCAACATTTGAAAGTGATATATATTGTTTTTAAAGAATTTGTTAGTCACTGTCACAACCTATATACAAGGACTAAACTTGATGGACATACCAGTTACAGAGGTGGAGAACCATCTTCAATTGTGGGAAATACTGAATGACATGAAGTTGACTCACATAGCAATGGATTTGTTACCACCTGCACATGGGAGATGATGAATAGGAAACAAGCAGATCATATACCAATTGTACAAGCCTAATTATCTTGAGGTATTTCTTTCGTATGTCATTGGTGATAACTTAGAGGCTGTAACATCAGGAAATGTGTTATTTGTACTGTATACCTCATTATCACATCCCAGACAAGTTCTGAGTTCATTGTCAGCTCATGGTGGACTGATACATGTAGTGTTGTGTGTGAGAAGATAATGACATTTCATGTGTTTGTTTAGTGTTGGTGAAAGTTCACAAAAAGAATTGTTTACAGAAACATCAAAGCTACATGATTACTACAACAAACACAACACATTCCTGTAAACATATCTTCAACAGTGTAATACATGTCATGTTCCTCTGATCTTGATGTGTGTATGTTCTATTAGAGTTGTTGTGTAACTTATTACACCATCTTAATATTTAACTTCTGTAACATGTTTATTGTTATGATTCCATGTATGTGTGTAGCCTTATATGGTGTGCAGACCATCTGAAAAAGTTCTGATACTATTAATGTTCAGTAAAGTTTTCTCATCAAACTACCAATCCTTTGTCACACTGTAAGTGTCACATATTATAGTAGTAGTTTGTTAAGTAAAGTGTTGTTTTTAAAATAGCAACATGTGTCACACTTTATATGGTGACAATTCAAACAAAAGTTTCAGGTGTGATATTTCTATATGCTACTAATGGATGTACGTATATGATTTGCTGTAGTCTGGAAAAAGGAGCTCATGGGAATTAGCAGTAATTCTGTGATGTTTTGTCACTTCTGGTCTATGACAGTATAATCCCATTGTTGATGTATTATGTGACACATGAACCAGTTGTGTGTTATGGTGATGTTATACGTACTATCTGTTTTGTTGTGAGTCTGGGTTGTGTGGCTACATCAGACTGAGATATTCTGTGATCAATAATCGTGTGACCAATGTTGATTGTTTGGGATCACTGCACTGTTCTGATGTTTTGAGAACAATCAAAAATTGAACTGAAATGAAGCGGTGTAAGTATATAATAGAGTCACTACTGAGGAGTGTTGTGTCTCCCTTTCACTGTTTATTGTGCTTCATTATTATCATGGGGCAACAAGCTGTTAGTAAAGTGAATTAGTGTTGGGCTGGATCAGGGGATTACTGTCATCCAAGCTATATATACTATTTGAGAGTTGATTATATAAAGCTATAGTCTCCCAGCTTTTATACTCAAAATCTTACTGTGTCCTAAAATACTAATTTGACTGATTTTCTCACTAATATTTCCCACTATTATTCTATTAGTGTGATTGTTAATTTGGAAATTTACAATTACTAAATGGTTGGTCACCTTTACTAACCATTGCCCAGACCTTCCTTGTATAGACACATTACATGATAATAACTGTCATTAAATTATAATTTGCTAATGTTCATTATCAGATATAGTGTATATCTCACAAGGAATTTGATGTGTCATTGAATGGTTGTCATTGACACTCCATTCAGCTGATATATTATGGTAAAGGACACTTACAAGAACCCATCATGTCCCATTAAGAATTTGTGCAGTATGGATCTGTCACACAGTATCAGTGAGATAGTGAGTAGTAAAGGATCACAGCTAGATGGCAGGGAGATACTGGTCCAGGAGCTATATACTCGGGTTACAGTGGAGGTCATAATGGAGTGTTGACAACTTGAATATTCCACCTGTGTACTCTACACACAACTACATGACATGTTACAAATATGGAATATGAAATAACAAACAGGTTAGGTGCAGCTCAGATGGAACAATAATCAGGGATCTCCTAATAAGGACATGTCTACTCCTTGATAATAAGGACAATTTTCCATACCCTCCATGGTCCCCATTTAGTGTACAAGGCTTTGTATGATGATTTGATGATGAAGGGCACGATAAAGTATACATGAATCAACTGATTTGACTTTATCATTAATCAGTTATACCCTCTTGTAGTTTGAAACATGTTATTTGTGTGACATACAGATTGATTGTTTCATGTCCGTAGCACATATACAATAGAAGTAGAACATTCCTAGCTAGCTACTGTAACACTCTGCCTGTCACACTGCATTGGTAGGGTTTTATTTGCAATCTACCATTCTGGGGCAAACTCTGCCCAATGCTACAATATTGGAATATTATTAAATGGTTGTCATCACTTATGCAGTAACTAACATCTTTTAAATTAAACATTATATTATCATGCTGCTGTCTTCAGTCCCAGGAACGAGAGAAGTGAACTTTGCAGTTTGCCAGCCGGCTGGCACCACTGGAAGAAGTAGACATTACATGGAGCAAAGGTGTCAGAACAATTTTTTAATCCCTTGTCATTGCGCATGCGCAAGGTCCGAGGTGCTGTCCTTTAAAAACTGCTGTATGGCCCTGTCGTAGTCATAGCTTAGTTGGTGACTCAGTTGGTGATAGAAGAAGAAATGGCTCAAGGAGGACAATCGAGATGGTTCTGGCAATTGCATAATCTATGGCCTCGTCGGCTTTGGCGCTGTTTTATTGGTTCTGACGCGGAAGACGCAGTTTCACTCTGTTCTGGTGACCTTCCCGAGGACCTTTCCGAGGACCCTCCTGCTTCGATTGTCATCGTCACGTCATCCTCTGAGGATAGTAGCATGAAGGAGACTGACGGAGAAGAGCAGGCCATAGCTCGGCAGAAAACTCGGAAGAAAACACGGAGAGATGAAATAGGCCAGCCAACGACCATCTCGTCTCCTCCAACGACTGGAGATCCTCATTCCACTTCGCTAACTGAGATCGTGGTACAGTCTGAGGGTGAGTTACTGAGTGGCCAGCCAACGACCGTCGCGTCTCCAACGACTAGAGACCTTCCATGCCTTGAGTCCACTTCGCTAACTGAGATCGTGGTACAGTCTGAGGGTGAGTTACTGAGTGGCCAGCCAACGACCGTCGCGTCTCCAACGACTGGAGACCTTCCATGCCTTGAGTCCACTTCGCTAACTGAGATTGTGGTACAGTCTGAGGGTGAGTTACTGAGTTAAAAGAGTAGAATTTCATATCTCTAGAATGTACCGAGGGCGTTTTTGTGTCATCTGTAGAAACGAAACCAGCTGAGCAGCTGCATTTTGGAGGTACAAAAGAAAAGACGACCCCAGTGGACATGGCAATGTTTAAAGGTTAGGCAGAAAATGAAATAGCTCTGACCAGCATACATGTGTGCCCTCATATATTACTGTAGAAACCAAATGCTAATGAAGGCTGAATCTTTAAGGAAAGGACTCATTATGTGACCTGCACCCTCCAACAGTATTTTGACTCTATCCAGCTCCTTGTACACAGACCTCCACATGTAAAATATTTTGATTTTCCTTGTAACATCTTGTTTAGCCATATTGTAAAATTGCTTATGACATAATTACTTCAGTGCACATAGTTCTGCTTGTGTTTACATTATTTGTATAATGGGATTGGGAGAAGCTCACGTGGAACATATGCATGGACAGCATATAATATTATGGCTACCATTTGTGAGTTGTATGGACAATATGACCATCAATGAAATATTTATAATTATAGCTACTGATTTGTAACTGAATACAAAGCATGTAGTCAATTTTAATATTAAAATAGAATAATTTGTGTTAGTTTAAAAATCTTGAGTATAGCCTAGCTGGAGTTGTATGCTCTATTTGAGGATGTGCTCCATGTCGGCATACTGTGTCAGAAATACTCTGATGAAAATCCTGGCTATGCTCACTACTTAAGTGTACTCATAACAAATAACATAAGTACAGCCCGTAATTCAAGGCCTGTGAATTATATATAATGCAAGAGTGGCATGCAACTTGCTAGTGAAGGAGTAGTAGCACAGTTTAAAAATTGACATGTATTGTACATGACTGTAGTTGTTTCATCTTTACTATATTAGTAAAAAGGTTCATTGAAGTTAATTTGTGCTTGTGTACAACTTACAGTCACCCAACACAACAAGCTAGGTAGAAATGATCAGCACATGGAACTGAATTAATGTATCACAGAGGAAGGATACATATGTTACATAATCTGGGACAGCACTTGTTAAAGATTCTTGTTATGTCCAGTGACTGAGTGCACTTGCTATAGAGATTCTAGTGGGACATAGCTAGCTACCAGTTCAGGGGCAGAGAATAGTACTCTAAAGTGAGGGTGCACTTTAGAGTGCCGGGAGCATTTCCCACAGGAAAATTTGAATGCTTTGAGATTAAATCAGGAACATTTTCAGTGGTACATGTGTACTTGATACTCCTATAATATTATATGGTAATGACTATCATTAAGATAACAAGTAGACATATCAGTAAAATTTTAATGAAAACATTTCAGTAGAATCATGCACTACATTATGCATAGACTAGATGAATAAAAATTAAAAGGGGAATGAGATCACTGAAAATGGCCATAAAACAAGCAAGGATTGCTGGTGTAAAAAACATGGGTGATCCCTATTATGAAACCACCATCATGATTCATGATACATCTGTCAATGGAGACAGATTGAATAAATTGCACAGCAGAACCTACTTGCATACTTCCACTGATTGTTCTATTAGAGTAGTTAGGTGACTGCTCTATTAGAGTATCTCTGATCTCGTGCACTTCCAGCATAGTATTCCATTCCATTTCTTTGGCACAAATCGAAAGTAAGTTCACTAATGACCAATAATAGGTACAGCAGTTGCTGCACTTTAGCAACTGGGCACTGGAAAAAGGTAAATTTAAGTAACTGCTTTCCAACTTTATACTATTACATAATGAGGAAACGACTATTAGAGTGTACACCCATATAGTATGAAACAGCCAGGCATACAAGGGCACACAATTACAGAATTTTAATTTCTACTGACTGTCTGCTTTTAATGCTCGACTGAGATATTTAAAAATTTTAAATGTGCACCAGTTAACAGAAGTCTGTAGTCTCAACTTAGTTGAAATAATGTGTACAATGCAATAGGAGGTGTGCTTTCTTGCCGGTCTGGGACAAAATTTAAACGTAAAGTTGGAGACATGATGCATCTTGTTATAGACCAATGCTAGTATGTACAGTACTCAAAATATATAGTCAGCCATGGGACCATGTGACAATAATCATGTGGCTAATCAGGCAACATCCTGTTATGCTTTTAAATTTACTATGTTGCAGTGCTCAAAATTTTAGCGTCAGACTGGCATAATTATGTTCAATATTTATGCCCCAGTTCCCAAGCAATTGTTTTAGATCATTGAGACCCTTAGACACTCTAATAAAACATTCAGATTAAAACAATTTCCTACAAATACCTGATTGCTCTATTAGAGTCACAGACTAGTGTGTTAGAGTGCCTTGATCTTTTATTCATGAACTCTTTTCACAAGTAAACATTTATGTATATAGCATGACATATTACTCTTGCCTATTTTGCTAACATTATGTTTAACATTTCAGGAACCTATTTAGGCTAATGTGTTCAGAAAATAATTTTATAGCAAAAAAGCTTAAAAACAAAATTAAACATTAGTTAGTCAAATTGACTATTTGATCAACTTCTTGAAACCTCAGCACTCCCTTGATCCGCTTCCCTACATTCACTTATGTGACTTCCAGCTAGTCTGAAGAACTGACATGATTGTTATAATGGTCACAACCTACAAGGACTAAACTTGATTAACATACTATTTACAGAGGTGGAGAACCATCTTCAATTGTGGGAAATACTGAGTGACATGAAGTTGACCCACTTAGCAGTGGATATGTGTATGTTGTTACCATCTATGGGAGATGTTTTAAGCATACACGCAAATAAAAAGGCTGATATGGTTATATCAGAAATACTTGAGGTCACATTCAAAATTGTTATGATACATGCAGACATCAATGGTAAAGTGCTATTTCATTTATAGTATCCTTGTTGTTGATCATCCATCCTAGCTGTTAATGAAGCCCTCTTGCCTCTCTACAACTTGATCCATGAAACAAATTAAATACAGAATATAACCATGATCCCCTAGTCAACTTCACTCATAGTAGCAATTTTTATATCAAGTCTAAGAAATACACTCCTCAGTTTCCCAAGAACTATTTAACTATGAAATCTCCTAGAACATAATGATCACATGTCTTGTTCATGTAATATTGATCACATGTTTTGGAATACAAGAAACACATGATAATATTTACTGCAATAAAATGTTTCATTGTGTATCAATGTACAGGAAATAGGAAATGATACAAAATATTTAACAAAATAATGTGTAGTAGTATAGCTATAAAAATATTTTAAATCAAAACATAACTCTGTTACGTATATATACCTGGCCAGCTGTAATTGTTTAGTACTGCCACAATGATAGCAAATCAGTGCTGTGTTCATAGTATTGCTGGTCAATATTAGTGGCAAGATCTCTTTGTATTATTTTACATCTTTCCAATTTGAACAGTGGTCTATATGAAAAATCTTTTTTAATTTTAGACTCAAACTCACTCACATTGACTCCTGTCCCGATGTTATCACAAAGTAGTTGGTATATAATTACATGAAATGTCATTAACTTAGGAGAGTTCACTACAAGTACAGTAATGCCTTCACTGGTCACTGATCTCACACACAACACTACATGTACCAGTCCACCATGAGCTGACAATGAACTCATGAAGTTGTCTGGGATATCAGTACGACCAGCATTAATATATAACTGTTGTAAATTACTGTTGTGTGCTAATGACAGAGATAGTCTACCAAAACGATCAAAATAATATAGGCATTTTAGTTCGTTGCAGCTGACGATCATGTTTTGAAGACCAGTTCCACAACAGTGGCGATCAACATTAAATACACAATGTGTGAGCATTGGAAAATAGGAGAACAGTGATACACTATTATCAGTGAAAATATTCCAGCACTGTTGGCAGTTTGGTACAGAAGATTCTAATGCCACTAAGCATGTACATTTCTTGTACAAATGTATTAGTGTTTCTTTATCTACAAATGATACAAATAGGCACAAATCCAATGCTAAGTGGGTCAACTGCATGTCACTCAGTATTTCCCACAATTGAAGATGGTTCTCCACCTCTGTAACTGGTATGTCCATCAAGTTTAGTCCTTGTAGGCTGTGACAGTGACTAGCAATAGCACGTAGGCCTTGTAAACTCTTCAAACAATAACAAACACAACACAAGTTTAGCCTCTGTAGGTTAGGACACATTATAGCTAGCTGTTCCAAGTGTTCTGAACTAAATGAAATTTCATATGAAAGATTAAAATCAGTCAAAAAATTGAGGTTAGCAATATTACTATTAACAAGTTGATCTTCATAAAAGAAAGTTTTATAGTTGTCTATCTTTGCCATATATACAGTCTCACCACAACGAGTACAGTTAGTTAGTACTAATAAATCATTTTTTAATCCTAGTAATCCAAATTGACTGGCGTTCACATGAGGAAGACAAGCTGACTCACCAAACTCAAACTGAAACTGTGGTGCAACAGTGAAAAGATGAAGAGAAGCTTTTGTGGTGGTGTAAAATTTAATTTGACCATTACATCCAGGTAGAAACTTTGACGTTGTCCATGTCTCCAACAGTTTATCATAAAGTGGGGTCCAAAAGAAGTCGTTTGCATGCTCTGTAACAATACTAATATTTTGTGGTCTAAATCCATCTGATATCCAATACTGGAGCCATGAATCAATAGATTCTCTTTCATAATTGTCTCCACTTTTCATTATTTGAACTCTGACTGTCAGCTCTTTAAAACTACTGGTTAGCGGCAATAGCAATTGTTTAATATCAAAGTTCCATTGAATGTCCAGCCTCTGTAGACAACCCAAGTGTTGTACAACTTGTCCTACTTGCTCAGGATCTAACTTGGTCGTTGGTATACTCAAACTTATAACATTGCTGCAATATTTGGTCATGTTCACAAGTGTTGCTGGTGTCACGTGATCAGGGAAAGATAACTTCTTGATAGCTACTCCACACACCTTCAATACACTATTAACACAACTTTCATCACCGGAGTGGTAATAAGGCCAAACAAACTCACTCCACAATGATGGTGTTTCACTCACTGTTCGAAGTTTGCTTGAAACGTACCGTAAGTTCACACGTTCACGTGAAGTCGGTAAAAACGTGAATATATAGACTAACAACTCTGTTGGAAGAGTCAATAGTATACTTTGGAGATCTCCATAATTTTCGTTTTTGTCCATATTTCACACATAGTAGCTTCTCGTGTAGCTAGGAAACAGCAGACAAAGGGGATCATGCAGGGGCGTTCCGGCTCTTTGAATGGCTTGCGGTTAGCTATAGGTCTTTGTGGTTTGGTAGCTTTATCTTTGTGTGTGGACTCTGACAATAGTGACAGGTGTTACTGCAGTGAGTCATGAAAAAATAAGACGGGAGGCAAGGCCCCCGGGAGTGAAAAATAGTCTAAATAGCTATAAATTGGAGCAAAATTCTTGCTGAAGAATTACCACCATAAAAGCTAGTACTATAGTAGCTATATAGAGTTTATCGTTAGCTAATAGTGTGAACACTAGCTCTAGATCTTGTAGCCTATATGAGTGTCATTACGTAGTCAGCTACTCACTCTGTAGCTATTAGTCCTCAGCCCCATGCAGGGCACAGATATTATACACTACCAGAGAACAGCCTAGGAAAATGCCATGAGGTAAACCATGAAATTTCATGTAGTTTTCATGGACACTACCTATGAAAATTTGACAATTCATGGGCACTGCAACCATGAAAATTTTCTTGTACCATGAAATAATTTGTCAGTGCCTTGATGAAATCTCCACTCAGTTTTCATGAGTATTTCATGGCATGGATATTACCATGAAATATCCATGAAATGACTTTCATGGGGATTATCCATAGGTGTTTCATGGTATTGTTCTCTGGTGGTAATATGTATATCAAAATAATGGAGACTCTCCATCTCTCCATCTCTCCCTCATCCCTTTCCATTTTACTCTTGATAATAGCTAGCTACCTATGCCCACAACCAGCAAAACTTTCCTGCAGCAACTCCTAGATTATACATTTAATAGTAGTACACAGGAATTACTTGGCTGTAAACACTTGAAAATAAGGAGACCTGCATGCTTATAAATCTGGACACTCAATTGGGAGCTAATAGTCCATCTGTGGCCTTGTTGTATTAACTAGAGCTATACACTGTAGTTACCATGATGAGTGTAGCTTTGTTTGGGCCTACATGCATATGCACATATAGCTTGATGATGTGTTCATCACATGCCAAACTAGCACACAATGGTGGCAACTGATTATTTTTCAATAAAAGGAGAACACCATCATCTCATCAGCACACATGTGGAAAGTCTTAATTAAGTCTAACTATTATGGCAAGACACTGCCAAGTGTAGCTACTAAAACTGAGATCATGTGACCACTGTTACAGTCAAGGTTACAGTAGCCCCAGCAAAAGGTCCACATTGTATGTCCACAAGCATTCACATCATCATAGCTACACATTTATAAATAAATAATTCAACATCTCCGCTAAACATAGGCTGCATTACAATGATGTAAAACTATATTGAACAGTGGGCAAAATGATACGACAAGTAGTAGCAAAGTTCATAATGCTATATCTATGGGACTATATAGCTAGTGGTTCAGTTCCTGTGCTTTCCTAAACTATTAGGCCTTGATTCACAGTTTATAAAAAGCATGATAGCAGGCAGTCGTTATGTTGAGTGAAATGTACTACACATTTCTGAGCTGCATTTCAACTGATTTACCCTCTAATCCATGATATAGCCATGGCCACTGCCATTTACATTTAATTATAATATATCACCTATAAGTAGCTATAATGGAGCATCATGCACACTGCATATAGTGTGATGGAGTCTCTTTAATACTACAATATGAAAATCTGGTAAGTGGCTATAAGCTTGGTATTGGTGGCAGGTGTTCGAATCCTTCTTCTGTCGTACTCTGCTGGAGTGTAATCATACATCAATATTACAAATCAATGTTCTAAATCACACACTATACAAGCAACATCCATGAGTTCATCACTTGCCATTACATCATGATAATACATTACAATTATTAACTATAACCTACTTACATAATTAATACAAGTCACTACAGTATATATGCAGCATCATGCTCATATCCCAGAATGTCTGTGAGATACGTACGTTTTAGTATTAGTATTAATTTCTGGAAAAAGGCACAGCCTGTGAATCCTACTTCATCTAAAAGATTCTTGAATGAGGTTAATGAATCAGCATTAACAATGTAAACTATTCCAGTATACTCTGTTCGAAATTGTGTAGGCCCTTCCAAACTTGTTAAAAGTCTCCTTATAATATTCTAATTGTGACTTCTTGTAGATGTGTTAAGTAGCTGGGGAGAAGAAGAATGAAGCATCAACATTAAGTAGACCTGATACACTAAAATCATGTCTCCTCGCTTCCTTCTATAGTACAGAGATTACCAGTCTGAGGTGTGATTAGTGCTCAGCATAGGGCAATTACCTCAAAGAAAGTACAAGTCTGGTGGCTCTCTTCTGTACTTTTCCTAACATGTTCTGATCTGTGATATAATGTGGCCCCATACAGAATTTGTATATTCAATAGGACAAATGAGAGTCTTATATAAAACTGGTAAGGAGTCAACATCAAGGTGTTAGAAGCACTTACTAATTAGTCCCAGAATATGATTGCTACAGCTGCACATGCTGGTGAAATTTGAGGTTTTGGCAAATCACAACTCCTAGATCTGGTACTACAAAGGGGTTCACCATCAATAAGGTAACTGTAAGATGTAACACTTGATATCCCAATTCTCATACTTTTACATTTGTTGTTAATATCAATAAGCAGGTCTTTGACCATTCAAAAAAGTTGTCAGCATCAGTTTGAAGTTGAACAATATCTAAGTCACAAGTCACGTGATACATAGAAACAGTTTTAGTGTTATCAGCAAAAAGAAAATTAAACTCTTAACTGTCTCGGGTAAATCATTAACGTAGATAGCAAAGAGAAGAGGTCCCAAAACTGACCCTTGAGGGATACCACTAATCACATCATACCATTCAGACTCCTCATTTCTCACAATCACCTCCTTCTGTTGGCGACTGGCCAAATAATCTTTGATCTATTTACTTACTTACATATACTATGCATTAAGAGTATTATGTCTAACAAGACAAGAAATTACCACCCTTTTAATCTGCAACCACTCTCATTGTCCAAGACCTCGTATCGATTTTCTTTTTTCTCTCATTATGGACTGAACAATCTTGTGACCTGTAACTTAGCCAAAGTCCCTGATTCAAAAGATCTATAATTAAGATTATATAATTGTTATTTTTGATTTATGTGTATGTTTATCTTTTATACTGAGGTAAATAATAATAATCAAATAATGCATGCAGTCTGACTCAGTGGTATCTGTCTGACTGCTCTATTAGAGTATTTGACTGTTGTAGTAGAGTATCTTGATCTTACAGAGTGAATGAGCTGAAAATCATAGAGGATAAAAATTATAGAGAATTCAGCCTACATAACTACCTTTTCTACTTCTCTGTGTATGCTTGTGCATAACTTATATATTAAGTAGGGAATACATACTAGTGTAAAGAAAATTAAAACATGGGAATAGAGATCACTGAAAAGAGTAAAGAAACAAGAGTCAAACAAGCCAGCATGTTAAAAACACAGAGATTTCTATTTGGACTCAATGGATATGATAGAAACTAAGAAAAAAAACAGTATTTTCTCCTATAAATTAGGAGCAGATAAGTACTGAGAATGCTTCTGTAGAAATGTTTATTTGAGTCCAAATAGAATTTCTGTGTATTTAACATGCTGGCTTGTTTGACTCTTGTTTCTTTACTTTTTTCAGCGATCTCTATTCCCATGTTTTAATTTTTTTGAATTACTTTTTCCACTAGTTTGTTTACTTTTTTATAAATATGGATACCTAACATAATATTTAGAGGTGCTGGTGGTGCTTGATATTACTCAGTATCAAGTCAGTTATCATGTACATTAGTAGTTAGTTAATACTATCAGTGTTATCAAACACTAATGTATTGTTTCCTTACTACTGAATGTATACTTTGTATTACACAGCTTTGATATATCCCACTTTAGGCAATGTATAGCATGCTGTGGGTAGCAGTAGTATAGCTTCAGTTAGGTGATCACAATAAGTCAAGTAACAACAACATTGCTACTCCGGTATGAGCTTAATATACTGTGGTTAGGTAATGATAAGGTTTCCAATGAACATGTTAATGTGAATAGAATCGACACATATTAACATGTTGATTACCCTTGCAGAAACTAAGTCAGAAGATCAATGGCAAAGCGAACCTAAAAGAAGCAAATTAGCTTGAAAGCGAATGTTAACATTGCAATATGTATTTAATAATAGGTCATGGGCATGAAGAAAGACATAGGAAGGAAAGTTACGAAGTTTTTATCCCCAAAAAGTATTCACATTTTGCTCTAGCCCTGTGGAAAAAATAGAACGAAATGGTCAGGGCCACCCAGAGAAATTAAGGGGCCCAGGGCAAAGAGTTAAAGTGGGGCCATAGGGGCATGTACAAGGAGGGTTCCACTCTGAATCACAACTTCAGAAAAAAGGTCATTATGAGCCAACAATGACAATAGCTGCCCCTCACCAACTATATCTCCTTATTTATAACTACATGCATAGCTTACTACACTGCTCTTCTGAAGAATACGGTGACTGCTGCATAGATCTTGACTGCTCTATTAGAGTATATTGATCTTTTAACAGGTATTCAACGGGCCCAGGACAAAATGCCCCAGTCCCCCCTGTGGGAAGCCCTGAAAATGGTTCAAAATGGATGTACTTTTATCGAGTCGAGTCCTCTGTCAATTTGACTTCATCTTTGCTAGTGGACCTAAACTTCTTCCAAATTAACTTCTAAGGCTTCTTTTGAGGTTGGAAAAGATTCCTAAGGCAGTGTTTAGTTGAGTGATTTTGGAAAAAAACATGCAATCTCTATTATGAACCACTACCATGGTTCATGATAATCTATGGCTCAGTTAGCCTCTTCATTTTTTTCCGGGTTTTTTTCTCCGGCCACAAAAGGGAAAAAACGGTGTGGGGACGAGACTATAGCCAGACTAGCGTAGTAGTAGTAGTAGTGATAAAGAGATTGCAATATCATGCGGCCTACCCGGCCATCCGGGTACCTCGCCGGGTACTCAATGGTTTTACCTACGTCACAATCAACTAGCGCGCGCCCTTTAAGTGCACTCAGTGGTCACGCGAGATCCGCCATGGTGTTTTTTAATTAGAATAATTCACATGGACGAAGAATTTAACGAGGAAGAATTAACCCTAGATCTGATAGCGCCTCTAGGGGGTACCGAGGTAGCTTTTATTCGTTGTTTGTTGTTAAATAGTATTTTATTATGTTAAACAGAAAGATCTAAAGTTGCTGCAGAGCAGTAGCAAATCTCAAGCAGACCGAACAGTGATCAGCCAGCAAGAGGTATAGCTACATGATAAGTGCTAGAAACAAGACTTGCCATCACCAGTATGACCCCACTTGATTAAAACTGTCTGGCTGTTTAAATTGTACATAACACCATACACTGATTTATTTAAAACTACACACCCCCATGAGAAGAAAGCAATCCACAATTATTGAATAAATGGTTTGTTGAGCACCTCGTATTGTGTTTTGAAATGATCAGTATATAGTGGAAATCTTTGAAGGATGAAATTTTTGCAGATATGTGTAAAAAATGATTTTTGCATTTTAGTTGCAAAATCCCAGAAAAAAATCATTGGTGAAATAATAGAGATTTTTGTTTATAGTGTTCTGGTAGCATGTTGGTATGGACTGTTAACATTTACATTCTATTATCACAAATTAATATTCTATAATCTGATGTTCAAGATAATTGTGTTAAGATTAGTGAGGATGCCGTTGGGTTTTAGAGGTTTCACTGTATGGTGTAGTAGGGGAGAACTGTTTTTACTATGATCGTATTTACATGTTTGCAATTCAAACTGACTCAAATGTGTGCATTTCTGTAGAGAAATAATTAAGAATTTACTTTTATCCAGTAGCTTCTTTTTTTCACTTCATTATACTTAACTGTATGTGCCTGCTGAGCAAAAACCAGTCATTTTCGTACATTCCTCAAATTCCTGGTTTTTGTTCAGCGGGTCACATATTATCTTATTCAATGACTGTGTAACAATTGGGGTCTTTGAAGTCCCACAATATCAAAGCCATTTTTATGACATCTTACTGTATCATCCATTGATCATTTGCATGACTGGTGGTGAAAAGCACAAGGTAGTGTTTGGTGCTTTTGTAAAGTGTTGCTATTTTATGTTGACAAAAAAGTAGCTAGGGATTAAATTTGTATGTCAAGTGATGATCTTCTTTGCTTCAGCTTATTGTATTCTATTAATTTCACTGGTAATATACTTGGTAGCCATGACTGATTCATCCCATTCATTTATATTACATCTTTGCAAAATTTCTTTAACTGTAGACTATCCCATTTTTTTCTAGATTGCACAATTTATTGACAGCATTGGGCTTGATGGTGTTATTGTAGAAGAAGGCATTGAAGACAAGAAGAAAAAAGAAAAAAAGACAATTGTTGTCTCATCACAAGAAAGCAAGCCTCCAGCAAAGAAAGAGAAACCTCCAACTAAAAAAGATAATAAAAAACTCAACAAGAAACAACAAGAGAACAATGGTGTACCCTCCTCTGAAGTGAAGGTTCTTACAAGTAATATTGAAGTTGCTCTGAAGAATATCAAAGGGAAACACCGTAACAAGTTGTTGATTGGTAGTGGAACGATGGAAGGCAGGTGGTATGATCAGGTAATGTGTGTAATTAAATGAGATGTTGTTTAGTGTAATTTACATGTAGTGGTACTCTTGTTATCTACATGCACGGATTTATTATATTGTTAAAATCCCGCCTATTTCATTATTATTGTTAAAATCCCGCCTATTTCATTTTTTTGCATATGGGTTTATACTTTTGTTTGTTTCATTGCACTTTAGTATTGCAAAATTTAATGTTAAAAGGGTATTTTCATGTTAGGCTAAGTCAATTGGAGAAGTTGCTACTTCAGTGTCACCTGATGTACTTGAACATCTTCATTCAGTAGGAGCTGAGTTGATGGAGAGAGAAGCAGCCCTCTATGAGGAAGGTACGATTATGTCGTGAAGACGTACTATTGCGTATTATGTTGTAGTGAGAAATACAAAGAAGAAATCCGATAGTGAGTGGTTGAGGAATGTGCTTACCTCAGGAACAATTGCTGATAAACTGTCAGCTCGTACATTACTAGTTCAGGTATTATTGTGTGTGTTGTGGTGATCCCTGTCTGAATTGGTCACTACTTTGTGACCTCATTGTGCAACAGTCCAGCAGGCTGGCATGTACACAAGTACAAGGGAAAAGTAGGAATTCAAAATTCAAGTAGGGGTCATATGTAGAAGTGAAGCGGTCACCTACTACACCTGCAGATGTAGCTACTAGTGGACATTTAATCCCTACTTTACTCATGGCTGTTTTCAATATACACACCATTGCATTATATAGCACATACCTTGGAATCTCACTGACACACTAGTGTGTTTTTGTTGACTTAAGTTAGTCTTTCGCCACTATTTTACTCCTTAAACAATGGCAAATGAAATGGTATATTAGAAAGATAGCCCTAACTGTTGATCTGCCTTGAAAAGCATTATTCACAGGAAAAGTTGCATACCTTTTGAAAATGCTTCATAAGTTGCTTTCTGCTGATCCAATTTAAAACTAGAATATCAAGGTTAAAGAATAATACAATAGTAAAAAATATGCAATAACAAGCTATATAACTAAAACAGGGATTAAATGACTACTGGTATATCTGCAGGCGCATCTTTCTGTGATTTTTACTTAAAATTAAAATTGTTTTCCTTATACAGTGCAACATGTGTTAATTAACGGTCACCTGAATTAAGTGGTCACCTTTGTATAATGGCCATTGTCACGAGGTCCCAAATATTTTTCCATACAAATGTACAGTATGTATTGTAAGTGGTCACCTGTAGAACATCTATAAATGCCAGCAAAGAATTTAGCCTCTCATATACGTAGCAGTCACTGCCTTGTTATAACGTTAGTGGCTTGTTTAGCCTGTAAGGTATTTGTGGAAAAGTGGATAAGTTACTGTGGAGTATATAACCAGATGATATGATAAGGGGATAGGATGATAGGAAGGGTATCAGTGACTGTATATGCAAGTATAAGGAATTTTAAGTTCAATTATGGATCATAGAAATAAAAAGTAAGGAAACAAGGGAGATCGCCTACACCTGCAGATACACTAGTGGACATGTAAATGTGCACTAGTATATCTGCAGGTGTAGGCGATCTCCCTTGTTTCCCTACTTTTTTTCCTACGAACTTAAAATTCCTAATTTTCTTATACTTGTTTGTTTACTTTTTTGTAACATTATTATGACTGGTGAACCCACACATACCACATCAAAAGAAAGGATGGCACCAGAGTTGATGTTTTTGTCTTAACGTGTGCCCCAGGTATCAATTACTGACGTGAAGGTGAAGCAGCCATTACGCTTCACTATCAGCTATGTTCACCCCATTTTACAGTGCTATAAATGAAGAACAGTAGGAAAAGCAACTGTGCAATCAATCCAGTCACCACTGAGCCCTAACTACTTGAAATTGAACGGTTGCTATTATGCTTCGTTTTTACCTATTTCAGTCTGCTACACAGCATTACAAACGAAGAACAGTATGTGCAAGAAGTGTCTCTGCAATCAATCCAGTCACTATGGAAAATACGGGTGAGATACCAACACAACCACAGGGAAGCCGCATCTCGCTATCGCGAATTAATACCTTACATTATCAGCACAAAGAACTGGAACACAAAGGAGGGCAAAGGCAAGTCCATGATGCGTGTATTGTACATGTAACAATTCAGGAATAACAATTAACTTATTCTCACTTCAGATAACATACAGCAAGAGCACCTCAGCCAAAGGTTAATTACCAATTACAAGGTCACATGACACAATAGTTACATCATCAATAGTATACAGTCAGTCATTACAAACGGCACATTTGGGACGAAGCGACATCGAATAGGGAAGAAATCAAGCCCGTAGGTATATCCATTGTCGAGTTATGTTTGGCTGGAGGCATCAGTTAGTTAGTCAGAATAAAATTCTGTTAAATAGAATTTTCTTTTAAATTCCGTAGAAACCTTTTGGAAGGGTTTGGGATTGGTCTGAAGACATTTTTGGGGCCAGCTTGACTGTGCCTAATCAATACTTCCAAGTTGTCATGAGGGAACATCTAGGCTAGTTTTGGGTGACATTTTTGACTTGAAAAGCCAGTCAAAAAGCCCAGTACTGCGTGATCCCTAATATATTATAAGTACACAGGAAAATTTAACTAGAGTAGGGACCATAATACATCGATAAAAATCGATAAAAAGTACTGAAACAAGCTGGAGTAGTGCACGATACTAAATCACAGTAAAACAATAAAAAGTGTTATATCCCTACTGTACATTTCCATTATAGTATCTTGAGCACAGTAGAGATATAACACTTTTTATTGTTTTACTGTGATTTAATATCGTGCACTACTCCAACTTGTTTCAGTACTTTTTATCTATGTGCTATGGTCCCTACTCTAGTTGAAAATTCTGTGTACTTGTTTGTTAACTTTTTTTGTAATATAATTATTATGACTGGTGAACCCATGCATACCGTATCTGAAATGTCACCGCGCCCCAATTATCATCTGAAAAGTGAAGTATCCATTACGCTTCATTGTCAGCTATGCTCAATCCGTTACGCAGCATTTCGAATCAAGAACTGTTCGAAAAGTACCTCTGCAATCCACGCATACTGAAAGAAAGAAATGGTGCCGCGCCCCAGTTATGCAATTATCGTCTGAAAAGTGAAGTATCCATTACGCTTCGTTGTCAGTTATGTTCAACCCATTACACAGCGTACGAATCAAGAACTGTTTGAAAAGCACCTCTGTTATCAAAATAGCCACTATGACAAATACAGACGATTTCCATTACGAAGAGAAACCATCACGTGCTATTGCCAAACCAACACTTTTCGTTGTCATTAAAGATGAAAATGGTACACAAAGGACGACACTGGTAAGTCCATGAAGAATGCATTGTACATACTGCGGTATGCCAAAAGGCACCTGTCAGGCCGAAGCGATGTTGAACAGTGAAAAAATCAAACCCGTAGCCTTTGCCGTTATCGAGTTACGTTTGTCTGAAGGCATCAGTCAGTTAGTCAGTTACTCAGCCAGTTAGTCAGTTACTCAGCCAGTTAGTCAGTCAGTAGAAAATTTCATTAAATAAATTATTTTTAAAATTCCATAGCAACTTGTTGAAAACGTTTCGGGTCAATCTGAAAGCTTGTTTGGGCTTAGTTTCACCTAACTAATACTGCCTCTTCGCTGTCAGGGGAAATTGAGGCTGTTTTTTGAGTGATATTATTTTGTGGGCCACACCTACTCCTTTGTGGTCCCTACTATACAGTAACTATCGTACTGTATGATATCACCTCAGGGGCGGTTTTAGAGGGGTTTCTGCCCTACGATTCGTCTGGGTGATAAAAGTTACAAAGAGTTATGCATACTGTATTATATTATGGCTTTTTCTATTGGCAAAACTTCATACTTTTGCCTTTGAAATCACCTTCACAGCATTCAAAACCACATAGTGGCCTTTTTTTTTTTTGGTCTTCAACTTGCAGCTAGGCTGAAGTTGCAATTCCAGAGAACCTGAAACCCCCTCTGAAAATTTCTAGATCCGCCCCTGCACCTGTAATGTGGTGTTACTCTCCTTCATGTTTCACAAGAAATTTGTATAAAGTTGTTTTAATCAGGAGTCACCTCTACACCACTTGGGAGCCATCGATGCTCTGTTGGCTATGGCGAAGAAGAAGAGCAAGAGGGAAGCAGTGTTAGCAGTTGATACACTACAGGAGCTATGGCTGAACATATTACTACCAAGTGATAGAAAGTTGAAGCTGCTAGCTCAGGCAGGTTATTGTGTGTATGTAAATTAATGCCATTTTTAAAGATTCTCAATTATCAGTCTGTCTGTCTACATGTACACATGCACAGACACAAATGCAAACACACCACACATGCAGATACCACACAGTGAAAACATGCAAAACCTTTACTGTGCATATGTAATAGTTATACCATGGCTGCGAGGGATTTTGCTGATATATACACCCAAAGCACGAGGGCTGCGGGTGTATATGTCAGCAAAATCCCAAGCAGCCATGGTACAAGTGATATATATCACTTGGGGCGCACTCACCTAATAGGTGAAAGAACTAAGAAGAACTCATCCCATTTGTTTTATACAGTAGCATCTGAAGATCGATTGTGGTTTTAATAGCGTGGGCTAATAGCCATCAAAACGTTGTCCATACGTTAAAACGTCATTAATACGTTACTATGCTTCAACACGCAATGTTAGAAAACTTGCGATTGTGGGATGGAGTTTATATTGTTATCATTTTTGTACTAAGTTAAGCCAACTAACTTCGCTATTGGGACAGTAAGTAAGTTATTATATTAAGTTAAGTACTTAGAACTGTAAGTTACTAACCTATTTCAACGTAGCAGTAGTAGCTTTGCTGTTCCGTGGTCTGTTCAAAGGCTGATACGCGGTGGGTAGAAATACGCATCCACAATCGCCCAAACAATTATTTTGTGCCTTCATTATCCTTTAGTAACAACCAACTACTCTATCTTAGCCTATGTACTAAGCTTAGCAACCTCTACAAAACCGAGTCCCACAATACAAAGCTCTATGTCGCTCAATATAACGAGTCAAAGCGCATCGATTCTTTGGTATCAAAGTCATTGGCAAACCGCTTTCCCATGATATTGCCCGGGCAATATGTGAGTTAAACACCGAGCGGCGCCTTTGAACGCCCACGCTAAAGTGGTATATATAGTTATATGAACTCAGAAACTAGGCACTGTGTTCTAAGCAGATGATAGACTAGTGTTACATAGGAAGTTATACACTGCATTACCAATGATGGTATGGGCACTTAAGGTCTTACTGTACCTAGTCTCACTGATAAGTGATACCAGAAATCTCACATGTACACTCATTCCTCCTGCTTTGCCTGGTTGCATGTCACCACAAGATCTTCCAAAAGGAGGAGAGGCAAACAGCAGCAAAGGCACACACACACACACACACACACACACACACACACACACACACACACACACACACACACACACACACACACACACACACACACACACACACACACACACACACACACACACACACACACACACACACACACACACACTGCCATTGCTAACCTGGTTTACTGGATGGTGTAGCCACGTAGAAACCAGTAGAATTCCATTAGCAGCATGTGTACTCACCAAGCTGTGTCTGCAAACTTAAGGTGCTATCACGTGAAGGCTTGTCAAACCTCTACTGGGCTCTAGGTTGGAGTGTGCCAATGATATACCATCAGGTGGCATCCTGGGCTTGTCATATAGTAATCCAACCTGGTGGTCATTAATTGCCAGTGGTCATCATCAGTGTTACGTGGCTAATAGCGATTACCCAAGGGTCACTGCAGGGAAATGCTGACTGATAAGGTGTTTAAATAACACCACATTACACGCATGACAATCCACATTACTATCACATAAACACACACACACACACACACACACACACACACACACACACACACACACACACACACACACACACACACACACACACACACACACACACACACACACAAACCATAAATACATCATACATGCATGTATATTATTTATTTGTTGCTTGCTTTCTCCATTAGCAACCATTACAGAGGCTAACACAGTGCAGCAACATTGAAAGGGACAAGACATTGATGTGCTGGTATTTTGAGGACAACTTGAAAGAAAGATATTCTACTTACGTCGTTGTACTACAAGTTAGTAGGAATATTGGTAGACAACCTAATTACTCACCGCTATAAAATTGTAGTCATTATCTCATGATACTGTGATGAATATAAGAAACAAAACAGTTGGTAAGTAAACTGAATGTAGTATTGACAGTGTAATATTAAAAGTAGTGCTGTGAAACTGGACCAGTTAACTGGACCAGTTAACTGGAATTACTGATGTGTAACCAGTTATATTTTCACTAAAAATTTTAATGCCTATTCTCCTTAGTGATATCATCCTTTAGTTCCATACATCACCACGTGTAGTTATTATTTGTACAGTAACTGGTGGCCAGTTTTACAGCCCTGGCTCATGGGCACTGCAAGAGTTCCTGATACCACACGTGTACAAATTTTTATAGGATACAAACTTTCACAGATCTTGCTTTAGCTTGCATGCATGCCTATTAGGTTATATAATTCATTCCAAATTATTAATGGGACTCGTGTGAGAAATTATAAATGTCTAAATCTTTGTCACTATTGGATGTGCTATTATGCTTTACAGGTTGGATAGGGGGTGGTCTTTTTATGCAAGTGGTCATTTAGGGCACTTGATCTATAAAGTCAACTTATAATGTTCACATTCCCTCACATGCTGTACCTAATATAACAAGTAGATATGTTACAACTATTGACACCTGTGACCCATTTTTTATAATTTGATGATGTGGTATTTATTACATATTGATTTATATGCCGCTGTTATCATCATACAGTATTTCATCTTTCACAAATAGCTTGGTTAGGTATTTCCTGTTATGCCAGCAGATGTGATGTTGTATATGTGAAGAATTCACACAAACTGTTGTCGTCATGTACAAAAATGCGATAATTTTATAACTATTTTATGCCTGCGTCCACATCAAATCAAAGCTCCGTAGCTCCAATATGACATATACAATTGTTGCCTTATTAAACTTCATTTTCTGGGACTTTGTTCTTTGTTAGTAACAGTGGTGAATACATTCTTACTATTGTATACTAGGTAATGTGTATGATCTGCTGGTACAAAAACCAGAGCAGGAACAGGTGTGTGTTGGGTTAATATGTTCATCAAGATAACAGCCATCATCATTTCTTACTGTGTAGAAACTTCTCACTCAACTAGTTAATAAGCTAGGAGACCCTGAGCGTAGTGTTGCTTCCAGAGCTGCTTTCTTTTTACTGAAACTTGGTATGTGAGCAGGAATGTGATTTTGTGCAATAATATGTTATCATTTAGTTGGCCAACATCCCAAGATGCAGTTGATAGTTCTGAAGGAGATCGAACAGTTGATGCGTCGACCAAATATCCAGTCTAAAGCACAGTATGTTATTGTGTTGGATCGTGCATACATTTGTTATGTTGTTATAGGTATTATGGAGTTTGTTGTATCAATCAGTTTGTACTGAGTAGTGACAATCAGGAACTTGTGGAGCACTTGGTGAAAGTGTATTTTGTCTTCTTTCAGGTAAGAACATCACTCTGTGTGTATGTGCGTGTGTGTGTGTGTGTGTGTGCGTGCGTGCGTGTGCGTGTGCGTGTGTGTGTGTGTGTGGTGTATGTGTGCATGAGCGCATCGAATCCTATGGACAATGGAGCATGTAACTCCGTAAACAGTGAAATTCAAATGTGACTGCTGTGTACTATAAAAAAATAAGCTTTTAAAAATTCCTTATATGGAGATGCTTGCTCAAGTATGTCATGATTAATACCGGCACAACGAAGCGAATTTATGGAAATTAAGTTGAATGGCACAACAGAAGAATGGTAGCACGGGCATGGGAGGACAGCCTTTCTACATTTGCTAGTGACATGAAATTACCCCAGTAGACTATCTCAAGCTGTTCCTTTGACTTGACAGCCTTCCTATGAAACAGCTTCACTACCTTCACACAAAACGATGGAGTGGTGGTCCATTCTTTGTATCCCAGTTGTGAATAAGAATGATGTAGTACATCAAATCCTATGGAAAAGGGAGCATGCAACTCTGTACACTAATATTATTCAAACATGGAATCTTGTGATGTATTTCATTATTTACGTTCCTGGTGTGTTCATGTGTGGTGTGGTGTTACATGTGTATTTTCCATGTGTTTTATGTGTGTGTATACTTGTTTGTATAAATGTTCACAATATTTTATCAACCTCACAGACCTACATACAGGAAGGTCAACTTGATGCCAAAATGTTGAGTGCATTACTGACTGGCATTAATAGAGCTTTTCCATTCATTAAGAGTACGTGTTTACCTATTGGTAATAAATAATTTTATGGTGTTACAGGTGAATTAAAATCATATGAAGAACACCTAAATACATTATTCAAAGTCGTACACATTTCTCCTATTGCTACAAGCATACAAGTAAGCAGTTACCAATAATCCTTGTTGTGAATTCAACTCGTGCAATATATAGTCACTTATGTTACTCTATCAAGTAATGGAGTCCAGACAGGAGGTATCTGACAGATTCTACCGAGCACTGTACACCAAGTTGTTGGATCCAGACTTGAAGCATTCCAAGGGACAAGTAATGCAAAGAACAAATCTACTGTTGGTATTTTGAGGTTACAATTTTCAGGCAATGTTCCTTAATGTTTTGTTCAAATCACTGAAGTGTGATCCAGCCTTAAGCAGAATAAAGGCAAGTTTATCTCTATATGCACACATGAAAAAATACTCTAATAGAATGGTCGAAATAATTTTGCCCCACAAAAGTCAAATAGTTTTTCTGTATTGTGTTTTAACTATGTGTATGCTTTGTGTATAGGCATTTTTAAAAAGAATTCTTCAAATATGCTCCACCCATCAACCTCCATTTATATGTGGCTGCTTATTTCTGATTTCAGAGGTTATTTACCCATAGTGTTTGTTTACACATGGCCAGTTTGTTTTTGGTATTTAGATATTAAAACTTAAATCATCTTTGTGGCCGTTTGTCAGAGAAACTGAAGGAGAAGAAGAACACTTCAAAGATGTTCCATTAGAAGAAGAGGTAGTTCAGTTGACTCAGACTGAAGAAGACAAAGATACTGATGCTGATGGCCTTCAAGAGGAAAACTTTGAAGACTCTAAAAAAATCTTGTACCTTCCTACGGCAAGAAATCCACTTTACTGCAAGGCAGAACACAGCTGCTTGTGGGAATTAGTGATGGTTAGTTAAACCAAATGCTCTTATTTTATTTAAGTTCTTTGATTACACTGTAGTTGTCACAACACTACCACCCTTCAGTGCGAACTTTTGCAGCAACATTAACTAAAGTTAGTTCATACTTAATACTATGCTAACATGTTACATGACTGATAGGGAGACCATATCACTTATAAAGGCGACCCTTTGCAAGATTTCACTGCAGTCAAGTGAGTTGAGGAATAATTATTACTCGGTCTTGATGTATTTATAATTCCTTACAAGATTTTTGGATAAATTTGTTTACAAAAACCCCAAGCAAAAACAGTCAGGTTAGTCTGATATTTCCTATATCATTTTACGATGTGTTATTTGATCAGATCATGGAGGATCAATTATGCAGGTATAAAAGTGACTGATCATTTCTATTTTTTATGTTATAACTTTATAGCCAACACCGAAGCATTCAAGAAAAGAGTTTCCTTGTGAGAAAAGCCTTTATTCATGGCTGTACAATGTGTTAATCTGTTGTTTTAGTAAATTCTGGGGAGTTCGTAAGACTGAAAGAGAACGAAGTGAGAGAAGACGAAATGTTTTTCTACAAGTAAGGAATATGTGCAGCTATATTAATAATCTTATGCACTTCTAAGAAAATCTAGGTGACATAGTGTACTGTATCATAGTAGGGACAGCGAAGGTGTGGGCGTGGCCCGTGATATAATATAATCCAAAAGCTGCCTCAATTTTTCCTCACATCATGACAGTATCAGTTGGGTAAAATTAAGCCCAAAAGTGTCTTGAGATCGACCCAAAACGGTTCTGTCAAGTTGCTACGGATTTAAAAAAAAATGTTCAACGCAATTTTCTACTGCCTGCCTAACTCCTTCAGTCAAGCGTAGCAGAAAACTGGCTACAGCTACAACCTTAATTCTTCCACAGAAACGTTTCTAAGAAAAACCTTTGATAAACATACAATGGTCGTGCTATTGTGTTACCTTTTATCCTTCTTTACAATAGCCATCAGTCAAGGTTCTCCGCTGGTAGTGTTAATAGACTACAGTAGGGCTTCCATCTACGGGTGTACATTGCATCAAACTACTCGAATACATGTGGCATAGTACCAAACTATTTGAAAACACCTTGCTCAGTGATTTTCGAAGTGGTAGTTGGTATTGTTCAGCAGGAGCAACTTGTTCAATATCTCGTGGCGAACTAGACAAGTGTAAGAGAATATAGTTTAGTGATTTGTAGGTATTGTTTTCCAGCAAAGTTAACTGTCCAAGTTGCTTGTGTTTCTAAACGCATTTCTTTGCTGCCTGTGACCAACACTATCATTGTTTAGTTACGTGAATCCAGCATAGCAAAAGTAGCGTTAGCTAAAGGTTTTGTAGTTAGTATTGCTTTGTGTGTTTTCTCTGAGGTAATATTCGGAGCAACAATGCCTTCAAAAGAAGCAGCACAGAGTAACTTACTACAGTTTAGCAATTTATGTAGTGATGTGTTATGTATGCTAGTTGCTTGCTTGCATAGTATAGTGCTGTGATTAACTCTAATAATGTGGTTTTGTGAAAAGCAGGGTATTTAGTAGTCATGACCTTGCACTGAGTGTAGCACAGTAGGGATATTCACTTCCTATTGATTTACTGTATTTGGACATTACGTACTAGCTACTCCAATCCAGCTTCTTTCAATAAATTTAATGCAGTACTATACACTGTCCCTACTCTAATTTAAAATTCCTAATTTTTTTCTTGTACTTGTATGCTTAAAATCTACTGGAAGTAATTCTTTCCTAGCACCCATTATTTTTCCTGTTGTAAATCATTGTGTTGATTTTCGTAGGTATTTTATCAGCAAAGTTTCACTGAGAAGTCTTAGCAAGAAAATACAAGATGAAGATCTAATAGGAGGAGATCTGGATGAACAGAGTGTGTAGCTTATAATATACTCTTGTACTTTTGTAATGAATAATTTGTTTTAGTGGATGAAAGTCTCAATTTAGATTTTGCAAGGTAACAGCAATATATAACAATTGTGGCAATCGTATATAGTACTAAATGCACAGAGAACTGGATCAGAAGAAGAAACAACCAAGAAAGAAAAGAAAGAAACAAGAAAGTGATGAAAGCGAATCAGAAGATAATGGTTAGTTGCAAAGAAAAGTATCATATTCTGTGTGTGGACGTATACACTTGTGTATGTGAGTCAGTGTGTTTGTTTGTAGTGAGGCATCTCGTTTAGAGAACCAGCCTGTTAACTACAGTTTGAACCTTGGTGATTCCCAGTTGCTCACTTGACACCGTGTTTCATACAGCTACCGTAGGCTTTACTCTTTGCTTTTATGTGCATGCATGTATTGTACACTATTATTTACTAGATGTATTAATACTGTGATGTTTAATAGAATATTCTTATGATGATATGGATGATGACGCTATGAGTGTGGAGAGCTTCACTGAAAATGGAGCCCCGGCTAAGGAGCCTACTGATGCTGAATACGAGAAACTGTTGTTTGAAAATTTAACTTCTGAAGAAAGTGATGATGAATTGGAAGAAGCTAAACCAAAGAAAAAGAAATCCAGGTATCAAATGCAAACAAGTATCTCAAGTAGTCTTGTTATTCACAGAACTAAAATGGGATCATCGTTTGACCCATCAACCATGTTAGCTGATGCTGATGAGGTAGTTAACTCAAAGTTAGAAGATGTTACCATGTTCCTATTGTGTAGTTTGCTCATTTGCTTGATGAGTCTGGTGGAGGTGCTGCAATGACACATCTTGGGAAGAAACATCCTTCACATAAACAGCTTTCATGGGAAGAAAATAGAACTAAAGGAAAATGGCAGAAGAAGAAAAGACCATATAAGGCTGGGTATAGAACTAAATCTAAGGTTAATGTAAATAAGAACAAGAAGCATAAATAAATTATAACATGAAAAAATTAATTGTGTACCCAAACATTTCATTACACGTTCACTAGCTTATGAATGGCTTTAAATGGCAAGTGATTGTATAGTTGTATATACATGAGTGTATTTGTGGTCTATAATGTACCTCAATAACACACATTATTGTGAACAGCCAGATAGTGGATACATGTTGATGAGTGCAGATTGTGAGTACAGAAGTAAGAATGCAGCTGTATGCAAAGTTACTGTCCAGACATATCATGTGTCTTCATAGTACTTTGCATTTCAGTAATTGGCATGTAGTCTTGCTAGTAATTTTTAATGTGTCTAACACTCACTATGTTTTCCTTTGACATGGTAGTATGTGATAAAAAGTAAACAAAGATGTGAATTAGAAATTTTACATTTGAGTAGGGATCATATAGAGAAAATACTATTGCTAGTAGCCCTGTAATCAAGATGATATCACATCTTGATTCATAGCTTTTCATTTCTATCATTCCTACTCAAATGTAAATTTTCTCGTCCTTCAATATTCCACAGACATAAATTAATAGTATATACAATAAATAATTATAGTTTTACCAATAGTAATTATAATCATTTAGAATGTTCAAAAGATTCCAGTACAAGGAACCAGCATCATACAGTGCTGTAGTTAATGCCCCGATCGTTGCCTTTGAGGCGTTCTTAGTCATCCACAGATAAAACATTTGGTAAGCTTGTTCACATACTGAGTGAGCATAGTCTCGTCGAATAGTATATAAATTTGCCTCATCAATTCCTAGCATTCTGCCCACTGCCTCCCACTCTGCTTTCATATTTCTAGCAAGTTTCTGGAACATTATACTGCAGGATGGCAAGGACTTCACCAGTGTGGTACAGTCTTTGAGACACATAAAAACACAGTTAGCTTGCTCTACATCAGGCTCGGCTTCTAGGGCCGTGTATGTAGTAGTTGGCAGGCAAATGACCAACTTGACAATTAGTGGCCGGTGATTTCCATATATTGGCCATCCTATTATGAAAAGAACATGGCATACATAGTTAGACTCCAGTAAGCAATGTTCAAACTGGTGTATGCTTATGTATTAAACTTCAGAAAGTTTATATGCCCAAAATGATTATCAGTGTTGGGGGTAACACGTTATGTAATAATTATTGCTTTTGTGGTAACTAAGTAATATAACGAAATACGCAATAAAAACAGGTAATATAACTCAAGTTACTTTACTTACAAATGTAATGCGTTACCTAAGTAATATAGTTACTGTAACGAGTCTAATATTACATAACGAAGTTACTAATTTTGTTAGTTATGCACTGAGTAACGCCTAGCCACAACGAAGTAACATGAAGCTTTTTCATCACCTTGTTTATAACCAAGATTTACACATTGCCCAACAACACAATCATGTCACATGATAAGGTGGTAGTTTCACACGTGACAGCTTAAGGCTATGGACACAAAGTAATATAACATGTAATATTATTATAGTTACTTTATTTTATGGGACTGTAACTAAAAGTAATAATTATGTAACTAGTCACTTTTAAAAAGTAATTGCCCCAACACTGATGATTATCATTTAGGCTAGCTACATGCAATCGTTATGGATTGGAAATCATCAAGTTTTATAGCATGCATGCTGCACCTGATTCATAACTATGTTGCTGTGATGATGTCAGGGCTCTCCTGCAGCTCCCATAAATCAGATATTCACAAAGGCGTGAAAATTCTTCATCTTCATAGTTTAGGCTGTGTGAAGATAGCCAATAAGATTCACTTTGTCTCATAAATGATGGAACAGATTTTGCCACTCTATGTGAGTCTAGAAAAATTGTAACAAATTTGTCACAGTCTGATTTCAATGAACTGCTTCTACCTGCCAGAAAGTTGATACAACTTGTAACATTATTATCACAATTTCCTGTGATCACATACAACACAACATCATAGTCCTCGATTTTCCTCCAGAGCATATAGTTGGGTGGATCTCGATGTAGATTGTCATGGCAATATTGTTCTGAAGGTTCAGGGTCAACCTTAACACCGTATTGTTTTAGACCAAGGAGACTATATACTAATGAGTCACTTGCAGCTCTGTCACCAACGTTATATGTCTTGGATGTAGACAAAACGAAAGCCTTCTTAAAAGTCGTCTGCTCAATCGCTTGAGACATCCAGCACAGGGCTGTCGTGTTTGCATTCGTTGATCTGAACCTCGATCTCGCTGATGATTTGAACTGTTCCGAGTTTTCTTTTCAGCAGATCGGCCCTGAGATTTATTATATAGGCACTAGACTTCTATAAAAAATCCATGACCCAATGTCTTCTCCCGAACCGTCCTGAACATTCGCGAACATACAGTCACGCGCCAAATATAGTATAATTATTTTTAAAAACTCCCTGACAAAGCACTTTAACCATATATAGATAATGGCTGTGCCAAGTGGATCCATGTGTCATGTGATTGCTCTTTAACAGTAGATGATCACGATTTAATGTTGAAAGATCCCAGTGATGACCCTTGGTTTTGTTCTAAATGTCACTCTGCCCCTCATCCACAGATCACGCCTCAGCCAGGATTGTCTTGTGTGTGTTTTAATGCTCGGAGTATTATCGCCAAACGTTTGGAATTTATGGCATTTATGCATGCTCATCAGTTTGATGTTGTAGCATTGACTGAGACTTTCCTTGACGAGTCTATCTCTGATGCCCTGATTAGCCCAAATGGATACACTGTTTTTCGAAAAGACAGAAATTGTCATGGTGGTGGAATTTTAGTATTGGTTAAGTCCTCTCTTATTTCATTCCATAGAAAAGACCTTGAGTCTGATTGTGAAATGCTCTGGATTGAACTGCTTACCTCTAGAGGTAAAGTTAACTTTGTAACATTTTATCTTCCTCCTGGTTCCTCTGCAGATGATTTGCAGCAGTTCATGTCTTCAATTTCTTTTACTGTGTCTACTCACCTTCCACTGATATTGTGTGGCGATTTTAATGTTCCTGAGATAGATTGGCATTTGACAGTACCTTTGAAAAGTTCTCCTGTTGCTAATCTTCTATGTAATTTTATCCAGGAGGGCGTAGGGAGGGGGGGGGGGGTTCCGAGGGGTTCAGGACCCTCCCCCACTGTAAAATTTAGACTTCTGCAAGCAGGGTCCTAAAATACCATTAAATTTTAGTGTGGCAAGACAAAATGAGTGAGTAATATAGTGTAATGACACAGCACAGCAATTAATAAAGCTTGCATTCATGATTCATCTCTCAGGGAAGGATTTACAGAGGTAACGTGAGCCCTCTTAAAAACTGTGAAAAAGACCGATATACTCTAATAGATCAGTCAGTTATAAACTCTAATATCAGGTTTATACTCTAATAGAGCAATCAGGTATACTCTAATAGAACATTCATTATATATCCATATGTCCATACGAAGTTTTGAAGACATTCTAACATTAAATGCAAAACTTAGCATAACCTTATACTGCTATAACTTTGGTGTGCAGTGTTTAAAGATATAGACCTCCAATAATTTATCATTTGTGTTATACAAAATGAATTTATGCTATGCATATTTGTATAGCTATATTGTTTTGATTGTAAGTCATTCCATTTGTATCAGTGGATTCATGGTTTCTATACCACAGTGAGATATAACTATCACTTACAGATCACTATTATGTGTCTCCATAAGTGGCTCCAGGATTTTGGGTGACTGGTTTCTGATCAAAAAATACAGCTAGATTTTAGGTGAATACCAAAAAAAAGGGTCGACACCTCCTAAGAATGGTTATTCTCCACTAAATAATATTTGTATCACTGATAAAGCACATAAAAATCTTTATTCACAACTTTATAGCTTGCTACACTGCTTCTCTGAATACTGTGACTGCTACAATAGAGTGACTGACTGCTCTATTAGAGTATCTCAATCCAATCGTGACCGGTTTCTGAAAACCCCTGGATCCATCCCTGGTCTCTATGTGTTACGCTGTCTGTTTCCACTAGGTGGCTTTATCTATAGTACTAGCTTCATCCCAGGGGCACTTATATGTACTTTTTGCATAAAATATAGCAATTTGCTGAGTTTTGATGCATTAAAATATTGAAAGTCTTTCAGCGGCTGGGGGCTGTGCCCCCAGGCCCCTGCTTCTGGTAACTCAATGCTGGTGTTGGAACCCCCCTTAAAAAATCCTGGCTACGCCCCTGAAAGCTGTGAGCTCAGTTGAAGGTCTATAAAAATGGAAGTGTATTATAACAAAGATAATATATACCTCATCTATGGAAGAACCCCCGTCTTGAAGAATAAGGTCCAGTAAAAAGGTCCACTTTTTTCAGTAAAAAAAGGTCCACGATTTTTGAACATTACAGTTTAAAAGTCTAGCATTTCAGTAGCAAAAGTCTAATGTAAAATTTTAGTGCCTAAAATGTCACCAAATTCAGCTTTTCAGTCTTCTCAGCCTGTATTTTCAAAATTTTTCCGGGCGGCATGCCCCAGACTCCCAAGCTCATGCATGACTCCCAAGTATATACCTCAGAGTGAATTACTGTTGACAAGAAGAGATTGTGTACATATAGCAGCTGCATAGAGTAATATTAGCAATGTGTCAATGGATTTGATTGCATGCTTGCTGCTCAGTCCAACAAAAAGTTCCAAACTAGCTATATATGTGTACAGTAAATAAATTGTTTACATATATTTTTTATAGAGGAAGCTTAACTACCACAAGTGAAGCTTTGGTGATTTTGCCCAACTAGTTCATGCAAATGTTTTTCATTTTTAGGTGCACCAAATAATCAAACCAGCTCAGGCTATTAAAAATACCCAATGTCAGCTTTGATTAGGTTGAAAAATGTAGCGAACAAGCAGCAGATACAACTATACAAGTTAACATCCTAAGCAGTGGTTTATGTATACAAAATATTGTTTTGATTTCACACTAGTATGTTTGCGTCTTATCGTTTTAAATTATTGTACTGCAATTTCACTAATTTTGTAGTTAGAGACCAATCACGAGGATTTTCATGGTTTTAAAAATCTGAGGCAAAGCTGAGCTTTTTAGATCTGATCTCTAACTGACTTAGAAAATGGTGGAGGTGTATTTATACTACACTACACTACTGGGTTCTAAACTACTAAGTGTATTAGGTGTTGTGAATTCTCATTTCACTACCTTTTCACATATATAATTTGGCAGGACTGTGGTAGTAATTAAAAAACTAATAAATTTGTACTGAAAACTCTTAAAATTGTGAAATATCATTATCATTACTATATAACTGCGCTGTTGTTGAGACATACAGTAATGAAACTGTTATGAATTGTGACTACACAATCCTTGGTAGCCTTTTCATATCATTTTCACATGAAATTAGTACACTGAAATCGTAATGATTGCTTGAGTGCACTTTTCCACATTTTTATGCCCAACATTTTGAATTATGTCATGATGAAAAGTTAAACTTCTACTGATAATTCTTCTGGCTACGCTTAAACTAATAATTGTCTAGGGAACACATTAGTATGTATGCAGTGAGCATCTTCAAAAACATTGAATAACTTATAGATGGAAGTGAACAAGTTCTTGAAATTTTGCCCATTTGTATTACAGTTTGACCCACTAAAAATGTTTCATCCAAATATCCAATACATTATTAATTTTTATGGCCAAGCAAAGACTCCCCCCGTATATACATGTCCTGTGTGGAAGCCACAAAAGTGCATAGTCTATTTCAAACTTTTCCTAAACTTGCATTAACACTGCACATGTCTGCTTTGGACACCTCAATTGTCACCACTGTTCATCTAATTGACTGAAATGCTATTTCTCTTGAGAAAAATTCACTTTTTATTTTTAGCGGTTTTCTCAGGGCTCAGCTCAACATGTACACCTACAAAACTTTTAAAAAATTAACCATATGCATGTTTTGTATATTGATCAGTGCCTGCATGATCTTATACTAGTATATGTTGAATGTGTAAATGATTTGACCACTGTTATTTACAGACGTTTTCCACTAGTCTAGTGTATATGTTATATAGTAAGACGTTTTTGTAATACTAACAGCTTTCGAGGTAAACTGCAGATGTCTAGCTCTCCAGGAATTTTGGTACACAGGTTTCCAGACTTCCTGTTGCACGCATACTTAAGGGGTCTGGAGGCATGCATCCTCAAGAATTTGAATCTGGTAACAATTTTCACCAAAATTCTTTAAAGCTGCGGCAACATAAATCAATCCCTTGTTTCCTGTCCACCACCCACATCTAGTTTTGGCTATTATGAAATGCATTGCACTTAATTGGTAGGGCCATGGTGAAAAATAACAATGTTAGGAACAGAATTTATTCCAGCAGGTTTGAAAAAGGTATCAAATCTGCAGTTCTTGAATAAAAGTTCAACATGCTCTAATAGAACAATCAGCCAATATTCGATCATTCCAACTCAGAAAAATAATTACTTATGAGCATAAAGAGCTTAAAAGGAATCTATGCAACATTGATGTTTACATTATAGGATCAAATAATTAGCTACTGCTTTGCAGCATAATATCTAGCTATGTACCATGTACACAACTAGGAAACCTCAGAAATCCCCTGGAGCTGCCTCTGAGTAGCTGCAATATATGGCTCTACCTCAGGTTTTTATATATATACATAATGGTAGTGATGATAAGCATGAATCCCTCAATTCACATGATCTGCATTGGACAGTTGGCAACAAGTATCATGTGTATATATAGCCCTGTTACTTTAGCAACATACAAACCATAGTGTGTAGGATAGGGTAGTATTATATACTCACAAGGTTGCATGTTTAAACACAACATAATTTAATAATAAAATGGATAAATAAAATAAATATTATTTCACACTCTATAGTATTTAAAAAGGTTACAAGTATTCAACACAACGTGTATGTTCACACCAAAATGTTCCATCTCTTAGCAGTACCAGAATTTGCTCCCCACTGATTGAATACCTTAAAACAACAATAACATTATGTATATTATGTTTACTATTGTCCTATGTGTATACCTGTTTGGTGATGTGATCAGGACAAGCCATTCTGATCCGTTCACAAGTTACTGGACTATCTAGTGTGAAACACTCTGTGACTCCAGCTTGTCTACGAACAGTTGCTATTGCATCTCTAATGGCAAAGGCAACAGATGCTCCCAAGAACAATGGTGGCTCACCAACAGCCTAAGATGTTTACATACATCGTAATGCAATGAGCTATAAGCATTTAAGAAATAAAGCTTACTGCCACTAAACACCATACAAGATTTAAAAGCATTGACATTTTTCTGGGTCACGCATAGTATGTATTAATCATTTATTACAATGTTGAAAAATCATTGTAGACTTCATAAAATTAATTTTGGTTTTAAAAATTGTGAAGAGCAATCAATTTACGTGAATGCATCAGTTTCAACATTAGCTTACTCTAGAAGAATAAATAGCTCTACTGTTAGGAGATCCTTTCAGAAGGGACACATTGAATTCCAATGGGACATCAGAAAAACAAGGTATCTTATAATTTCCAGGTCCGTTAGTGAACGGCTGTCCACGAGGAGTTCTAGAGGTTTCTTCTAAGAAAATTAGTTCCTCCATCGTAAATAATCCAACTCCTTGAGCAAATGCTCCTTCAACCTGTGTAAACCAGCCATGAGTATATGATATACCTGCACTAGTATACCTGTCCAATATCAATAGCAGGATTGAGACTATCCCCTACATCCATTATGATATCAGTAGAGATGATGTGATAACCTCCGGTTAACATGTCCACTTCCACCTCACTACAAGCCACACCAGATGTGAAGTAGTCAAAATATCTTCCAGTCTTTGTCTCCGGATTGTAATCAATATCTGGAATGCTAACCAAAATTTTTACTCACAGTAGATATATATATATATATATAATCAGCTTTGTTAAGGACAGCTCTCAATATAACCTCGTAACTGTGGTGACCTATAGTACAATGAGGTTTGTGGAAGGTGGCTATTAATTCAGTCAAATACACTGACTAGTTTCAGTTTGTGACATAAGCAATACTAGGAAATAACATGTTGGCAACTGCTTTCTATAGAAGTTCACTATTTTGTAAAATACTTGACAGCTGGCTCATGCATCTCATGCCCACACAACTTGTTGATCCTTAGTTAAGGAAATCTCAACAATCCAAACACTTTAATTATATCTCAGTGTAAGAATAACTGCTTTATTAGAGTATCGGGGGTGTATACAGGAATTTTGAAAAGGAGTTTGCTCTGTAGCTTAAGTGACTGTTCTATTAGAGTAGTTACTATTATTGCCTGACTGCTTTATTACATAAAGTGTATCAAGTTTTTTGCTCAAATTAAAGTTCTATGTTCTATTACACTAAATTGATGTTACCATCATGAGAGAAACCATTGCTTCGCTGAGCTAAAACTTTACAATGTGTCCCATTCCATTCCTGATCTGGGTGGGGAGCCTGATGTTTCAGGTTTTTTTTTAGTATTCCAAAACAATGTGCATTTTTATCAGTGTACTTTGTTATAATAAATAATACTGTTTAATTGGCAAGAATTATATTGATAGATTTTGATTTGGTGAGTGTGTTGTCCATTCAACACAAAGCATTGATGATATTAGTGCATATGAATTAAACCATGTACAGCTACAGTATAATCTGAACACACTCACCTGTCTAAACACTGTAATTGTGAATACATACACTTACTTGAAGAAATCTTGTGCTGACAAATTTGTCATATCTAAGTATGCAGCAGTCACCTACATATTGTTATATAAATACAATTACATGCGATATACTGTATAGCCTAAATATTTCGAGGGGCAAATATTTCGAAGTTGAGCAATGTTGCTACAAATGAAATTTTCGTGGATTTGCAAACACTCCCAAAATGTATTAGACTATATGGAGGTCTAAATATCTCAAAGATAAAATTTTTGCTGATAACCCACAAAACCCTGAAATCAGTGAAAATATTCCCCCTTGAAATATTTAGGCTATACAGTATGAACATACCCATTCTTCCCATGTCCCTTTCAAATTGGCTTCCATATAAGGAGCCAGCCTTTCTTTAATTTTCTCACTAGCTTTCTTCACAGCCATGCCAAATAGGTCAGCTGAAGCTGATGCTGCTGTTGGACTTGCATTGGCCACAGTGTTGGTGGCCATTTCACTAATGTGTACTTTACTGTGGGGTACACCCAGGGCTCTGGCACACACTTGTACCATCTTGGTGTGTAGTCCTTGTCCCATTTCCACTCCTCCATGTGCCAATAACACTGAACCATCAGTATACACATGTACTAGAGCTCCTCCCTACATTAGAATGATCACATGACATATACAAGTAAGACACAAGGTAGTGTCATGTAGCCAAGAAAGTCAGCACACAACAAACACAATTTTCATGCATAAGTAGCTTTGTGTTTCCTTATTTGAATATTGTGTGATGTTGTCTGCTGGGTAGAGCAGTTCACACACAAAATTGAACAAAGCCACTCCCAAAATTTTGCATACTTTTGTTGTATTTTAAATTTATTTTTGTTGTTCTTTTCACACACCTTAAAATAATTGCTACTAATGCAAATGTGCAGCCAGATTGCCTGAAATTATATCAGACACAATTACACTAGATAATTTACCAATTCGGCATGAATTCATAAACAATAACAATTTTATTGACTTTTAATTGCATAATGCTCCAGTTTCATCTAACTCCTACAGAATAAACCACTAAACGGTATCATAAGCAACAGAAATGGGGTGGAAGGGGCTAGAGGCTGATGCCCTACTATGGTCTGCCAAGGAGACTAACAGAATGACATCTCACCAAAATCATCCTTCTTAGAGTGGGGTGTGAAGATTGATACACTCTAATGGAATACTTAGCATTCACCTAACATGGCAACAAAGTTGAGACAGCCTAAACTGATAATCTCACTAATTACTTGTGAATTAGCACTGCAAGGAACAATCCACCACTCATCAACACTTACCTATTCATACTAAATGGTCAGTGATATATACAGCAGCTTCACTGGCATAAACATTGCCAGTATCAATGTAATGTATATATTAGTCATTGAAAGCAACATTGCATTCCGGAATCCACATCATAGGCCAATTATGACCGAATTTACAAAAAAAGGGCACACATCCAGTTCTACTAACTTGGAAGACCATAACTTAGTTACATACAAACCTGAATCCATTCATCAAGCTATATTTGCTCACAGCTGACCAAAGTTCAAGTCAATAACTTTTTTCTATCTGAAGTTATGGATTATCAATGTTGGTAAATTGGATGGAAGACCCTTTTTTGAAAATCTGGCCACAATTATCTCATCACAATCTAACCACAGCATCCCACTGCTATAAATGAATGAAAAGGCCTATTGGAGGTCGCCTACACTTTAATTCCTATACTATTGACAGGCTGTATGTGACTAAAGTACGAATTAAATGTGCACTAGCTATAGACAACTTACCTCATTTTATTTCTATGATCCCTACTGAAATGAAAAAAAATTATGCATATAGCTGCTGCAATTGACAAAAAAGGCATGTCTTGGGCCAAAGTGACATGAAATCAAGCCTGTAGTCTTCAAACTGTATGACAGATGAAAGAAAAAGTTTGTGAATATTGACAAAGTAAATTCGTCCACTTTTAATTTGTCAAATATCCATAAGTACCTGTAAAAGTACATGTTTAGATCCATGATTTCTGTCAACATTTAATAATATCGTCAACACTGGTGAAGTGTGGATTTGTCAAATTTTCCTTTCTTCAAAATTTTCAGTTGTACAATAGTCAAGTTGATTGTGCAACCATCATGATTCCTACTACACAGTACTACCGTACTGTAAGATTATGAAAGAGGATATGCACATACTATTACTTGTATCTGAACAAAAAATGATCAATATAATAAGATTAGCGGCACGCCCAAAAAATTCTTTTACAGTGAATGACTATCGTGAATTCCATACAAAAGTATGGGTAGCAAATGCGGCTCAGACTATAACTCGCCACATGAACTACGGATGGGGCTCCTCCTTCCAGTTACTCTGTGTTATACACATAAAGGAATCTATCTCGCTGGATAAACTCTCATAACTGGTCTACATTTTGCGATTCACACTTTCTACGCATATCTACAATACATTTGTTCACTGTTGTGACGTAAAAAACATCACGTTTTTATTAGACTGTTTTTGGTTGTAAAGTTAGTGCACATCCTCTATTGATTTAGATTTTCTCATGCATTAACTACAATGTAATCTAACCTGACACATAAATTTTGGATAGAATCCAGTTCCAAAAAGTGTGGGAACTACTGCAATTCCTCGTTTATTCCACTGATTGTTCCTGTAAAAAGAAACCATTGACGATCACTGTATACTAATATTTACTTACTTGTTAAATTCCTCAATAGCTGCAGTACGTTCATCATACTTAATCTTGGCCATCAACTCACTCCAGCATCGTCGAAGATGCAAATCAACAATAACTTGATTTGCTGGAATTCTATCACCATCATGATACAGGTTTAGTTCACGCACCTATCCAGGTAATGTCAGTAGTACATACAGACACTGTTAATGTGTAATTTCTACCTTGTGTACAGGTAGTTTACACACATCAGCCACATTACTGATAACACACTCCATTATGTACATAGCCTGTGGTCTGCCAAATGAACGAAAAGCTGTGTTTGATGGAAGGTTAGTCTTGCACGCATAACCAACAACAGTCAAATTAGGAATGTGATAGGCATTTTCACAGTGCATAATAGCTTTATCCAAAACCTACACTGCAGCCATAAAGTACATGATTACAGCTCATCTTTTTGACTCACAGGATGAGACAAATCAACTGAATTTCCAGCATTAGAATACAATTTTAAATCAAGTGCTAATAGTCTTCCATCTCTTGCAAAACCAACCTGGAGTACAATAACATACTAGACAATAAAAGTGTCATTATACGCACCTTGTATCTACCAAGGAAAGGATGACGTGTTCCAGTAGTCATCATGTCTTCATAACGATCCAACATTATACGTACTGGTACCTTCAGTCTGTATGATATACAATAATTCTAATAGAACATACAAGTGATTGTCTTACTTGTTAGCAGCTATGGCTACTGAAGTAGAGAACATACAACTTCGTGTCTCTTTACCACCAAATCCACCTCCTGTAGAAAAAAGTTGAAGTGATTAAGAAAATAGTTATCGAGCTACATACCAAGTCTTTTGACACGAGTTGACACCTTATGAGCTGGAACACCTAATGCAGCAGCAGCTAATAACTATATATGTGTAGAAGGATAGTGACAATCTGGTAAGACTAACTAACATTACTTGAGTTTTGTTAGCATTTTGAGTGGACACAAACATTTCAATTTCTCCTTCTTCTTTAGGAACTACCAATGCTGCTTGAGTTTCCAAGTAAAAATGTTCCTACAAAATCAGTAATGCAATTTAATATACATTATACATTGCCAGATCTTGTATTGCTTACTTGTCCACCAACTCTAACTTCTCCTGACAAAACATGATCAACAGCAGTAAATGCTGCCTCTATATCACCACTACTGAGAGACTTGATCGGTTTATAATATGACTCAGCAACAATAGCATCCTAATTATCACACAGTTATTAAGTTACATTTTAAACTTATGCACTATCTACCTCTATGGTGATGATAGCTGGTAGATCTTTGTATGTTACTTTGACCAGTTTTGCCGCACGTTGTGCTAATGGATGAGTTTTAGCAACTGCTAAACCAATCAGTTGTCCTATACATGTCACCTAAACAATTGATAAGTATCCATCACAAGTACACTGGTAATGTATATATGCAGATTTATTACAAGCACTACCTTATTGTCTGCAAACACTTCTTCATCTGCAACACCCACTGCTCCAGTCATGTTACTACCTCCTTCTGGAATATCTTTAGCACAAATGAAGTCAACAAATCCTTCAACTTCAGCAGCTTCACTGATATCAATATCAATTATTTCAGCATGGGGACGTGAGCTAACTACAATGGCAGCATGAAGCTCATCCTTGTAACTTGGCATGTCATCAACATAAATGGCTTCTCCTGTAGCTTGTTGTAAGGCTGACAAGTGCATCAATGGTCTTCCTACAACATCATCACTTGGTTGACTACCAGCAACATCCTATGAAATGACAAAGGGCAATATAATTATTCAAGTACAAGGCATAGCCTGGATTTTTAAGGGATAGGGGAATGGGGTTTCTAACAGCAACCAGCAGGCATGTGTGTGTGGGGGGGGGTTGAGTATTATAAATTGATTTAAAACTCAGCAGATTGCTATATTTCATATACTAATGTGCTAACTACAATTAAGTGCATCAATAATGCGTCTAGTATACTCATTTAATGATACAAGTAAATACAGTAGGTCTATGACTAAAAAATTTAGGCTAGAAGTATAAGCTCATACTCAGTATACATAATGTAAATTTATAATGCTACTATATCTTATCTAGAAACATTCCTTCCTTGATGAAAAACTCTAAAGTTCAACACTGTACATTATTCACAACAATAAACTTTCTTTTCATGTTAACAAATCTGTTAAAATACATGGATATGTATATGGATGCTCTATTAGAGTATACTTGACTGCTCTATTAGAGTATCTCAATCTTTTTAGCAACATGTCCCCTCTTCCACGGAAGTTGTGCTATACTACATGCTGTCACTCACTTTTGTGCTGCTATACAAATTAGTGCATTAGGTTCATGCTGAAAACTTAGAATTCTAAATTTCAAAAGTGGGTTTCTTAAAAGTGCCCTCCCTATGCCACTGCAAGTACCTGGAAACCTTGAGAAGCCTTGGTTGGTTCTTTACGAAAAGGTTTAGTAGCTGACAGTAGCTCATGAGGGATACTACTGATATCATTTTTCACTGTCAAATAAAATTTCAGGAAAAAAGAAGCAGTTAGGGCACATCGGAATTCTGGTCTCCCTCCTGGAGCATCTAAAGGAATTTTCATTTCTTCAACTAAACTGGAACAAGCATCATCACATAAACAATCATTCCATTCTCTATGACAAAAAGTTAAGATAAAACATGTAACACTAAGTGTATGGTTGTGTTACCTCCCAATCAGTTTGGATTGAGTCTTACTAGCAACTTTTGTAACTGGTGCCATTCCACCATAAACCAAACTCATTTCCTTCACTTTCCATTTTCTATCTTCTTCACTAACTACTACTCTCATTCCAGCATTAACTATGGCAATGTCATCATCACGACGAAGTGACTGCTTGTAACCATACACAAACTCATGCTGTAACACATCACATGATAATGTTATAGTGTGTTAAGTGATGTATACCTCTTGTGTCCAGGGTATTACTAGTGACACCAATACTTCCTCATGTTTAAGAACTGTCTTGCGATAAGACACAAAAAAGCTTTCGTCTATCTTTCGTGAGTAATGTGGAGCTATACATGTGTACATACAAAGTATGAGAACAATTAAACATGTACAATAGCTAACCATTTTTGGATGTGATATTCAAAACAGCTCCAGCAGCTACTAGAATAGGATTTAAATCAGATATGGGACTGGCTGTGGCAATGTTACCCCCTATAACCTACATACACAACTGATCATCAACCATCAACTTCATTACACTTCACTTACAGCAACATTTCTGATCTGTGGACCAGCAAACAACCTCAACATTTCCAGAATAGCTACAAGTGTTCTTGTCTTGTGGTGAGGTAACCGATTACAAATTTCCTTCATCTTCACTTCAGTTTCACTAAGGGTACAAGCAGCTCCAATCAGTAAACCATCATCAGTTTCCTCCAATACATTCATCTCTGGTATGTGAGCAGGTGAGACCAATACAGGAAAATGAGCACTCTTAAATTTCACCTCAACACCTATCCATGCAAAACAAAATTTCATTAGTATATTTGGCTTTTATAAATTTACCAATTTCTGAATTTCCTGCTACAATTCTAACTTTTTCTAAATATTGTGCTTTAATTGAAAGTAGTCGTTGTAAAGTGCTTGGACGAAACCACTGAACCCGATCTGTTTTGATGTGTAGAGGTGGAGGTGAGGTTGAGATCTACACAAACTAAACTGAAATAGTTGTGAATTAAACTTACTAGTTACCATTAATTCTGGTGGAAATATTGGCTCTTGTGTTGGGTCCAGTGGTTGAAATTCAGTTGGGTCAAACAGTGCATAAGGTCCCTTAAGTACAATAAGTTCTTATGCATATGATTCTATTGCATGTCGTGTACCTCTATAACTCCAGTGTTATCATCTTTGCTACAAGCACAATTTCCACCATCACCTTTACAACAGAATGTTCTAAACCCATCCAGTATAGGTCGATAGCCAGTACACCTGCACAAGTTACCTAAGGGGAAATGATATAGTGACCTCTTTTTAACTCACTAACAAACCCTCAAAAGCTCTTTCCATTTCTTTTTCAGTTGGCATAACATCATTCCTCAGTAAGGTATACATGGACATTACAATTCCTGGTGTACAAAATCCACACTGTGATCCATGAGCCTTTGCAATTCGTTCCTAATAAACAGTGTATCAGAAAATATGAGGATCTTATACAGTATAACAGTTATACACACATGGTAGTGTGTTGTATGGCCAAGAAAGCCAGCACGTCACACCACGTGTGTATATTGACAGGAAGAAAGAAAATGCAATTTTCATGCCTGCATAGCTCCATGGTCCCTTCTTCAAAGGAAATCAAAGCACACCATTTTTGCATTATAGCTGTCCCCCAGGTAGGGTAGGCCACACAGCAACATGATTAAATTCACCCCAGCCATTTGTGAGATATGAGCAGCCAAAATTTTGATTTCTTCCTCATTTTTCTTCTCTTCTTAAGGGGTCTAGGGAGCCCTAGATTTTATTTTGTACACTTTGCAAAAACTTGTTATAAAACACAAACACGTAATTCAAATACTGGTACAGATAAAGAGCATATAAAGGTGAATTCATGCACTAAGTTCACAATGAATCTGATTAACATCCATGGTGCTATGAACGTATATTTATGTGAAAAAAGTTCAAACTTCTGTTATGGTTACAAGGTGAACCGCTTATGGAAAATTTTGAAATATGATGTGTACATAGGCTAGCCATTGTAGCAGTGCCTTTTGATGGTTAGAAAAAACAAAGAAGTAACAGCTACAGAGTTAAAAAGCAAAAACCAAGCAATTGTAAATTGTGGGGTCAAGATACTCTAATAAAACAGTCACCGTGGGGTGAAAAATATGCATAAAAATGTCAAAAAACTCACCAGCATTTGAACCAGAGACCTCCATACTGAACACTCAAACCTTTAACCACTGAGCTATCATGGCTGAAAATTCTAGCTAAAATTTACTCATAGATCTACCAATAAAAATTCTAGAAAACTCTATGTGAGTTCTATTAGAATTCCTCAAAATAAATGTGCGCTCTATTAGAGTACTAAAAAGTCAAGCAAAACAATATAATTATAAGCTCTGTTTTCAATAATCATAACATTTTTTCTCAGTGTGGTCTGTTTTGTATGGATTTCATTTCTTTTGTACTCTATGGGCTGCCTTTGGGGTTTATTTTTACCTACATTTCTTCTTAGTGCGGCCTTCAATAGCCTGAATAAAAAATGTTGTAAAATCAAAGGTGGTGGCCAAGAAATGGCTGTGAACAGTGTATCAGAGGATCATTACACAGTATAACAGTTATATACCTGTACAGGATGTATTTTAGTTCTGGTACTCCCAATTCCTTCCACTGTAGTAACAGCCATGTGATCAACTGAGCATAGTGGAGCCAAACATGCATTAACTGAGAAGTGACTATTAATAACAACAACATAACATCTGATTTATCTCTTGTGATGTTTACTTGACAGTTTTTGTTTTATGATTGTAGTTAGAGACCATTACAGTACAGGCACCACATCCTCCTTCAGCACAACCAAGTTTTGTTCCTTTGAGTCCCACTGTGTCCAAAGGCACACGCAAACATAATCTCACACAATTCACACTGTACAGGATACATAGGCATCATACTATGTAAACATACATTCTCCAGTTATACCTTTTCATATGGTCACTTTAACCCGGGTTAACGTGTTCATATGAGCTTTTTAACCCTGGCTGAACCTCGAAGTCATAAAATATCATATGCGAGTTCAACCCTATAAAGTAGTATGAAAGCAGTAGGGGTTGAACTCAGGTCTGCAAAGTAAAAGTGAGTTGCAGTTTTTGGTGAATACATAAAGTGCTTAGAAGACAATTACCACTCAATGAATACCATCATCTGACGATTGTTTGTGAACAGAAAGTGGGTTGAACCTGGGTTAAAAGTGGGTTACTCAACCCTGGTTGAACTCACTTTTGAGTGTCCATGTGAAAATAGTGTTAGTTCATATCTAATACAGTAGAATTTTTTTCAAAAATAATATATTTTGTTGTGTGTGCCATGAGCTCATACAACTTTACAGTGGTAATATGCACCACTGTGTATATTACCGAGAGTATATAATGTCCCACATTATATACTCTTGATATTACATAATGGGTTTATTGTTGGCACATAATCAACTGATGGTTGCTCTGTTGGTGGTATAAAGATTATCTACCATGTCATTTTCAATCATAAACCCAACCATTATGACCACCACTTCAAGTCAATGTTGTCCAATTAGGTTTTCTCACTATTCTGGCTTCCTATACACAATCTTGAAGTGTCAACAACTGGTCAATTTGTAAAAATTAACACATGCTTTTCAGTTACTATGTGATACATCATTTCTGATGCTGAAAAGAGGGGTAGGTAACAACCTGAAATTTCGTATGTCACTTCTAAATTGTTAATGTTGCCTGAAATTTTGTACACTTAAAAGATTAAAGTTGATGATCTCATGGATGTAACAGGAGTTTACAAAAATTTATGGAAATCCAATGAAATTACTGAATTTTATGCATTTACTAATTTTGGAAGTACTAAATTTTATGGGGAAAGATGAATTGGAAATGTTCTTGAAAGATAAAAATTAATATGGGCACTCATATTTCTATCTTAGAAATTTTGTAGGCAATTTTGGTTCATTACCTACCCCTCTGGCTGAAATTAACTAACCACTTACAATGATTTCTGAGAAAATACAACAAAGTCATTTCTGGGTTAGGACAGCTCAACGTAATCTGTGTCAATTCAATATACACTTAAAATATATAATTGCTACCCTTATAATCTACCTTTTTGCCATTAACAAAGAAAGTGACATCACCAACTGCACCTCCAACGTCTTCCATTACGCATGCCCTGCAATACATAAAAGGCAGTATACTAGCACTTGACAGCTTTAAAATTCATGCGGAGTGATAGGAGTAAAATAAGATAGCAGAGTGATAGGAGTATTAAAATAAGATAATGTTTTTCTCTTCTGTTTTGCTCCTCTATATTTTACACTCTTACAGGCTCTGTATTTTTTGTTTAAATGCTCTCCACCGACTAACTGGTAAAAGGTCATATCAAAGGAGCTTGAGGCACTTGCAAAGATTGTCAAAACACAAGGTAGTTAATTGGCTTCATACAGCCTTACGCACTCAAGCTTCACTTCGACCATGTGTCCGCTGATGTTTCACCACTGGATATCTTTTGACGCTAGACGATCAGTGACTAAACCTCGTCCTTGAGCTCGCCTGATAATCTAGATGTCAACTTTACCGGACTGGAAATCATATTAAACACCGGAATGAGGTGATAATCAGGAGGAATGAGGTGATAATCAGGGTGTTGACAGTGACTGAGTGTTAAGAGATTTTCGATTAACACGTCCACTTGAGGTCTACTTAATCATGTTGACACATGTTTAGTCCGAAGGTAAGTCCGAGGCGTGGTTGGAGGGTAAGCACTCGTAGTTAGGTAGCTACAGTATAATGCTTACTCGAATCACTGCTGAATAATCTGCGATAGATAGCGCCACTCGGATGTTTCACCAATAACAATTCTTTCGACGGCAGACCGGATCAATAACGTTCGAGTAACCTTTCAACTGCGTTGGATTACGTATAACAATAAGATTTTCGTCTGACGTCAGCAAGTTTAAAACAACGTGATTACATCATCATCATTGCCTCACGTGATTTCTCCATTGCTAAACCGGTAACCACTTCTAAAAACATAAATGTACCTAAATTAACTCACTTTGTGGACTATGACACAAATATTAATTATATGCATACATTGGTACTGGGCTCAACATAGCACTGAGTTATAGTTTTAGTTGAATAGCTGTGACCCATTGATATTAGAGTTAGTCTCGCGGCGCCCGACCCTAAAAAGTGGGTCTGGTGAAACTGTGTACAAAAAGTTTGAGCTCTGGAATGTTTATTGGATGACTGTTACGTAAGTGCACTGTTTACGTCACAACACCCATTCAACCAGATCCGCTTACAGCATCACCAAACTAATAGCGCTACTCAGAATTGTATGACTGTTTTCTCAATGAGTTTAAGCGGCAGAGTTACCGGATGTAATTAACCGTAAGCCGCGAATCTTTTGAAATGTACGCATTACATAATCAATTTGAAATGGAGCGATCTGATTGGAGCTTCCAACATTCCGGCAGCGCCAAACTTTTTGTACACAGTTTCACCAAACCCACTTTTAGGGTCGGGCGCCGTGAGACTATATTAGAGTATGCCTGTGTAGTTTGGTCACCCTAGCCTATACATTAATAAACTAGAAGTACAACAAGATTGTGTCTGATGATTCAGTGTTAAATAGCATGAACTGGACAACACTTAAAGTTAGAAGGGACAATCAGAGACTGACGTGACAGTGATGTACAAAATTGTGTTGAAATTGAAACAAGGAACTCTCTCATCAGGAATATAATTTACCTACCAAAGGTCACTCAAATAGCTAGATTCAAGTAACCATTTACAAGAGTCATAATTGTTTAAATAATTGTTTTACCTTAAATTGTAGCTACCAGAAACTGTACAAAATTACAAAACTTTAAAGATCTAATTAAGAGTTAACATTATATGCAGTTTTATGCATGTTTAAACTCGCTTATGAATTCTGTACATTACATATGTTATAGCTAACTCACTGTACAAATTCTTAACTTACTAACATTGGAAAGGTATTATAACTACCTTAATTTCAGAAAGCCATAAGAGCTAGGAAATTCCTAACACGTCCTTATGTAAGCATCCTTCTGTCATTTAACACCTGCATGAGCTCTCCAAATAATGAGACTATATCACCATACAGATTAAGGTGCTTGTTATTATGGGGTGCATGCCGTTTGTACCAAAATTGTACAAAAATGCCTTATTTATAAACTATAACCATACTTTATAAATCAATGCACTACTTTATAAATCATGAACATATACTTTATAAATCATATGCATGATTTATAAACCATATACCTGATTTATAAACCATATACCTGATTTATAAATCATTGACATACTTTATAAACTATAACATTGATTTATATAAATTATACATGTGATTTGTAAACTATAACACTTATTTGTAAAGTATAAACACTGATTTTTATATATCAATGTACTACTTTATAAGTCATGTGTATAGTTTATAAGTCATGTGTATAGTTTATAAATCATGTGTATAGTTTATAAATCATACACATGATTTATAAATCAATAACATACTTTATGAACCATACATGCATAATTTATAAATCATCATTATGATTTATAAATTGCACATGTCAGATTAATAAATCATAAGTATATTTTACAAACCATCATCACGAGTGACTTAGTTTGGTTATTGTTGTATTTTATAAATCATTGTCGTGCTTTATAAATTTAACACATACTTTACAAATCACATGTACAATTTACTTTTGTAAACTAATACTATGATATATAAATCAATAGTGTAATTTAGTAGCCATATGTTGTTGTTTAGTATCGATAGTTAGAATTCATATCAATATTGCTTAGATGTGCATCAAATGGAAAGCATTTGTGGCATGTGATCCAGCACAGGATTCAACACACTTAGTACAAGCTTTGGCAGCTGTTGTGAGCACTTGCACTAATGAGAGCAACCCGGCAAAGTGGAGTATATCACCATTACTGCCGGATGCCCCTGCCAGTGGTCCCACCAACTATGCCACTGTTGTCACTGATTGGCTTGAGCCCAAATCCTACACCATGTAAGAGTAGCCAGCAAGAGTGGCATAATTAGTGGAATTACTGGCAGGTGAGTTACCCATGACGATGACAGGGGCATTGGTAATGGTGATACTCCACTTTGCTGGGTTGCTCTCATTAGTGCAAGTGTTCACAACAGCTGCCAAAGCTTGTACTAAGTTTGCTGAATCCTGTGCTGGATCACATGCCACAAATGCTTTCCATTTGATGCACATCTAAGCAATATTGATATGAATTCTAACTATCGATACTAAACAACAACATATGGCTATTAAATTACACTATTGATTTATATATCATAGTATTAGTTTACAAAAGTAAATTGTACATGTGATTTGTAAGGTATGTGTTAAATTTATAAAGCACGACAATGATTTATAAAATACAACAATAACCAAACTAAGTCACTCGTGATGATGGTTTGTAAAATATACTTATGATTTATTAATCTGACATGTGCAATTTATAAATCATAATGATGATTTATAAATTATGCATGTATGATTCATAAAGTATGTTGATTGATTTATAAATCATGTGTATGATTTATAAACTATACACATGATTTATAAACTATACACATGATTTATAAACTATACACATGACTTATAAAGTAGTACATTGATATATAAATTAATATTATAATTTATAAATCAGTGTTTATACTTTACAAATAAGTGTTATAGTTTACAAATCACATGTATAATTTATATAAATCAATGTTATAGTTTATAAAGTATGTCAATGATTTATAAATCAGGTATATGGTTTATAAATCAGGTATATGGTTTATAAATCATGCATATGATTTATAAAGTATATGTTCATGATTTATAAAGTAGTGCATTGATTTATAAAGTATGGTTATAGTTTATAAATAAGGCATTTTTGTACAATTTTGGTACAAATGGCACCCCATATGTTATAATGTCGGTAATACCAGTGTAAAAATGATTAAAACATGGGAATAGAGATTGCTGAAACAAAATAAAGAAACAAGAGTCAAACAAGCCATGCAGAATGTTAAACTCACAGAGATCTCTATTTGGACTCATGGTAGAGACTAAGGTAAAAACATACTTACTGAAATCAGGTCACGTACTGAGAATGCTTCTGTATTTATTTGAGTCCAAATATAGATGTGAAGTAGTCGTAATATCGTCCAGTCTTTGTCTCTGGATTGATCTGGAATGCTAACCAAAATTTTTACTCACAGTAGATATGTAATTACCTTTGTTAAGTACAGCAATAAAATGACCACGTAAACATAGTGGCCAGCCTGAGAGGCTTGTAAGGTGGCTAATAATTAGGTCATATATACTGAGTTTGTGGCATAAAACGATACTAGGAAATAACATGTTGGCAAATGCTTTCTATAGAAGTTCATCCATTTTTTGACAGCTGGCTCATGCATCTCATGACTAAGTAGCCAACCATAATTATCTCAGTGCAAGAATAACTACCTGAAGTCTCAGTTTCTTGAAAACAAAAAAATGCTTCTGGGTATACTATATTTCAAAAAAATGTGCATTTTTTATAAATATAATATTGTTTAATTGGTAGGAATTATATTGATAGAGTTTTGATTTGGTAAGTATGTTGTCCATTCAATAGCATTAGCCACAAAGTATTGCAAGTATTGAGGTATCTAATGAACTGCATAACTCACTTGCAGAAAATTTTTGTTTTGAAGAAAACTGTTTGGAGCATGTTTGGAAATTGGTGAATATCTGGACACAGTTATTTGAAGCCCAGGAGGAAGTGACAAGTTTGAGACTCCAATTGTCAGACCACAGTGGTAAGCTACTGGAGGTGGAAAGAGAATTAGAATTGGAGAGGGTAAAAGTAGCAAACTTAGAGAAAACAGCAGCTGTCATCTTCAGAACAACAAGGTCTCAGAGAGGAGGTCAAGAGAGGACAGGACAAAATTGTTCAACTTCGGCATGATAACTGCCAACAGCTGCTGGCTCGTGATAGTGAGATGTTTGAGAAAGAGAAAGAGATCCAACTTCTAGACTACAGAGAACAGAGATAGAATTGGCTACATTAAAGCTGGAGAGATTGCATGCAGGGACACATACATCAGACTGTAAGTCAGTCTAGTTGTACTGAAACTGTATATATAGAGCATGTGGTAAGTGTGAATCCTTTAGGTCCCTTTGGACAAGATACTAATGATCACAACCCTACCAGTGTGGAGTGCAGGCACTGTGGGACAACCAGTAACAACAACACCATCATTCCAGTCAGGAATACATGGCACAGCTACAACAACCATCTATACACAGTCAACACTACCAAGAGTTCTACTATCAATTCAACTTAGTAGAGAACGTCATCATGGAATGTCAAACCAGGTAGATGTACCTGGCAATTCAAGGGTGAGTTCTAATGTTCAGCCACAGCTTGGAGAGCAGGTAACAAGTGTGAGCACTATTTCATCTGGTCCCTTCCTTACCAGCAGGTCTGTCAGTTCTGCTGGAGTATATAGCAACAACTGGAACTGTGCACTGACTGCTCCATCAGGTGACAACCAGTCACAATGTCACCATGGTAAGGCACCCCCAATTCATGAGTTTACTGGTGAGGACAGCCGAGTTACTTTTGATGATTGGTTGAGAGAGCAGCCACTTGGAATGGGTGGACACAAGATGAGCTGCTAATGCAGTTTGCTGGATACCTAAGGGGCGAGCATTGCAGGATAAGACAACTCACCATTCTACTGTTAAAGCTTTAAGAGAGAGGTTAGATCCTGGGAATCAGACCTTGACTGCATTAGACTTTCGCCACGCCAACCAGAAATCATCTGAAACAGTATCTGACTTTCTTAGACAGTTGGAACATATTTATCAGACAGCATTTGGTAGAGAAAATTTATCACCTGAAACCACAGATATGTTGCTTTATCGACAGTTACATGAGGGCCTGTCATATTCTCTAATGGAATCACCTTCAGTATCTGGTCACAAAACTACCAAGAGCTTTGTAATGCAGCTAAGAAGGAGGAGTGGAGGCTTGCTGAATTAAAGAAGAAGTAACAATATCTGAAAACAGACAAAATAATGTTTGAAACTAGGAGATCATTTCAAAATAATTCTAGTGGTTCTCAGAAATCTTCTGGAAGTAGTTGGAGCAAATCTAAATCTTAAAAACAGAAATCATTATGATGTTATGTTTGTGACAGCCCACACCATCTAGCACATGATTGTCATAAGAACAAGACAGAAAGTCAATTACAGAAAACTACACCAGAGGCTAAAGGAAACAAGATGATACGTACCAGATACTACACTCCCAAGCAGAAGCAGTCAAGCTGTGTAGAAGTAAAAGTAGGAGTTCCAGTAACTGGTCTAATAGACACCGGATCAGACATCACTATTATCAGAGGTGATTTATTTTATCACATAGTGGAAACAGCAAAATTGGAGGATAGCAGCCTTAAACCTGCAGACCTGAAAGCTTGTACTTATGATCAAAAGCCAATCAATTTGGATGGACAAATGGATCTACACATAAAAAAGTAATTTGTACAACTGTGTATGTTAAACTGGTAGCCCCAGATCAATTGCTTTTGTCTGAATCGGTGTGTTGTCAACTGGGCATAGTGTCCTATCACCCTAGTGTTCAGTCTGTGCAGAGATGTCATTACCCAGACCTACTAGTAACAGTGATTGTGAAGGTGATACCACACCTGTGATAAGCAAGAGAACTGTACCAGTGGAACAGCCAAGGACTGAAGAATTGGCACAGCGAGTTGCTGGTGGGCTTACCTTACAGATGGAGAGAGTGAACCAGCCTGCTGTTACAGCAGTAGCCAGTAAGAAGAGTGCAACAGAGAAACCCAGTGAAGCTACCGGGGAAGTGGTCCCTCAGAGCAGGGGAATTGTCACAACAATTAAGAGTAAGTCTTATTAAGTCTGTTTGCTTACCTGCCAATAACTTAGTCACAGTTCCAGTGCAAGTTAGCCAGGTTAAGGGCACAGTTCTATTGGAGCTAACAAAGTCATTGGACCAAGCCCTACAAGTTGATGAGAAAGCTTATTAGAAGTAAAGAAGGATGCTACAGCTATAGTGAACAACAGTAGTTCAAGTTGTCAACTTAATAAAAGCATGGAGTTGGGTCATGTTAGTGAAGCAGAAGTAGTTCACTGTACACAACAAGAGCCTGTACTAACTCGATAGTGCTACCTATATATCTACAGCTAATGGATTATCAGTATAATGGTGAAGAGAGGCAACAGCTGCCAGATGAACTAAATGTGTTTTGTGTCTCAGCACCAGTGAGTAGTGAACGTATGAAGTGGAGACGGCAGCAGCTAAACAACCTGTTGAGGAGTACAAAAGAGCAGTTGTCAGAGGGACACTACTTACCTTTGGAAGAGCTTTTATCAGATTACCATGATGTTTTTAGTTTAGAAGAATACGAGAGGTGATATGAGATAGATACAGGAGATGAACTACCTAGGAAACAAGCTGCAAGGAGAATACCATATGCTGCTCACCAGGAGGTAGCAGAACAGCTAGAGAGGATGCAGGGGACTGGTGTGATTAGGCTATCCAGCAGCCCATGGTCAAGTCCAGTTGTACGTGTCAAGAAAAGGGGCGGAACGCTCCACTTTTGTTGACTATAGAGTCCTTAACTCTGTGACTAAACCACATTACCTAGAATTAATAGATCAGCTTGGGAAGTCTAAGTACTATACTACTTTAGACCTTGCGTCAGGGTACTGGCAGATCAAGGTACATGCCAACAGCCAAGAGAAAACTGCATTTACTACCCACCAGGATTTGTTTGAATTTAGAGTGATGCCCTTTGGTGTAATGAATGCACCAGCAGTGTTTCAACAGTTAATGCAGAGGGTGTTGTCAGGATTACAGTCTGTATCAGTGTACTTGGATGATGTTATTGTGTACTCAGCCACATTAGAAGAACATGTTAGTCATTTGAGAATTGTGTTTGGACGTCTGAGAACAGCTGGTTTGAAGCTAAACCCTACAAAATGTAAGTGTTGTTTGTGATGAAGTGAAGTACTTAGGACGTTTAATCATTCCTGCTGGACTGAAACCTAGTGAACGTAATCTAATTGTGGTAAAATAATTTCCTGTCCCAACTAATTTGAAGCACCTTAGACAGTTTTTGGGACTGACGTCACATTACTGACATTTTATACAGAACTATGCCAAGTTAGCACACCCACTTTATGCTTTGACCAGGAAAGGTGCATAATTTCGATGGACAGCTGAGTGTGAGGTTGCTATTGAAACCTTAAAGAAGTGCAAGTTACTAACTCCACCAATATTATTATACCCAGATTTTAGTAGAGATTTAGTCTTGGAAACAAATGCTGCCAGCAAGAGTGGTCTTGGTGCTGTTTTGTCACAGCACCAGCAAGACAATAAACTACACCCTGTGGCCTATGCTAGTAGATCAGTATCAACTACTGAAGCTAATTATGCTATTACTAACCTGGAGACATTAGCTGTAGTATGGGCCATTACTCACTTTAGGTAATACCTGTATGGACATAATTTAACAGTGATAACAGATCATGCCACAGTGAAGGCAGTATTAGGAGCACCCAACTTGATTGGACAACATGCAAGATGGTGGAGTAAGGTATATGGGAGTGGCATAAGACACATAGAAATCCTACATAGACCAGGGAAGAAAAGCCACCAGTTGATGATGGAACAAGTGAGGAGGTTCAAATAGCTCACATCTTCAGTAATGACATCGCAAGCATCAGTACTTTGCTACAGGAAGATCTTAACAATGTTACTAGTTCCAGTGATAGTTTCCATGAACAACAATTTAGTGATTCTACTCTTAATCCCTACCTTTCAGATGGGATTTTACCTGATGATTCACAGCAAGACATCATTCTTACTGTTTGAGTTTGACTGCCATCACCCCCACATTGCCAACAAGATCACCTAACGTCACTGAATTAATTGATTACCATGAGGAACTAGTGCTTAATCTATCTTCAGCTAGAGCCTTAGCAGCTAAGTCCATTGCCAAAATACAACAAGTTCAGAGACCAGTACAATCGACACACACTAATGCCACCAAGCTCAGGGTAGGGGATTGGATACTAATACACTTTTCTTTCGTATAATCTCCCGTATTGATCCGGATGTGACAACAGTGAAGATCTTCTTTTCAATAGACCCACCAATACAAGTACACCAGTCTTTGAGTGGATACAAACATTTCTATTTCTCCTTCTTTAGGAACTACCAATGATGCTTGAGTTTCCAAGTAAAAAAATGTTCCTACAAAATCAGTAATGCCATTTAATATGTAGTATACATTACTAGATCTTGTATTGCTTACTTGTCCACCAACTCTAACTTCTCCTGACAAAACATGATCAACAGTAGTGAATGTTGCCTCTATATCACCACTACTGAGAGACTTAATTGGTTTATTATAATATGACTCAACAACAATAGCATCCTAATTATCACACAGTTATTAAGTTACATTTTAAACTTATGCACTATCTACCTCTATGGTGATGATAGCTGGTAGATCTTTGTATGTTACTTTGACCGGTTTTACCGCACGTTGCACTGATGGATGATTTTAGCAACTGCTAATCCAATCAGTTGTCCTATACATGTCACCTGAAACAATTGTTAAGTATCTGTTACAAAGTACAAGCACTACCTTATTATCTGCAAACACTTCTTCATCTGCAACACCCACTACTCCAGTCATGTTACTACCTCCTTCTGGGATGTCTTTAGCACAAACAAATCCTTCAACTTCAGCAGCTTCACTGATATCAATATCTAGTATTTCAGCATGGGGACGTGAGCTAATTATGATAGCAGCTTGAAGCTCATCCTTGTAACTTGGCATGTCATCAACATAAATGGCTTCTTCTGTAAGGCTGACAAGTGCATCAATGGTCTTCCTACAACATCATCATGTGGTTGACTACCTGCAACATCCTACGAAATGATAAAGGACAACATGTAAAGGGGTGGGGTTGAGTATTATATAGATTGCAATATTTCAGAATGTTCTAACTATCACAGCTGATTAGATATTCCTATATACCAAACCATTTCCATCTAGAATGTGCCTTGACACTCATGTAATGATAAATGTAAATACAGGAGGTCTATGACTAAAAATTGCAGACTAGCAATACTCAGTTTGCATAATGTAAATGTATAATGCTATTATATCTGGTCTAGAAACATTCCTTCCTTCCTTAAAAACCCTAAAGTTCAACACTGTACATTATTTGCAACAAACTTCTCATGTTAAAAAATCTTTTAAAACATGGATATTTAAATGTGCTCTATTAGAGTATTTCAGAACACTTTCAACATGTCCACTCTGTAGATCCTTCCCTGAGAATGTTACTTAAATTGCTGTGCTATACTTCATGCTGTCACTTACCCACTCACTTAAACTTATTTATTAGTGTGTTAGATTCCTGCTGGAAGCTTAGAATTCTAAATTTCAAAAGTGGGTTTCCTAATGCCATTGGAAAAACCCCTACTTATGCCCTTAAAAGTACCTGGAAACCTAGAGAAGCCTTGGTTGGTTCTTTATAGAAAGGTTTAGTAGCTGACAGTAGCTCATGAGGGATGCTACTGATATCATTTTTCACTGTCAAATAAAACTTCAAGAAAAAAGAAGCAGTTAGGGCACATTGGAATTCTGGTCTCCCCCCTGGAGCATCTAAAGGAATTTTCATTTCTTCAATTTAACTGGAACAAGCATCATCACATAATGAATCATTCCATTCTCTATGACAAAAAGTTAAGATAAAACATGTATCACTAAGTGTGTGGTTGTGTTACCTCCCAATTAGTTTCGATTGAGTCTTACTGGCAACTTTTGTAACTGGTGCCATTCATAAACTAAACTCATTTCCTTCACTTGCCATTTTCTATCTTCTTCATTAACTACTACTCTCATTCCAGCATTAACTATGGCAATGTCATCATCACGACGAAGTGACTGCTTGTAACCATACACAAACTCATGCTGTAACACATCACATGATAATGTTATAGTGTGTTAAGTGATGTATACCTCTTGTGTCCAGGGTATTACTAGTGACACCAATACTTCCTCATGTTTAAGAACTGTCTTGCAATAAGACACAAAAAAGCTTTCATCTATCTTTCATGAGTATTGTGGAGCTATACATGTGTACATACAAAGTATGGGAACAGCTAAATATGTATGATAACTAACCATTTTGGATGTGATATTCAAAACAGCTCCAGAAGCTACTAGAATAGGATTTAAATCAGATATGGGACTGGCTGTGACAATGTTACCCCCTATAACCTACACACACAACTGATCATCAACTTTATTTACACTTCACTTACAGCAACATTTCTGATCTGTGGACCAGCAAACAACCTCAACATTTCCAGGATAGCTACAAGTGTTCTTGTTTTGTGGTGAGGTAATCGATTACACATTTCGTTTATCTTCACTTCAATATCACTAAGGGTGCAAGCAGCTCCAATCAGTAAACCATCATCAGTTTCCTTCAATACATTCATCTCTGGTATTTGAGCAGGTGAGACCATGCAGTACAGGAAAATGAGCATTCTTAAATTTCACCTCAACACCTATATATGCATGCAAACAAATCTAATTATTTGGCTTGTACAATTACCAATTTCTGAATTTCCAGAAATGTTTGTAAAGTGTTTGGACGAAACCATTGAACACAATGTTTTTTGATGTACAGAGGTGGAGGTGAAGTTGAGATCTACAAAGAAAGCCAGCACGTCACACAATGACAGGAAGAAAGAAAACATGATTTTCACACCTGCATAGCTCCATGATCCCTTATCCAAAGTACATCATTTTTGCATCATACATAGCTGTACCCCAGGTAGGGTAGGCCACACAGCAAATTTGATTAAATCCGCTCCAGCCATTTGTGAGATACAAGCTGCCAAAATTTCAATTTTTTGTTCATTTTGTTTTTTGTTTGTTTTTGTTCTTAAGGGGTTTAGGGGGCCTAGATTTAACAAAACTTGTTATAAAATGCAAACGCTTAATTTGGTTATCTCACAATTTGGTACAGATAAAGAGCATATAAAGGTGAATTCATGTACTAAGTTTGAAGTGAATCTATCCATGGTGCTATGAATGTATATTCATGTAAACAAAAATCAAACTTCTGTTATGGCTACAGGGTAAACCGCTTATGGGGAAAACTTGAAATTTGGTGTGTGCATAGGCTAGCCATTGTAACAGTGCCTTTGATGGTTAGAAAAACAAAGAATTAAAGTTAAAAGGCAAAAACCAAACAATTGTAAATAGTTGGGTCGAGATAATCTGATAGAACAGTCACTGTGGAGTAAAGTAATGCATGAAAATGTCAGAAGACTTACTAGTGGTTGAACTAGGGAGTCGGGACCTCCATACTGAACACCCAAACCCTTAACCACTGAGTCACTGCTATCACAGCTGAAAATTCTGTACTTTTATAATTTCATAGATCTAATTCTAGAACATTCTTTGTGTGTTCTATTAGAATTCCTCAAAATAATGTGCACTCTATTAGAGTATTACAACAAAAAGTCAAATCCAATACAATTATAATACTGTCTTCATTGTGTCTGTAAATGTACATAGGTAAAAATAAACCCCAAAGCCAGCCTATAGAGTACAAAAGAAATGAAATCCACGTAAAAACAGCCAAGTTGTGAAAAAGGGTGCAGCCTTCAAAAAATGAAATCAAAGATGGTAACCAAGAAATGGCTGCATTGTGTGGATATACCTGTACAGGATGTATTTTAGTTCTGGTACTCCCAATTCCTTCCACTGTAGTAACAGCCATGCGATCAACTGAGCATAGTGGAGCCAAACATGCATTGACTGAGAAATGATTATTAATAATAACAACATAACATCTGATTTATCTCTTGTGATGTTTACTTGACAGTTTTTGTTTTATGATTGTAGTTAGAGACCATTACAGTACAGGCACCACATCCTCCTTCAGCACAACCAAGTTTTGTTCCTTTGAGTCCCACTGTGTCCAAAAGCACACACACACATACATAATCTCATACAATTCACACACTTTTACAAACATACATTCTCCAGTTAGCTAGTATATACAGTAGAAATTTCTTTTAAATATTAGTTGTGTGCGTCATGAACTCATAAGCACCATATATTACAACACTAATGGGCTTGTTGTTGGCACATATTTATATGTCAACTGACAGTTGTTCTGTTGGTGGTAGGAAGACCAGCCAGATTTGTACTGTTGACTGCTGTTCAAGATTAGGAAACTTCAGTGATTACTAATATCTACCATCTCACTTCAATCATAAACCCAACTATTAAACACTACTAGTCTATGATTAGACCACCACTCAAGTCAGTGCATAATCAATATTATCGAATTAGTTTTCACACTACTCTGGCTTCCTACACACAATTTTGAAGTGTCAACAACTGGTCAATTTATAAAAATTAACACACACTATTCAATAAGTTCATTATCCTCCCAGGTTTTAAGCCTTCTCACAGGTTCCTGGTGGGATATATAGCATTCACTTGATCTAGACGGCAATTGCGACCCATGCATGTACATACTGAGCTAACACTTGCCTACGCAGGTCTAAGGATGTGTAAGTCGGCAGCATACAATTATTATATATTTACTATCTAGTTGAGTACTGGAGGGTGATCTGAGCTAGTGCCACTGATGTTTCACCACTGGGCAATTTCTTATGATCTATGACCATTGACTACACCTCGTCCTTTACCTTGCCTGATAATCTAGACCAACTATGTCAACTTTACCAGTTAGGCACTGGAACTCATAACACGAATGAGGTGATAAAAATTAATCAGGGTGTTAACAGTGACTGAGTGCTAAGAATTGTTTTAACACATCCACTTGAGGTCTACTTAACCATGTTGACACATGGTTAGTCTGAAGGTAAGTCTGAGGCATGGTTGGAGGATAAGCACTCATAGTTACGTAGGTAGCTACAGTATAATGCTTACTCGAATCACTGCTGAATAATCTGCGATAGATAGTGCCACTTGGATGTTTCACCAATAACAATTCTTTTTGACGACAACAATAGCAGACGGATCAATAAGGCCATCATATTGCTTGTTCCCATCACATAGCTAAAACTGATGCGGGGGGAGATGATTATTGATTATTAATTGTACACTTGGCAGCTTCATTTGCGTATATGATTATGACTGAAAAGCCTATAGCCTAGGCATTCATTACATACATGCAGCTGCAGATACAACAAGCACAACAAACGCAACAAAAGTTAACCACACAAATGTATATCTGAAGTCATAAAATTAGTTCTCAACAGCTGATTATTTTAATCAAATATTTTCCACATTACCCCTTGTAAGATGGTTCCAGTCATTTATCACCCTAGTACCAAAATAGTGGATAAGACATAAACAATGAGCAGAGGGCCTGAGTGAGTTTGCATGCTATACATGACTGCTCTATTAGAGTATCTCGATCTTGAAAGGTGCTAAGACTGTGTACCTTGTTGAAAAAGAATGAATGGATTCCAACCTTTTAGTTACCTCTCAGTCATTCTGTGCCTTCCTCTATCATGAAATGGGGGGGGGTATTCACGTGATCCATAATCAAATTAATATTTAAAGTTTGGTGTGGCTACCTGCGGGCAGTGACGGCAAACAAGGAATAAAATAATGTGCTATATAACATATAACAATAATGAGAATTTCATCTGACGTCAACCAAATTAAAACAATATGATTAGTCTACATTATCATGCAGTTTGGTGTCTCACGTGATTGTTCCATTGCTAAGTAACCTGACAATACTTCTAAACAGCCACACATAAACCTCAGTTAAGCTTACTCTCAGTTAAGCTTAACTGACTGACTGAGAGGTAACTAAATGGTTGGAATCCATTCATTCTTTTTCAACAAGGTACACAGTCTTAACACCTTTCAAGATCGAGATACTCTAATAGAGCAGTCATGTATAGCATGCAAACTCACTCAGGCCCTCTGCTCATTGTTTATGTCTTATCCACTATTTTGGTACTAGGGTGATAAATGACTGGAACCATCTTACAAGGGGTAATGTGGAAAATATTTGATTAAAATAATCAGCTGTTGAGAACTAATTTTATGACTTCAGATATACATTTGTGTGGTTAACTTTTGTTGCGTTTGTTGTATCTGCAGCTGCATGTATGTAAATGAATGCCTAGGCTATAGGCTTTTCAGTCATAATCATATACGCAAATGAAGCTGCCAAGTGTATAATTAATAATCAATAATCATCTCCCCCCGCATCAGTTTTAGCTATGTGATGGGAACAAGCAATATGATGGCCTTATTGATCCGTCTGCTATTGTTGTTGTCGAAAAGAATTGTTATTGGTGTTAAACCTCAGTTACCTCAGTACCTCAGTTAAGCTTACTCTCACTTTGTTGACCATGACAAATATATTCCCCATGCATTGCGTGTACTATGCTCAACTCTCATAGCACTTCCCTGAGTACAAAGAAATCATGTAGTTTTCGCTAGCTGAATAACTTTTGCTGTATTTTGAATTTGTATCATCATTTCTTCTCACTTATGTACCTATGCTGGCACTATGCAGGAAACAGCTGCAGATTCACACCCTATACTAGTAATGATTGATAAACTAGAAAAAGTACAAAGGAAAGCAGCAATTATAAGATTTGTGAGCAATAATTTTTCAATGCACTCTAGTATCACTAACGGACATTCAACACTAGTAAAGTTAGAAGGTACAACCTGAGCCTGGCAGTGACATACATACTTCATTAATTTTGTTGAAATTGAAACAGGTAACTTTTCTCATCAGGAATAATTTGTCTACACAGAGGTCAAATAGATTCAAGCAACCATTTACAAGAGTCAACTTAAATATTCTTTTTATCCAGACACAATTACCAGAAATTGTAATCAACTGTACAACATCACAACATTATCTGCACATTTTTATGTACGTTGCACTTGCTTGCGACTTCTGTACATTACATTATTCTATCCTCAGTCTGGACCTGTCCATCTAACTCACTGTACAAATTCATAACTTTCTAAACAAATTCCAATATTATTGGAAAAGTATTGGTAGGGCCACATGACCCATACCTTCATTTTAGAAAGCCATAAGATGAAATGGCTGCTACACGCAGCCTAACATGTGTTCCATATGTAAGCATCATTCTGTCAATAACACCTGCATGAGCTCTCCAAACAATGAGACTATAAGTATTTGGTGCATGTTATAGATGAGATGTCTTATGAAAACAATGATTCAACTTCATAAATTTTAAATTCCAACACTACATGTATTTTCTAGGTAAGAATTTGTACATAGGATTAGTATATAGGCATAATATTATGATATATTAAGAAATATAAAAAAATCAAGCACATAGTATATATGCATATATTAAACTCTTTAGGTTAATCTATTCAAAAATGTTTATTATACCAAAATGTTCCACTTTGTTGTAGTCTGATCTTTCTTGCATAAATCTGTTAACTGAGCAACCACATCAATATTGCAATGGTATAGATATCTACTATATGCTACCTGTTTGGTGATGTGATCAGAACAAGCCATTCTAGTTCGTTCACAAGTTACTGGACTATCTAGTGTGAAACACTCTGTGACTCCAGCTTGCTTTCGAGCATTTGTTATTGCATCTCGAATGGCAAAGGCAACAGATGCTCCCAAGAACAATGGTGGCTCACCAACCCCTAGATTATCATGTTTGTGTACATGGTAGGAACATATCACATCACATTTCTAACTTACTCTAGATGAGTAAATAGCTCTTTTGTTAGGAGATCCTTTCAACAGTGACACATTGAATTCCAATGGGACATCAGAAAAACATGGAATTTTGTAATTTCCAGGTCCATTAGTAAATATTTGTCCACGAGGATTTATGGCTGTTCCCTCAAGATAAATCAGTTCTTCCATTGTAAATAATCCAACCCCTTGAGTAAAGGCCCCCTCCACCTATGTATATATGTGAAATGTAACTATGTAATGTGCATAGTACTGCATACCTGTCCAATATCAATAGCAGGATTGAGACTATCCCCCACATCCATTATGATATCAGTAGAGATGATGTGATGACCTCCTGTTAACATGTCTACTTCCACCTCACTACAAGCCACACCAGATGTGAAGTAGTCATAATATCTTCCAGTCTTTGTCTCCCAGTCATAATCAAGGTCTTGTACACTACAAAATTGTTCAAAATAACTACTGCATAGATTGCAAGAAATTTCTATCTGAGCTTTCTTAGGCCATGTGTATTTATATAATCCATGCAAAAACAGCCAAGCTGTATAAAAAGAGTGCGGCCTTCAAAAATCCTGGGTGAAAAAAGTTATGAAATCAAAGGTGGCGGCCATGAAATGGCTGCAATGATGTTGATGATAATAAATCTTATTAATAAAGACAATATTAAAATTTATTATCATCCACATCATTGTAGCCATTTCATGGCCGCCACCTTTGATTTCATAACTTTTTTCACCCAGGCTTTTTGAAGGCCGCACCCTTTTTATACAGTTTGGCTGCTTTTGCAGGGATTTCACTTCTTTTTGTAGTTTAAATATATACCCAAAGCCAACCATAAATTGGCTTTGAAGTTTAATTTGTTTTTACACAAATCAGTGTTTTTATCTATATACAGATGCAATGAAAATGATATGATCAAACTAGTGCTCTCTACCAATACAGAAAAATACCTACTTATCCGATACTAAAGACAATTGATAGTGAAAGCTCCCTTATCTAGACTTCTATTCTCCAGGCACCTCCACTGTCCAGGCACCCCCATTGTCCAAACAGCCCAAATTGGTCATGTGGCTTGTAGTTTATTGACCATAATAAAGTTTGGTTTAGATGAAAGCACAAGGAGGGAGCCTAAAGGTTGCTGTGGTGGCTTATTTATTCTACTACCACTTGGTTGCTAGGTGATAATGGATTTTTACAGCCCAGGGGAGTGACCATGAATGCTCTGTAGTGACTTCCCCTCTGCCCACTAAACTGCATACCACTAACTAATAGCAATAATAACATTAAGTTAGTCATTTTCATGTTATTCTTAGACATTTCTGAGATACAGACAGTAGTATGTACCAGATTGCCCAGATAAGAGAGGTTCCACTGTATACTGATGTAATTATTTATTTATTTATTTATTTATTTATACTGAGCAGTCAGCCCTGTTGGTATGATTGATTGATTGTTGTTTATTACCTTTAAACAGTCAGACAAAGCCGCTCTTCCCTGCTAGAGGGGCACACATGCATACAACAATATAAAGTACAAACATACATAGAGATACTACAAAGACAATAAACACAGCAAACAGTTAGCAGTTAACTACAACACATAATTATTACAAACCAAACTAAAAATTAAAGTTAAGTAAATCAGTCATTTTCCAAAAGATGCTGTAACATTCACTTATGCTCAGGAAAAAAGAGTTACAATACACAAACCAATTATCTAATTACAAGTGCAATAATGTGATTGTAAATTTAAAGTGATGCAGAATCAGAGGTTATGAGTGTCTGCTTGTTCATGGCTATATAAAGTTGTAATACATATGTAGTGCCTGTATTTATTTGCAATAACAAAGTAAATTCCTTCCAAGTTAGGTATACTATTTTAAGATTTTGCAGCGATTGTTCTATTAGAGTATCTTGATATTCCATGCAAAACGAGATAAGTTGCAGTTGCTCAATTTTTACAAAGCAAATCCTGCATCTCTTTCAAGCTGAAATACAATTTGCAGCCTGTTGTCACAAGCATAGCGATGATTATGATGATGATTGGCGTGAGTAGGTCTTAATAGTAGTGTACCACCCCACCACAATCTGTACCAAAATGATCATCGGCTTTGATTCGATGGCATACTATAGAGAAGTTGTAATAGTGCAGTATTACAGAGTTTATTAATTACTTTTGTAATGCTCTAACAGAGCGCAAATTTTTTTTTAGGATTTCTGATAGAACACACATAGAATGTTCTAGACTTTCCATTGGTAAATCTACAAAATTAGACTATGGTACAGCTCATTTAGAGGGTTACTAAATCACTTAGTCACCTGACATGCTCATTTAGTCACCTACACATGTTCATTTAGTAACCCGCCCTCAGGCAATTTTGTACGTGAAAAATAATTATAACACGAAAGGTGCACTGGAGTACTTGATAATACTGTAATACAATTCTTCTCCGTGTTCTGCGAATAATTCTGGACAAATAGTAGACTAAGCGGCGTATCTACTGTAGCTCTAGCCGTTACTCTGGTTACCGGTCGAATAATTATTTTTGTGGGCGCTGTAAGGACTTCAGGAAGAAACCGTTCTGCTGTTCTGCGTTGCTCTTTCACCCCACCCTAATGCTCTGGCTATAAGGGTATATACTTTAAACCATAGTCTAAATAAGTTAGACACCGCGACCAACGGGAACTAAGCGATTTAGTAACCCTTCTGGCCCTTAGTAGCGCCCTCGCTGTGCTCGGGACGCTACAACCTCGGGCCATCAGGGTTACTAAATCGCTTAGTTCCCTTGGTCTTGGTGTCTAACTATTATTTATGAACTTTTCACTATTGGGTAGATTTTAGCTAGAATTTTCATTTATAAAGTAGAAATTGAGTGAGGTGATCAGCCGTGATAGCAACAGCTCAGTGGTTAAGGATTTGGGTGTTCAGTGTGGAGGTCCCTGGTTCGAACGCTGGTCAGTAACTTTTTTCAACATTTTTTATGCACCGTTTTTACCCCACAGTGACTGTTCTATTAGAGTATTTCAACCCCACCATTTACAGTTGTTTGGTTTTTGCCTTGTAACTCTATAGCTGTCAATGTGATTTCTTTTAAACCACAAAAGGTTTGAGCTATAATGATTAACCTATATGCATCACAATTTTTAAGTTATTCACATAAGCGGTTTACCCTGTAGACGTGACAACAAGTCGGCCTTTTTTAATGCAAATAATCGTCCATAGCTCTATGACTATTAATCAGATTTGCACTAAACTTAGTAGGTGATCGTGCCGCAATACGTTCTTAAAGTGAACCAAAGCTCAAGACAATCAAGCTACGCATTTGCATTTACAACGGTTTTTGTAAAGTGTGAAGAATCTAAGCCCCCCAAGCCCCCTAAATGAAGAAAAAAAGCAAAGAAATTAAGCCAGATTTTGAAGGCTTATATTTCATGATTGCCAAATTTGGTATGTGGGATGCTGAAAGTGCATGGAGGATGTTTGCAGTATCAAATTATTCTAATTCGAGAAGGGAGCACGGAGCTATGTATGCATGAAAATCGCGTTTAGTTTCTTCCTATAAATATACTCATCGTGTGGTGCACCAGCTCTCTTGGCCACACGACACACCTGATATCTACAGAAAAATAATTGTGCAGCTGCCTGATTATTACATAAGATTCAGTTGAGATGAATCTGTGTTGTCTCTGCAGTATCTTACTAGCGTATATCATACAGTACGGTAGTACTGTATAGTAGGGACCACAAAGGTTTGGGTGTGTCACATGAAAAAACATCACCCAAAAACCAGCCTCATGCTCTTTTCCCTGACAACGATGAAGTAGTATTGGTTAGGTAAAACTAAGACCAAACAAGCCTTCAGATCGACCTGAAATACTTTCATCAAATTGCTAGGAAATTTTTAAAAAGTTTTACATGTATCATACAATAGTACTGTATAGTAGAGACCATAAAGGAGTAGGCATGGCCCACTAAACAATATCACCCAAAAACCAGCCTCAATTTTCGCTGACAATGATGAGGCAGTATTGGTTAGGCAAAACTAAGCCCAACAAGCCTTCAGATCGACCCGAAACGCTTTTAACAAGTTGCTACGGAATTTAAAAAAAATTTATTTAACCGAATTTTCTACTGACTGAGTAACTGACTGACTAACTGACTGACTAACTGACTGAGTAACTGCCTGGTGCCTTCAGACAAGCGTAACTCGATAACGGCTAAGGCTTCAGGCTTGATATTTTCACTGTTCAACATCGCTTTGGCCCGACAGGTGCCTTTTGGCATACCGTAGTACGTACAATGCATTGCTCCTTTGTGTCCCATTCATCTTTGCTGACAGCGAAAAGTGGCGATTTGGCGGTAGCATGTGGTGGCTTCCCTTCGCAATGGAAATTGTCCGTATTTTTCATAGTGGCTATTTTGATTGCAGAGGTGCTTTTCGAACAGTTCTTGATTCGTACTGCTGTGTAACAGGTTTAACGTAGCTGATAATAAAGCGAAATGGATACTTCACTTTCAGACGATAATTGATATAATTGGGGCGCGCGGCATCATTTCTTTCGGTATGTATGGATTGCAGAGGTGCTTTTCAAACGGTTCTTGATCCGAAATGCTGTGTAACGGATTGAACATAGCTGACAACAAAGTGTAATGGTTAATTCACTGTTTAGACAATAATTGATATAGCTGGGGAGTGCGGCGCCATTTCAGATGCGGTATGCGTGGGTTCACCAATCATGATAATTATTTACAAAAAAAGTTAACAAACAAGCACACAGAAAAAATTGGAATTTTCAACTAGAGTAGGGACCATAGGACATTGATAAAAAGTACTGAAACAAGCTGGAATAGTACACGATATTAAATCACAATAAAACAATAAGAAGTGTTATATCCCTACTGTGCTCAAGATACTACAATAGAAATGCACAGTAGGGATATAACACTTCTTATTGTTTTATTGTGATTTAATATCGTGCACTACTCCAGCTTGTTTCAGTACTTTTTATTGATGTACTATGGTTGTTGAAAATTCCAATTTTTTTGTGTACTTGTAGTAGATTAGTACTGTGCATAAAGAGTAAACAAACAAACATGGATAAAAAGTTTGTAATGTAATACCTGTAAAATTCTTGGGCAGACAGATTTACCATATCTAGATAAGCAGCTGACACCTGTTTGCATAACATATACAATATACTAGATTAATGACATGGTAAGACAAACTTACCCATTTCTCCCAATTACCCTTAAGGTCAGCCTCAATATATGGAGTCAATCTCTCTTTAATTTGTTCACATGCCCTTTTTATTGCCATACCATACAAGTCAGAGGAAACTGATGCTGCTGTTGGGGTTGCATTGGCCACAGTGTTGGTGGCCATCTCACTAATGTGTACTTTACTGTGGGATACACCCAGGACTCTGGCACACACTTGTACCATCTTGGTGTGTAGTCCTTGTCCCATTTCCACTCCTCCATGTGCCAATAATACTGAACCATCAGTATACACATGTACTAGAGCTCCTCCCTAACACCAAGAGTATATAATAGTAATCAAGAGTATACAACGGTGTATTACCAATTGCATAGAGTAACACGGACACTTCAGTAACTGTTCATTTACGTGAAATGGCAATATGAAATGTGTATGAGCATGGCGACAGGTATTTACTCACCAGTTTATCATGTTATTCAACCAAGTATCTAACAGTTGTTGTACAAGGATAGTGTTATAAGGGCCCAAGATAACTCCAGCTTGTTCGTGAAAGCAGTGACACAAATGAGCATGCTGCCATGCCTTGAGGGATCCACTTTTGGCAGTAACTCTGACATTAGTCATTTCGCTTTAATTCAGTCGTGTTTTCACTGGCCAAATTGGACCAAATACAGCGACCATTAATGGAAACATAAATGAACAATTACTGAAATATCCAATATCTTTTTTATTATTATTATCAACACTTTACAGTGACCAGCACTGAAGGTCTGACAGCAACTTGTGCTGCAGCCTTAGGATTACCTAACCTAATTACAAGGACTTAGATTTAAATGACTTATAGCTAATAAAGTGTAACAGAAAAGGGGCCAAAGTAAGGAAAGCTAATCATTAATCACAGGGTAACACACCATTCGTTACTATTATATACTCTTGCTAACATTAATACATTTGAATTGTACTACTATATACTACCAAGAGTTCATAATATATATACTAAGTAGAGTATCCTACTCTCACATACCCCTGTAGAAAGGCGTATAGTGAAGTTATGACGTAACGACAAGATGTTGTGGTTTGTGACGTACAGGAAGCCGTAAAAGTGCAAGAATCGTTAGCGCCGTTTCTCACTTGCGACGCTCAGGATAGCCGTATTCGCGAATGGCCTAGTAAGAAACACCTACGAAGCGGTCTTAACCCATGAAGGAATGATTGTAGTTGGGTGAGAAATGTTTAGAGCTGGAGTTAATTTGGTTGCTAGCGACGTTGGTAGGCACGCGTTCAATCGATACCGTGTTCAACTAATGACATCATTAATTATACAAAGAAAAACGGGCAAACTTAGAAGTGTTACGTCATAACTTCACGATACGCCTTTCTACAGGGGTATATGAGAGTAGGATACTCTCCTTAGTATATATATTATGAGCTCTTGATACTACTTACTTGGCACATAGGTGGAGGAAAAGCTGTTCCAAATTTAGTAGGAATCACTGAGATACCTCGTTTCTTCCAATAATTATTTCTGAATATAATGTAATGTAACTTCTAGTAGCCTTAACTATAACTAACTTATTAAAGTCCTCAATAGCTGTAACACGCTGATCATATTTGATCTTAGTCATCAACTCATTCCAACATCGCTGGAGATGCAGATCACTAAGAACTTGACTTGCTGGTATCCTGTCTCCCTCATGATATAGGTTTAATTCTCGCACCTAGTAGTTACTCAATAGTATACATCTTCACCAGACAGTGTAACTAATATGAAACTCTACCTTGTGTACAGGTAGTTTACACACATCAGCCACATTACTAATAACACACTCCATCATGTACATAGCCTGTGGTCTGCCAAAACAACGGAAAGCTGTGTTTGATGGAAGGTTAGTCTTGCAAGCATAAGCCCTTGCCTTAACATTAGGTATTTGGTAGGCATTCTCAACATGCATTATAGACTCTTCCATTACCTACATATAAAAATGCCAATGCAAGAGTATGTATATTGTTTGTTTGCATACATGAACTGATAGATCTATGGAACATCCTGCATTAGAATACAAATCTATTTCCAATGCTAACAATCGTCCATCTTTTCTAAAGCCAACCTGAGAATTTGCAGCATACACAGTATACCGATCACCAGTAACTGTTAACCCACCTTGTATTTGCCAAGAAAAGGATGTCGTGTTCCAGTGGTCATCATGTCTTCATTGCGATCTAACATCATCCTTATAGGTACTTTCAATCTGAAGAAATTTAAACACTGATTATTATTTTTGTTACATAGTAAACTGCAACTAACTTGTTAGCTGCCACAGCTAATGCTGTGGAAAACATACAACTACGTGTTTCCTTTCCACCAAATCCTCCTCCTGTGTGTGCATACAGTTAAAAGTTTGTACTGTTAATATAGTTGTACCAAACAGTCAAACTGTGATAAAGGGTACAAATCTTTCGAACACATCCAGAGTTAACATGTTTAAAAATCAAAGATGGCAGTTATGAAATGGCAGCAATGATGCAATGATGTGAATATACTTTTAATAATGATGTACTTATGTCATCACTATTGATATTGACATCTTTGTAAACAATTTTTTTAGCTACCCCTCTTGAATTCATAATCCTTTTAACCCTTGACTCCATCCATACATTTTCACAGATCAGCTGCAGTTTGGTATATATAGGTATCAGTTCTTCTTGTATCAGTAAAGCCAGCCATATAGACTTGCTGTTAGGGATGGGAAACTATTCAATTATCGTGATAATCGTGATTATTTTATTGGCAATAATCGACATCGTCTACTTTTCATTGACTGGTGATAATCAAAATTGGCAATTATCGGCAATAATCGTGGTATTCAGAGAAATATTTGTAAATTTTCCATGTAATTTAACCATTCAATTAACAATTCATGATGTGTTCAGTGTTTTTCATCACAAGAATTGAGTTGACAATAATCGTGATAATCGTGATATTTGTTCATGGCAATAATCGTATAGCAAAATATCAATATCGCCCATCACTACTTGCTGTACATCACCGGACATTTAAAACGTTACTGTAGGTATAAAGAATCTCTATTGCAACATGTTTATCAGTATTTTACAAGTTGATTTGCTCGAAGTCATTACAATGTGACTGTTTCATTTAGATATTCAAATTTCACACTTGGTACACACATAACTTCATGGTCACATCTATACTTTGTATTTGTGATAACAGATCAATATTATTTTGTTCATGTCTCTAATTATAATTATTGAAAGTATATAGGCTGATTGCTCAAGCTAGGAAAACAACAGTAATACTTTAAATATTTAACACATAAATATGTTGGTTCCAGACTTTGTTATCTACTTTAAATTTGCCAAACTAAAATGTAATTGAATAACATCTCATATGTATAGATATACAGTGAAAGGCCTCTCTTAACATAAGCACAAAGATTTTTATCTCAATAGGTCTCATTCAATATATGAATTTCTGAAATGGGAAACGTCTACAATTTATTATGCATACCAAGTCTTTTAACTCGTGCTAGTATTCTGTTAGCTGGAACACCTAAAGAAGCTGCTGCTTGCAACTATAAACATGCAAGATGATATTTAACAATAAAAACTGATAAGATACCTGAGTTCTGTTTGCATTTTGAGTAGACACAAATACTTCCATTTCTTCTCCATCCTTGGGTACAGCAAGAACTGCCTGAGTCTCCAAATAAAAATGTTCCTATAACAGGATGGGAAGAAACCATCTAAAGCACATGTCAATCACATTTTCTAGCATCAGTTCCCTTAAATGTCCACTCTTGTTTCATAGATTTTCGTTTCTGTCATCCTTACTCAAACGTAAAATTTTAAATTATTCCTTATGCTTTATTACTTGAGAGTGTTTGTTTCAAACTTATATACACTGACCTGTCCACCCACTCTTATTTCCCCTGTCAAGACATGATCAACAGTAGTAAGTACTGTTTTAGTGTCTCCACTGTTAATGGATCGAATAGGCTGAAAATAAGAATTGGCAGCGATGGCATCCTATATAAGTATATATCAAAATATTTTAACATTAATTGTTCAGATATACCTCTATGGTAGTAATTGGTGTAAGATCCTTGTATTCTATTTTCACCAGCTTTGCTGCACGCTGTGCTAATGATCGATTTTTAGCAATCACTAATCCTACCAGTTGTCCTATACATGTGACCTGTAAAATGAAAAATAGCTTTACTGCAGTTATAGCAAACACATACCTTTTTATTAGCAAATACATTTTCATCTGCAATTTCAGTTGTACCAACTAAGTTACTACCTCCTGCTGGAATATCTTGAGCACAAATGAAGTCAACAAATCCTTTAACTTCAGCAGCTTCACTGATATCAATATCAATTATTTCAGCATGGGGATGTGAGCTAACTACGATGGCAGCATGAAGCTCATCTTTGTAACTTGGCATGTCATCAACATACATGGCTTCTCCTGTAGCTTGTTGTAAGGCTGACAAGTGCATCAATGGTCTTCCTACAACATCATCACTTGGTTGACTACCTGCAACATCCTTCAAAATGATAAAGGGGAATATGTAAAGTATATAGCTGTTTTCTGAAAGTACCTGGAATCCTTGAGAAGCCTTGGTTAGCTCCTTACGAAAAGGTTTAGTAGCTGACAGTAGCTCATGAGGGATGCTACTGATCTCATTTTTCACTGTCAAATAAAACTTCAGGAAAAAAGAAGCAGTTAGGGCACATCGGAATTCTGGTCTCCCTCCTGGAGCATCTAAAGGAATTTTCATTTCTTCAATTAAACTGGAACAAGCATCATCACATAAAGAATCATTCCATTCTCTATCACAAATAGTTAAGATAAAACATGTAACACTAAGTGCGTATGGTGTGTTACCTCCCAATTAATTTGAATTGTGTCTTACTAGCAACCTTTGTAACTGGTGCCATTCCACCAAAAACTAAACTACTTTCCTTCACTTGCCATTTTCTGTCTTCTTCAATAACTACTACTCTCATTCCAGCATTAACTATGGCAATGTCATCATCACGACGAAGTGACTGCTTGTAACCATACACAAACTCATGCTGTAACACATCACATGATAATGTTATAGTGTGTTAAGTGATGTATACCTCTTGTGTCCAGGGTATTACTAGTGACACCAATACTTCATCATGTTTAAGAACTGTCTTGCGATAAGACACAAAAAAGCTTTCATCTATCTTGCGTGAGTATTGTGGAGCTATACATGTGTACATACAAAGTATGGGAACAGTTAAACATGTACAATAGCTAACCATTTTTTGATGTGATATTCAAAACAGCTCCAGCAGCTACTAGAATAGGATTTAAATCAGATATGGGACTGGCTGTGACAATGTTACCCCCTATAACCTATACATACACAACTGATCATCAACCATCAACTTTATTACACTTCACTTACAGCAACATTTCTGATCTGTGGACCAGCAAACAGCCTCAACATTTCCAGAATAGCTACAAGTGTTCTTGTCTTGTGGTGAGGTAACCGATTACAAATTTCCTTCATCTTTACTTCAGTTTCACTGAGGGTACAAGCAGCTCCAATCAGTAAACCATCATCAGTTTCCTCCAATACATTCATCTCTGGTATGTGAGCAGGTGAGACCAATACAGGAAAATGAGCACTCTTAAATTTCACCTCAACACCTATCCATGTGAACAAAATTGCACCAGAATATTTGGCTTTTATACAATTACCAATTTCTGAATTTCCTGCTACAATTCTAACTTTTTCTAAATACTTTGCTTTAATTGAAAGTAGTTGTTGTAAAGTGCTTGGACGAAACCACTGAACCCGATCTGTTTTGATGTGTAGAGGTGGAGGTGAGGTTGAGATCTACACAAACTAAACTGAAATAGTTGTAAATTAAACTTACTAGTTACCATTAATTCTGGTGGAAATATTGGTTCTTGTGTTGGATCCAGTGGTTGAAACTCAGTTGGGTCAAACAGTACATAAGGTCCCTAATTAGAATTTTAGTACTTTTGTAATTATATTCTATTTAAGTCGTACCTCTATAACTCTAGTGTTATTATCTTTGCTACAAGCACAATTTCCACCATCGCCTTTACAACAGAATGTTCTAAACCCATCCAGTATAGGTCGATAGCCAGTACACCTGCACAAGTTACCTAAGGGGACATGATAGTAGTTAGGTAATGACCTCTAAACTCATTGACAAACCCTCAAAAGCTCTTTCCATTTCTTCTTCAGTTGGCATCGTATTATTCCTCAGTAAAGTATACATGGACATTACAATTCCTGGTGTACAAAATCCACACTGTGATCCATGAGCCTTTGCAATTCGTTCCTAATAAACAGTGTATCAGAAAATATGAGGATCTTATACAGTATAACAGTTATACACACACGGGTAGTGTGTTGTATGGCCAAGAAAGCCAGCATGTCACACCACATGTGTATATTGACAGGAAGAAAGAAAACGCAATTTTCATGCCTGCATAGCTCCATGGTCCCTTCTCCAAAGCACACCATTTTGCATTATAGCTGTCCCCCAGGTAGGCACAGCAACATGATTAAATTCACCCCAGCCATTTGTGAGATGTGAGCAGCCTCATTTTTCTTCTCTTCTTAAGGGGTCTAGGGGGCCCTAGATTTTCTTTTTGTACACTTGCAAAAACTTGTTATAAAACACAAACACGTAATTCAAATACTGAAAAGCATATAAAGGTGAATTCATGCACTAAGTTCACAATGAATCTGATTAACATCCATGGTGCTATGAACGTATATTTATGTGAAAAAAGTTCAAACTTCTGTTATGGCTACAAGGTGAACCGCTTATGGAAAAATTAGAAATATGATGTGTGCATAGGCTAGCCATTGTAGCAGTGCCTTTTGATGGTTAGAAAAAAACAAAGAAGTAACAGCTACAGAGTTAAAAAGCAAAAACCAAGCAATTGTAAATTGTGGGGTCGAGATACTCTAATAGAACAGTCACCACAGGGTGAAAAATATGCATAAAAATGTCAAAAAACTCACCTGCATTTGAGCCAGAGACCGCCATACTGAACACTCAAACCATTAACCACTGAGCTATCATGGCTGAAAATTCTAGCTAAAATTTACTCATTAGATCTACCAATAAAAATTCTAGAAAACTCTATGTGAGTTCTATTAGAATTCCTCAAAAAATGTGCGCTCTATTAGAATACTAAAAAGTCAAGCAAAACAATATAATTATAAAGTCTGTTTTCAATAATCATCTGTACATAAGAAGAAATGTAGGTACAAATGAACCCCAAAGGCAGCCCATAGAGTACAAGAGAAATGAAATCCACACAAAACAAACCACACTGAGAAAAAATGGTGTGGCCTTCAATAGCCTGAAAAAATAATGTTGTAAAATCAAAGGTGGTGGCCAAGAAATGGCTGTGAACAGTGTATCAGAGGATCATTACACAGTATAACAGTTATATACCTGTACAGGATGTATTTTAGTTCTGGTACTCCCAATTCCTTCCACTGTAGTAACAGCCATGTGATCAACTGAGCATAGTGGAGCCAAACATGCATTAACTGAGAAGTGACTATTAATACAACAACATAACATCTGATTTATCTCTTGTGATGTTTACTTGACAGTTTTTGTTTTATGATTGTATTTAGAGACCATTACAGTGCAGGCACCACATCCTCCTTCAGCACAACCAAGTTTTGTTCCTTTCAGTCCCACTGTGTAAACAATAACACGACGCTTACAGCAGAACCTTTAAACTCTTAATTATTTAATCAACCAAAGTACATAGCAGTCAGTAAGTATTTGTTAGTCATAGTAGAAATTAAATGTGTAGGATAATCTTAGTATTGTATTATAGGCTAATTATAATCATAGTGTATTCATAGCAATGGTTGTAAATAGGATCACGTGTGTATGTGATTTAATTGGTTATCACGTTCCTACATGGCGCTGCGAGCAGGGTTCATACCCGTGTAGCCGTCAACGCAACCGTTGCGATCGCCCTTCAAACTCACTACTGGCCACTTAACTGGTTCCCTGGTGCCGGTTAGAGGCACCACAGAAGGTGATACTTTGTCGTACATTGTGACTGTTCCTTCCGCCATTTTTCTCTCCCACTTAGCACCGATCTGCCAAGTTCACCCAACCACCAAGAATGCCCTATGTGTTCAGACAAGGTGATTTACCTAAGTTAGACATACAAATAGATCGCGGTTCAGACTTTGCTGTATGGCAAGCTCAGTGGGAATCGTACATGAGTCTTTTGGGACTGTCAGAAGAAAGTGCAGATAAGAAAGTCCAAGCGCTAAACCTGTGTTTTTCCAGAGAAACTCTCTCCATTGTTCAAAATCTCGGCCTTTCTGATACCAAGAAAGCAGACGTTGCAGCAATCATAAGCGCCATCAAAAAAAATATAGATGGCCACATTAATGAGTCAGTGGAGCGCAGAAACTTTCGTAGACGTAGTCAACAGCCTGGAGAGACCTTCGATGACTTCGTATTAGCGCTTCGCGAACTGGTCAAGACATGTAACTTTTGTTCGAACGATTGTACACGCAAGAACATACGCGATCAAATCATTGAAGGTATCCTCAACGGGGATACAGTTGAAGATCTCTTGCAGGAGAAAGACCTGACCCTTGACAGGGCTATGCAGGTATGCCAAGCCCAAGAAGCAGCTAAGAGACAGCGGGCAAACATGTCTAGTGGATACCATGACTCAGTTGCAGCATTAAAAAACCCACCGCCATCCCGCAGGAAGCCACTCAGCCAGGCAACCTCCAGTCACCCACCAACCTGTTCAGGATGTGGTAACAAGCCTCACTTCGGAGGTTGTTCACGGTGCCCTGCCTTTGGCCTGTCTTGTAACATTTGCGGCAAATTGGGTCATTTTGCTAAGGTATGCCGTAGCAAACTGCCACAACCAGATACCACACCAACACCAGTTGGTGCCAATGCCCTGTCACTCCTTTCCACTATCCATCATGTGACTGCCACTGATCCGGCCCCAAGATTACTCTCAACATCTCTTCGCTTAATGGAGCTACAGCCGCTACCGTTTTGCCAGACTCAGGGGCAGACATCTCTGCAGCTGGTGAAGAAATACTAGTTCATCTGAATGAACACATTGATAACCTCCTGCCATCCACCACGGTCCCCAAAGCTGCTAATGGTACGGAAATGCACCCTGTGGGAAAACTGCCCATCTGCCTTAAACTCGGCAACACAGAATTCTCTGATGACCTACACATTTATCCAGATGTTTGCGGAATCCTTATATCATGGAAAGCCTGCAAGAACCTTGGCATACTACCAGACTGTTATCCACACCCACTGGCTTCCACTAAAGCTATCTGTACCACAACCCTTGATGAATCACCTACCAACATCATCTCCACTGATGCAGGCACTTCCATGCTCACCAAAGACTCCATAATTAATGAGTTCCCCAGAGTATTCGATGGCATTATTAGAGCTATGGATGGTGAGCAATTCCACATCCACTTGACAAGTGATGCCAAACCATTTTGTGTGACATCTCCCCGATCTATACCCTTCGCATGTCGTGATAAGTTAGCTGCAGAACTAGAATTGTTACAGGAACAGCACATCATTGCCCCTGTTACTGAACCGACAGATTGGTGTGCCCCCATTGTAGTTACCCCCCAAAAAAACAGTGACTCTATCCGTATGTGTGTGGACTTGTCCCATTTGAACCGCTTTGTGAGACGAGAAAGATACCATTCATGCTCCCCAGCAGAGGCTGTAGCAGACATGGCCGCAAGCAATGCGAAATTCTTTACAGTCTTAGATGCTAGAAAGGGATATCATCAGTGTCCATTAGATGCACAAAGCCAACTTTTGACAACCTTCATAACTCCGTTTGGTAGGTTCAAGTACCTTTGGGCCCCTTACGGCATATCATCAATCTCTGAACATTATGATCGACGCATGGCAGAAGCGTTCACAGGACTTAGTGGATTTCGAAGAATCGTTGATGATATTGTTATATATGACAGCGATGCCACACAACATGCTGCCCATGTCAGAGCATTCCTTGAAAGATGTGTCGACAAACAGATTGCTCTCAACTCAGACAAGTGCCACTTCTCCCAGAGCACTGTTACCTTTGCGGGCTTTCGCATCTCCAGTGATAGCTACCAGATTGACAAGACCATCACTGAAGCTATATCCAGTTTTCCCACACCAAACAACCGCACTGATCTCCGATCCTTCTTCGGACTAGCTAATCAATTGTCTGCTTCCACTAACACCATCTCTCCGTTGCTTACTCCACTCCGACCCCTCCTGAGCACAAAAAATGACCATCCATTCATGACCAAGCATTTCAAGGAGCAAAAAAACACCTCACAGTTGCACCAATTCTATCTTTCTTTGACTTGCACAAACCCACTAAGCCGTGTACAGATGCCAGTCGCCATGGCTTAGGCTTCATATTACAGCAGCAAAATCCTGATGGTAAATGGAATCTCATACAAGCCAGTTCACGCTTCCTCTCTGACACTGAGTCTCGATACGCCATCATAGAATTAGAAATGCTGGCAGTCTGCTGGGCTATTCAGAGATGTCACCTATTCTTAGCTGGACTGCAGCACTTCCAAGTTGTTACAGACCACAACCCACTAATTCCTATCTTGAACAGCCACAGGCTGGATGAAATAGAAAATCCCCGTTTACAACGCCTACGCACTCGAGTAATGGGTTACAACTTCACTGCTATATGGCTCAAAGGCAGCAACAACAATGCACCTGACGCATTGTCCAGACACCCAGTGTCAGAACCATCACCCTGTGACATGTTGGCTGAAGTGGATACTTTCAATCAACCAGAACCATCAATCTCAGAGATTAGGGCCTTCACTACCTCTACTCAAACCAATCCTCACCTTGAGACGTTGCTTAAGGCTGCCAAGGAAGACCCCGAATATCAACAACTACGACAGTTTATCCTTGAGGGATTCCCCTCACACCGTTCACAATTGCCTGACTCATGTAAGAGGTACTGGTCAGTCCGGGATCACCTTACCATTGATGATAACTTAATAGTATATGGGTGTCGCTTACTCATACCCACCAAATTGCGCTCAGAAATTCTCACTCAGCTTCATGAGTCCCATCAAGGATCAATTAGAACTAAGCAGAGAGCACGCCTCTCAGTTTACTGGCCTGGAATAGACAATGATATTGACAATGTAATCCTCTCCTGTAAACAATGTCAAGACCATCTTCCAAGCAACCCTAAAGAGCCTATTATCCAAAAGCCACAACCAGCAAGACCATTCCAAGAAATCGCTGTAGACCTCTGCTCACATGCAGGGCACACACACTTAGTTATTGTGGACTGTCTCACAGACTGGCCAGCTGTGATATCTCTAGACCATGGTACTACATCTCAACAAGTAATCATAGCTATCCGTCAATCCTTCTGCCGCACAGCCATCCCAGATGTTGTATGGTCACCCAGTTTACCTCAAAACAATTCAATGACTTTGCTAGTTGATGGGGCTTTTGTCACGTTGTCTCTTCACCCCGCTACCCCCAGAGCAATGGGAAAGTTGAAGCTACAGTCAAATCTATGAAGAAGCTACTACGCACTTGCTGGACAGGGAGATTACTGGATTATGAAAAATTCTGCAGAGCTCTGTTGTAGTACAGAAACACTCCCAGCAGAAAAGATGGGTTATCTCCTGCACAAAAACTATTTGGGCATCCAGTGCAAGACATTCTACCAGCTCACCATCGTGCCTTCTCACCAGAGTGGCAACGTCCTCTCGCAATGGCAGAACAACAGCATCAAGATAATCTGGCATCATCTGCTAAATTCTACAATCAACATGCCCACACACTGCCTGACATCATCGTTGGATCACATGTTGCTGTCCAAAATCCCCAAAGTAAAGCTTGGGACATCTATGGTATCGTCACTGAGATCAACCCACAACGTCGCTACTACATTAAGACTAAAGGGGGCAGAGTGTTAGTTCGCAATCGCTGCTTTCTTCGTCGCCGTGTTCCACTGTCAATCCCAGACAAAACACTACTTACAACGCAAGGAGAACCTGAGCCATCACAGCCACCTCTGCGCAGATCCTCCCGCACTAAAAATCCTACCAGAAGACTTATTGAAGACCCTGATTGGAACTAACCTCTTATAGCATTTGTGACAGTATCCTCCCACAAACACTTGTTGGGGGGGGGGAGATGTAGGATAATCTTAGTATTGTATTATAGGCTAATTATAATCATAGTGTATTCATAGCAATGGTTGTAAGTAGGATCACGTGTGTGTGTGTGATTTAATTGGTTATCACGTTCCTACAAAATGTGCACTAGTGTTGCTTGTTACATTACTTTTTATCAAACAGTGTGGTAGTGCTGTTTGATTTTACAAAGCAGCCGTTAAAAATCATCATAGAAATATCATACGTAATGAAAGTCACCTTTATTGTCTTGGTCCATCTAACATCAAATCCAACACTGAAAGCAAGAAAACACTCACAGATGACCAGATATTGATTTTTTAAATCGTTGATTTTTGGCCTGCTTGCTTGACCAGATTTTTGGCCTGCCTGCTTGACCACAGTTGCAAGCAGCACATGGCAAGCATTTCATGCCACAATAACAGACTCACTGGTGGCATGTGCCTTTTCTGGTTCCAATAAGAGTCTGCCTTCTGCACTTTGCCTTTCCTTTTATCTTCAATTGCATAGTTTCCTTCTTCATGCAAGAAAACCATACCAAGGTGTTAATTTTCTGCATCGACACTTTCCTTAGAGGGGCGTGTTTAGACATCACAAAATTATTTAAAACATTTAAGCAACTGTAAGTGGAGTAGGTGCACTTATAAAACAATCATACTATCTGACCACCCCACTAAATGGTCAGAAATTGCTGATGCGCCATTAATAATCATGACCACGTCCCTTAATCCATTGCATAGTTCACTTGAGACGAGGGAGATCAAGATACTCTAATAAAGCAGTTGCATGTTTATAACATAGCTATAACTAAAGGTAACAAACTATTACATTTTTACAATGAAGAAAGTAGTGAAACAAGAATGGTAGCTAATGTAATAACCCAGGTGGGAAAATCCCTACTTTGGCATTGTACAGATGGTTGTAATATGCCAAATGTAGGGATGTTCCCACATTGTACGTGTTATGCTGTAATATGTAACATAGCTATGTTGTAATAGTTATCATCATTCATATGTCTTATTTCACTACTTTTTATTGCTGGAACCCTACTGAATTAATTGACTATTTTCCTTAGTTGAGTTTAATTTTCCTTGTACTTGTCTAGATCTGTTACATAAAATTAGTTCAGATAGTAAACTGAGCACTGTGAAGATCTGGACATGTACATGTTTGGACTAACATCAATCATGAATAAGAGAATGGTGTTAATTTACTCATGAAAGTGTTGACTGACTAAGTAATGGTTCCCATTATTCAGGATAGGTCTCCTTTTCATGTAGCTGAACACAAGCATGAATGGTAATAAAATAAGCATATTATTCAATGACTACACCGTCTACAATATACTATAACAGCATTAATTCACTAATAAACTACCAGTAACATAACAGTGAGGGTACAGTGTTAAACAACTACCAGTTCCACATAATTTATTATGTAAGAGTATACTTACAATGATTCCTGAGGAAATATAACAAAGTAATTTCTGGGTCAGGGCAGCTCAACCTGACCTGCATGAATTGAACACACATGGATAACATACAATGACACTAATGTATTTACTTTGTTGCCATTAACAAAGAAAGTAATGTCACCAACAGCACCTTCAACCTCTTCCATTATATATGTCCTTCAAGTTAAGGTCTATACAAAAGAACATAGACATACACTTGGAAGTGATATGAACTCAGCATTTTCAAAAGCCAGTATGCTGACATTCATAACTCTAAAGTGCATGCAGAATATACAGTGGAAACTCTCCATTATGGACACTTATTGCATGGGAGACAGAAGTTTTGATGGGAGAGGTTTTCTCCCTCAGAGGTGAGGACGATTGGTTGGGACAAACATTTTAGCACTATTGGTTTTATTCTATTGTGACATTAATTCAAGAGTTTGGTAATAGAAGTTTCACTGTATAGCATGGTCACAACCTATGATCCAATCCTCAATATTAATCACTTTACCCAAAATTGGCATATACAAAGATGTCTTCATGTTTTTCGTTAAATTTTTGTTTTAATATATATCACAATATATAGAGGTTTCCTCACAACAATCAACATGACAATGATATTGCATCTTTTTTTAATTTTATCGGTAACTTATTATTTTTACTACGTGAATGTGGTAAACACTTCACATAGGTTCTCCATTGTTTAGTTTCCCCAGAGCCTATACTTTGAGGATTTTTGAACCAAATACTAAAACATGCACTGATTCATTTGCTGTCAAATACTTAACTAATACCAATTGTGGTAATTGAAGGTAGCTGCTAGTAAAATAAGTTTAGATGAGGATATAAGTAGCCTGTGGCTATGAAAAGCACAGGGTTATGGACAGGTTTACATATAATATTAAACATAAACAACATGAGTGTTTGGTGAAAACGTTTTACACAACAGAACAGTGTTCCTAAATCATATACAAGCATGCAATAAAATATTCACATGTATGAACATGCATCTATTCATTCATATTGTATTCTATTTATGCTGGTATTCATAAATATCTACATGTTTGCACTCTCTTGCATCATTCAATTCTTTCCATGAGAGTACACTGATACTCTGAAACTGTACAATAAAGATGAAGTATACTAATTAAGTGATCATAGAGTTAATGTTAACTAAATAAAATTGATCTAGAGTTTTGCATGGTTTGTAAGTATTATCTAAGATATGTATAAGCAAAGAGAACTTTCTATATAATTATTTTCTAACATACATATTAATGAAATTCTGAACTTCATTATGATTGATGCTATAATTTGATAGCTACCACACAGCTCTATTCACTATGTGTTTTCAGTAAGATATTAAGGAAAAAGTGCTTAACATCTATGTGACTACATATATTGCCGCTATGGATTGTTGTTGAATTCCAGGACTCAAGTGTCATGGATCATGACAACTTCAATGTTAAGATAGTGGTTAATCAGATAGCACATCACCATAATGACTTCAAAACATTATAATACGCTTCAAAATACTATATTTCCATGGCAGTGTCATGCTAATAATTATGACTTGCAATTGGCTCATGATCTCAACAAGAAGCCATAACAAAGCAAAGAATGTGCACTCTGTTTAATGGTGGTTATAGGAAGTACACTGGTTAACTTTCTTTGTTAATGGCGCTCTGTAGCTCTGTGTAGTGACAACACGAAACTAAATGTCAATTTATTTCAGATTTACATATTTCTGACTCCCTGTATTAGCAGGTCTCACAGATTTCTAGTGGGATGGCATTCACAGAATTATTCTTCATTGGTACAATTCACTCCAGCATTCTTGCATTTGAAGTGTTGCAAGTTTGCCTGGCAGTAGAGCTTGGGAATGCCAGAAACCATATAAAGAAGTTTTGTAATTTTCACAAACTAACCTGTAGAACTAATTCAAGTTTCATTGTAACAATACTGTAGTGAAATGTCAAGACGTCAAAATAGCTTCAGAGCATTCCCTTTCAAATATCCACCATTCAATTCGCCATAAAAAAAAGAAGTGACCTTCAACCTTAAAACGACACACTTAAACGTCCTCTGATTTCCTTCTGCTTTAGCTCATTTTAATCGCTATTCACTGTTCTTTCTAAATCTGGTCCGGAATCTGAGGTATCTATCACGTGGTGCAAGTTATTACACCTTATATTGTATGCCCCTGAAGTTCCCAATACAAAACGTATGAGGAAAATTGCTACACCAGGTTGGTTTAGACCATTTTGACGTGTCAAAATTTCCGTGAATTGAACACCTTCTAGCATCATTGCACTCGCAGAGAGTTGCTCTATACGTATCACACCCGGAAAGTTACTAAACAGACTCAAGGTAGGTGGTATACAATAATAATATGCTCCTTTTTAATGGTTTTTCAATCAAAATGTATTGGACATGCCTGTTTCAGCTGGCATTTTTGCCACAAACAAAAAGCAGAAGTATAGCAAATGTCTGCAATTTCTTGATATGTGTTATACGAATGGCCTACGTAGTTAGTATGTGGATGGCAATGCATGCATATGTGACTGAATTTAACAAAACAAGGCTTCCACACACATCCAATTTTCTGACTTTAACCAACTGTAACTTAAGTACTCAGTAAGCTATATTATTGACCTAAAATTTTGACACAATTCTTCCATAGTATTGTAAAATACCAGGTCAAAATTTGAAGCTAATGGCATACTACTACATTGAGTTATGGTGCTTCAAAGTCATAAAAGCGGATGTGTGTGGAAGCCTTTTGTTTAAAACGTTCACACATTATAGCTATACACATAATAATAGAGTAGCACCAAAAATGGGCATTTCATGCACTTTGTGATACAATTATGAAACTCTTCATACAAATTGTGCTCCTCATGATATATGTTTTTGATATAGAGCCATCACAGATTTGACCTTTGGTGACCTTTAGAATCATATTTCACTGAAAATTAAAATTTTTTGTCTCTCTCCCTGAGGCATCATTTTACACTGATAAAATATTGTATCAAGAGTTCCTCTCTTAATATTAACTCTTGATTGTATCAAATTAAAGGCGTTGACCTATAAACTATATTGACTTTTGTTTGAAGTTTGTATCTCATTCCACTACAAAGTTATGATCATTTTTGTAAGTCATGAAATTCTTTGCCCTTGGGGTGTATTAATTGCTAATGGACAAGTAATTCATAGAATTTCATGGTTAAAATAAATTCAGAATGCACTCACCTATTGATTTCAAATAAAAGCCGAGTAGTTTGTTTTAGCATTTGAAACTGTGAAAAATGATGCCTCAAGCAGATAAAGACAATTTTCAATACAAAAATGGCTGTAAGGTCACCAAAGGTCAAATATGTGATGGCTCTATATCCATGAAATTATGACACAAGGAGTACAACTTATATGGAAAGTTTCATCAAAAATTGCACAACCATCGCACTTTGCCGCTCGAGTTTACTATAATAGCCATGCACACACAATCTTGTTAACAAATTATGTGTAAAATCATTATTAATATAGTGTAAAAGAACTGGTCATCGTGTTAATTTCTGTGTTGGACAACTTCACATGAAATTTCCACTGAGGACTCGATCAATATCAGTTATTTACAGCCCAGCGGGCACACTTACACCTATATGTCCACACGCTCGCCACACATAGTACACCCCCTAGCCACAACTAAGCCAGTACTTACCCACTGATATAGTGATATTCTGGCAACTTTGGTGCCGGCCGTTGATGTTCTCACCGTCTGGTGATCATCCGAGGACGAAGTACCACGCCTACTTTCAGTCTCACGTGATTGAACAATGGCAGTTGCATAATGTGTGGTACGTAAGTAAGTAAGTAGATGATTGTGCTAATGTTGGTGCATTTAACTATGGATCAACTTCTTGCCCGGGAAGACATGCGAGCTGACCAAGCGGAGCTGACCGAGGAGCTGATATCATGATCAACTAGTGAACTGAGTTGATGTGTTTTTAATTAACTTTCCATTATTATCTTTTTTATTATCATTAGGCTTTATAGTGCAACAAGCATTATTCTGTACAATTGCAAGTTGTGTGTGGGGGAACAGATAGGAGTTGTGCTAAAGATAACTGGTAACTTGCAGGGCCGTAGCCAGACTTTTATAATGGGTAGGTTCTTTTAGAAGAAAAGTAGTCCTTTTTTTATATGGTATGATGCAGATTACATTATGATGTGTGAAGCACACCCAGCATGTGGAGCATGCTGAAACTAGAAGGGTCTGGGGGCATGCCCCTCAGGGAAAGTTTTTGAAAATACGTACAAAAAGATGGCATTTCAGTCAAAATAAATAACTGTTTTCTTGGTAAGTTCAAGACCAGCTATATGGATGTCATCTGGGAAAATATCTCTATTGCTACTGTAATTATACCATCTGTACATGCATGTGTCTAAAACTCTAAATATAATATATTATTGGAATGTCACAGTGAATAATAATGGGAAAGATCGAGTGGTCTCTCATGATCAACAGGCCGGGGCAGTGGAGCAGAACAAAGAGTGTCTTAAACAATGAAATTTACATATAGAAGCACGGGTGCTATTCATGGGGTCTGTATGGGGGGAGGCTTGCCTACCATTTTTTTTATAATTAAGCTTTAGTTTAGATGATCTCAGCATGTTTTTGTAAATAAATAATAGGTTACACACAGTTTATAAAAGAAAATGTAATTGTGACTGTTCTATTAGAGTGGTTGACTGCTCTATTAGAGTATTTCAATCTTGCATTACAAGCACTGAATAAGCTACTCAAGAGCACTTAATTCAGCTTTATATTGCCACTTATTAGTGGTATTTAGTAAGCTGTAGCTATAATGGACTTTTGCTGCTGAAAATTTGGACTTGTATACTAAAATATTATTGTGGAAATTATGGACCTTTTTTCCAAGAGGGTGGTTCTTCAGAACCCCCGAATCCCCCTGGCTACGGGACTTACTTGTACCAGCACCTATTATACTAACAATTACTTACTACTACTACATTAAATTAACTACACTAGTTTATAATAAGATTACAAGTGTTGTTTGAGTGTTAAGGGAACTGAAGTTGGGTGTACGAGGATGCTTGGAACAGATGGAACAGGCTAAGGACAAACAAAATTGAGGGTGTGTGGATCGCCTGGAGTAAAATTGGTTGTAAAATGATTCCAAAGAAACTGCTTTAGGTATGTCTTGATAGTGATAAAAGATTGATTCAGATCTAGAGCAGGTAAGGCATTGTGTATTCTTGGAAGTTTGTTAAAATAAAAGTTGCTTTGCTTGTTGGTAGATGAGAATACATGCATGTTTTAGTTTGCTGTTGGCAGATGATCTAGTAGAAAACTGACAGAAAACTGCATAGTTTCTAATGTTGAAGCTATCCGCAGTGTTTTTGATTGATTTTACAAAAAAAGGGAATGTCATACAGATCAAAAAAATACATTAGTGGTAACAAATTGAGATTTATAAGACGTTTCTTATAGTCGATGTAAAATTGTTGAGAATGTATTTAGTTTCCCGGCATTGTATTCTTTCAAGTATGATAATATCATTTGGTAGGGGTGGGAACAGTAAATAAGTTGTGACCTTACTAAAGCTAAGTATAGAGTGACTTTTTGGTCAGGATGTTTGCAGTATGACAAAAGGCACGCCTAAGCTAGTAAACCAAGGGTTTTGTAAGCTTTAACAGAAATGTGACTATGGTGGTCTCTCCAAGAGAGGTCTGTAGACAGTGAGTATTGTTTGTAGTGATTGGGTTACCATTAATAAGTAAGAAGTAGGAAATTTTAGATTAAAAGATAGATGAATGAATTTAAATTTGTCATGTTGTGTCCTCTAGTAATACGTAAGTGGGTTTCAAGAAATGGCTTAAATAGCCTTGTAGTGCTTCAAGAGTTATACTGACAACTATCCCTCTAGGACCTGTGGCAGCGAGGCTAACAATAAGCCTGTGAAGCAAGGAGTCAGAAACCTGTAACTGAAAACTATGCTGAATGCAGAAAAAATCCCAGGCCAGGTGGTGACTTGATCCACAGACAGCTTGTAGTCATCCACAGACAGCTTGTAGTCTAGACAAGTGCCATATATGCTGTACTCCTCAGCATGTGTCCAGGGAAGCAAGCTTATAATTAGTCTGTTCATGATACCTGGGGTTAGTATATCTCATGATACCTGGGGTTAGTATATCTATGGTCTACCCCCGGCTTCAAGAGCTAGGTCTGCAACTACATCTTGGGAAGTTGCTTTACAAATTAATGATAAGGCTACTCCAAATAAATCTCTGTTTCCCGCCGCATCTGGTTATTGTCAGATATAAATATTCCATTATTCCGTAATCTTTAGTACTTTCTGGTTATTCTTGCATATTGTACAGGCTCAGTAAAAAGCCATCTTGTAACAGTGTCAGCTCACATGTCAGTGGTGCTATAAAGTCGGCAGAAATTCACGTTTTTGTTATTTTTGCAACTTAAAAGGAAGTAAGCATGCTTTTATGTAGCTTTTTTTGTTGTGCCAGGTAAGTAATGGCTTGAAATTCTGCCAATCGTATAATGGAATAATTGAAATGGAACGCCTGCCCACATGCAATATGCCTTAGTCCAGGATGGGAAACAGAGAATTTAGCCTAATGAGTACTCCATTTTGACTATATTGCCCAGAAGTAGCTATATCTGCCTTACCATCTGCTCAATCCCTATACCTTAAAGCCAAAAACCAGTCGACTCATTGCATTAAGTGAAGATCACTGACTTGAAGACATGCTCTGTCCAATCCAAGTTTGATAACTCTGCTGAATTGGAAAGTTCTTGCAGGACCTGGAATAGACTTCTGGCAGGATTAGCTATCATTTCTCCTTTGAGCTGCCTCTGATACTCTACCCACTGCTGTCAACCTTCACAGGTGGTCAATACAATATAATTCCAAGTGCTCATTATGTGATTCCATCCAATCCAGAACAGCTCATGTGCTTTGTTTCATTGTCTCAGCAGTGCTACACTTATCATCATAATCAGGTCCTCTATGTCCTAGCTACTATGTTCATTAAGGGAATAATTTGTTTATGTCTTTGCTGACTTACATAACCACCAGCACCTCAAGCTGTTATCCCAACAATGGTCAACATCTATTCTGATAACTTCATATCATCCTGATATTGTTGTATACAACTTGCAAGACCATTGTGTTGCTATGCTAAAATTGACATGTCCATTAGACTCTGTCCATCATTTACAATCAGCATGGCATAGGAAGCAATCAAAAGTTAATTATCAACAGAATTTGATATAGGTTGAACATTTCCAGTTATTATGAAACTATTGAAATTTCAGCACTTGGCCATGGAAGTTTTTGGCAAATTTTCTAACTCAGCCACCATAGCTATCTCCAAGTCATCCATTAGAAAAATGCTTAGATGATCCTGCCTACCAAAGTATCCTTGCATCCAAGAGGATATTTTTGGCTAGGAACTGTAAAGAGTGGTTGGATCCTACTAACATTAACTAACATTTATGTAATTGTCTACTATAATTATTCTATTTTTTATATCTACACACCCTTGCCATGCCCATGCATGCATGCAGGTTCTTGTTTTAGAACCGTTCCCATGGTCGCATGTGTCCAAGGACTCACTTGCATTTAATTTACGTTAATGTAATTTAATCATTGATGGTTTTCCTCTCACAATGACAGAATCTGGTAAAGACACATCTCGATTAGACCATAAACAATTTTGTAAAGTATACATAAAGCAGGGACAGATCCAGAGTTTAGAAAGAGGGGATGCACATTGCTAAAATGTTGAAGAGCAAAAAAATGGTCACAGCAATAATGGCTGTCCTTTACCAAATGTATATATTATAAAGTATATAAAGATCCTTATTTATAGCTTCATAGTTAAGCTACACGGCCTCATGAACACTGTGACTGCTTTATTTGATTTTGTATGCAATTTTTTTGAAAGGAATGAAGGGGGGGGGGGGGGGGGGCACATGACCCTTGTGCCCCCCTCTGGATCTGTCACTGTAAAGACTGAAAGTCTCTTCTCAATTCTCTTTAGGGTGCCCCACTGTAAAATGATCTGTTAATACGGCCCTTAAGCGGTAGTAATAAATACTGCAAAGAACTCAGGATTACTTCAGAATGATGTAAGTGATTTTCATAAGTTAGCCAAAACAGTCTGTCTGCTATAGCTAGTCTATTGTCACAGTCACAATGAAGCCCTTGATTAGATTAGCCATAATGCTGCAGTGGAACCTGCATTAACGGCCACCTGTATAGAAAGGCCACCTCTCTAACTATAATTCCTCAAATAAGACATCTAGCTATACCTGTCAAAAGCAGTTACCAGCCTATTATGGTCAACAACTTTTGGCCCGAAGGTGACCGGCCTAGACAGGTTTGACTGTACATGTATGGGGAGCTATAGTTGTTTTCGTATACATACTACCCTATAGAAAGCGTCTCACTAGGTGTAAGCTAATATCATGAAGTTTATTAATACTATTTAAAAACGCTAATAAAAAAAGGATAAAAGAAAACAAACAAAAAAGCCTCTGCAACTGGGACTCACACTGTCCACCTCTATCGCTGTGGTGTGTCATGCCATACCAAGCACTGTGTCACTACTGCCTGCTGCAAGTTCTTTTGTTTTTTTGTTACAAATCTAAATACTGTATATCTAACCAATACCTTTAACCCAACCAACCAACCTTAAATTTCATGCAGTTCTAATCCCAGTTGTGCCAGCATCTTCCTACCCAATGGGGTGCATATCTTACTAATCCTAGGAGCACTGTTCCTAATCCTAAGAATGCTATTAGGAGCGTATGTATTAATGTGTTACGAACATGTTTCTTAACCATAGGGGCGAATCTCCATAAAATGTTCATACCATACCCAGTGACAGGGCCGCCCACAGGGGGGGGGGCAACTGGGGCATTTTGCCCCGGGCCCCAGCCTGAAAGGGGCCCCAGGAGGCCCCATGAAGGGCCCCCTGAATACCTGTTTAAAAGATCGATATACTCTAATAGAGCAGTCAGATCTAAATACTCTAATAGAGCAGTCACAGTATTGTTCAGAGGAGCAGTGTAGCAAGCTTATAGATAAGGAGATATGGTTGGTGATGAGTAGTTATTGTCATTGCCAACAGGTTGTGACCTTTTTTTTTTTTTTTGGTCTTCACCTTACAACTTGGGTCAAGGGCCCCACTTTAACTCTTTGCCCTGGGCCCCTTAATTTCTCTGGGCGGCCCTGCCCAGTGACCAGCTAAATATCCACTTAAACAAAGGTTATGTAGTCTCTGTGAAACATTAATGAAGCATCTGCTTTAACAGAGGGAATAGCATTCTTATTATTATTAGAGGATATAAGGGACTGGGTGATTAAAACATTAATATACAAGTGAAAGGGCCGGAAAAGTAGAAAGTTTATAAGCTAGTAGGGATCATTACAATGAAAGTAGAGGCTATTGACACTGACTGTTGGTATCAATAAGTACCACCACAAGCTGTTGACACCAACTGGAATTAAACTCATTAAAAGACTTAATGATCCCCATTGTTTAAGCACTTTTTATTGTAATGATCCCTACTAGTTCTTTTCATTTGTTTGTTAACCTTTTAGTAATTCATCATTATTGAACTTCTATAACGCTGCATCAAAAGAAGGAATAGCTCCAAAATTGTGAGGCTATGATGCATGACAAGCACACCCCCTACTAATTACTAATAAGCTGTGTAGCCATTTCACATAGTTTTCAAGTCAATTTCAACTATGTTCAGTCTGTTCCACAGCCCTACACATGGAGAATGGTAAGTGAAGGTTGCAATCAGCTTACTTGGATTGTTGGAGATTTGGTGCAAAATTACCAATGATTTTCTACACCAAAGCCATGGGTGCATCACTACCGCGAAGCCATTGCTGTGCTACCATGAATCGGCAACTTGTGCTGTCAGCAAAAAGAACTGGGACATAAGGAGGACAAAGCTAAGTCCATTATGCATGAATTTTATGTACATAGTAGGCTAAAAGGCACCAGTTGGGCTGAAAAATCAAGCCCGTTGCTATATATTTTTAGCCATTATTGAGGTAGCTGGTCTGCAGGCATTAGCTAGTTAATTAGTTTGTCAGTCAGTAGAAATTCCACCTAATTCCCATGAAAACATATTGTGAGACTAGCTGGTTTTGGTGACTCATTTTAGAAAACATTCATGATCCCTACTATACAGTACTACCACACTGTATGACTTGATGAAATTGATAAACCAGTAAATCACTCTAATAGAACAGTCATAACACATCTATCAATTCTTTAATTATATGACCACACAAGTTAATGTGTTTCCTTCACCTGTTCATTTTTGGAGAAGGAATTACACAATCATTAAGCAGTGTAGTGATAGTAGATGTAAACTGACATGCTGTTGATACATTTATCACCATTTTGATGCACAAACTTATATTATTTACTTAGCACACCATTCCCTGCTATCAAATGTAGTTCACTATATGTCCTGCCTACTTAATTGTCCTAGAACGGCTTTGCCAATTGTTGAGAGGTTAAAATAATAATCAATCAATCAATCAATCAATATTGAAAATAAATTTAGCCTGTTCAACTGATCAATTTTGGGGAGTTGGTATACAGAAACACATAATTAACTTTGTACCACCTATACATGCAACAGAGCAGAATAGTCTAAAATGTCATTTCAGATTTAAAACTTCCTAGGACCACATGCATGCATACCTCCATAAAGTCGACAAGACCAATAACAACATGATCTGATCTTAAAGGACTTGTGGCCATCCAAAGGCATGCATAGTGTTTATTTCAAATCTTCAGGGGTGGTGGAATGGACTAAAAAGTAGGGGGCAACTTTGCATGGCAATGAAGCTTCTTGAAAGCACACAACAAGTATAATATTATATCAGTATACATAAGAGGAGCTATAGGGTCTGATGGTTTGATCATAGCAACTGAACATAATATCTCCTTCATTATATAAACTACACACTGCACATGTGACGTACAGAGTGTGACTATCTATGAAAGTAATAACTGTACGTGAGGAAATACCAGAATTTATTTTGTTAGTATATATATATAGCTATGTATCATAAATGATTCAAACACTAATCCCTCGGGAAGTTCTAAATGAACTTGTATACAAAGTGCAGCTTAATATTATTGCAGCTAATCATGTATACATACTTCAGTGTTAGGAAATGCTGCATGCATGGTCATGCTTTATAGCAAAGTAATCACCTGTTTGTAATCTAAGAAGGCAAGATAGTAAATGTAAGTATTCAGGGGCGGATCTAGGGGGTGGGCTTTTGGGGCTGAAGCCCCCCCTTCACTTTTAGGCTTTACTTGATCAATATACTAAGGATTATAATGAAATTTTGTCTTAGCATAATTATATGATCACTAATAATACAAATACTCATAAACCACCCACCTTATAAACATCTTTCCAAGGCATTATTAGTGGATTGCTAAAGGTTATGCAACAAGGACCCGGATTAGCATTAGAGGTATACAAGATCGAAATACTCTAATAGAACAGTCACCTAACTACTCTAATAGAACATTCAGTGTGAGCATAATAGTTGATTCTGTTATGGATTTTTTCCGAATCTGCCTGCGCCTATACATACAATGAAGTGCATTGGTCTGTTTAAAAGGCTTGTTCATCTACTTATGTAGTTATTACTGGTACCGGTGTGCTTAATTCAGGTACACAATTTCCATTGAAAATGCTCTCAGATTCAATCTTGTATCATTCAAATTTCGAAATTTTTCAGTTTCAACATTATCATGCATGCATGCAATTGTGATAGGGTGCATCATGTGCTTGGTTGTCTGAACCTACCCAAACCTTTCCATTAGCAAATGCTGCAGAGAGCCATATATATCTAAAGGCAGTACTGTATATAAATACCTAGACAGAAATATGTGGAAATGTCTCCAAATTGCAGTATTTTAGCATCTATTTCAATTTTTTCCTGGGGGGGGGCATGCCCCCAGACCCCCCTAATCCCAATATGCAAAGCACACCTCCACCCAAGAGATTAGTACCTTGAGTTAGCACCCCCTTTTATAAATCCTAGATCCACCCCTGGTATTATAGCTTTTATGAGACTTATTGTTACAACTACTATGCATGATGAAAAAATTAATGTAAACTGCATGCTGCTATACTACATTGTATTTTCAACAATGAAATTTTGAATAACAAATAAAATAACAACATGAATTTATGATTTAAGAAACTAATCAGGTTTACCTGCATGGCCTAATCTCAGATGCAGGGGGTTGGGGTTATCTACTGCTAGACACACAGTTCAATAATGCAAAAATATTTAATAAAACAGTTAGTCCATACATCTTATGAACCAACTTGGATATTGGTTATACACTATGTCTCTAACAGAGATAAAATGGTTAACAAATACCTTTGTTACCTCTATTACTCATGTTTCCTCTGTTATCCTTATAACCTTTGTTACTCATGTTACCTCTTTTACCCCATGTTACCTCTGTTACCGTTGTTAACCTTTCTTACATAATTATGTTACCTCTGTTATTATAGTTACCTTTCTCACTAATGTTACCTTTGTTAGCCATGTTACTTGTGTTACCCTTGTTACCCATGTTTCCTCTGTTACTTCAGTTACCCTAGCTATTTTCGTTACCCATGTTTTCTCGTCACAGTTCAAGTCGTCGTTATCAACTAAAATTGTGGGTGGTAGTCTATACTGAGTGGCACTGAACTATAGGGCCGAAAATTGTCACCATATTGCGACTTCAGGTTAAGTTAAGGGATCGCCTGTATCCATCATCCAACTCTTATTCCACGAATCCTGCTCGGAATCCTGCGAATCGATCTTCTTAAAAATGACTCTATTTAGTTCGAGTATAAAAGCGGGATCACATGACTCATGTACTTTGTGACTCCTTGGACGAGACTCACTAGGTTACAACTGCCACCAGTGGCAAGTATAATTTTAGAATGACTGCATCAGAATCTGTATTTGACTTCGAAGAAGATGATGATGTCCCAAAAGGCTATGTGGGTTGGGCGAATGATGTCAACAAAATGATACGATGGCAATTGTACCAGGCCAACGTGAGTGAAAACATGATAGATGGTCTCTATACATCTTTTATGAAGGGAATTAAAATACATTACTTGAAACTTGAAGCAAAGGGGTCGCTACACCACGCTTTCTTTTCAAGCAGTATAGCATTTAGCGAGTATTTTTCCCATGACTATTTCGATCCAAAAGCAACCAAGTCGGACCTGTCACTATGCCATTTGTTGAACTTTATTCCAAAAAATGACATAAGAAGCGTTTTTAAAGAAGAATCCGAGTGCAAGATTCGTGTACAACATCACGACCGTCTTTTACATAAATTTACCTATGCATATAAATCTTTTCTATCTGCCTCAATTGGAAAACAAGAGACTGGCCGTGACACTGAACAGAGGGATACAGATATGTTAATTAAATTGAGTCTGGCTTTTGGTCCTTGTACTGTTTCTACACTATGTGAAGTTGGTGTAGGTGTAGGGATTGAAGATCGGGGAAAGTACTTACCTCATGGTTACATTGATATATTAGTGTATGGGAGCAATGTTGAAAATGGCACTTGTGTGGCCATGAAGCTTCCATCAGGACTTAAGGATAACCTGAAACTAAGAAAATTGACTGCCACCTCAGCTAAAACAAGCATCACCTTTTCTAACAAAGGAAGTGAAAGACAAAGCATTGTGGAGCTCCTGGCCCTCTCCGAGGTGTTAAAAATATCAGCTGGAGACAAACAGTTTTTTGTTATCTTTAAAGCGTGCCAAGAGCGCTTTCAGGCCTATTTGTATTTTACTGCCATTGATCTCTTAATAAAAACGGACGAAATTCCTTTAATTAACAGTAATGGTTGCCCACATGTCATGGGATATTTCTCTTTTTTTCTGATGGTTAATCTACATGTGAACACCTGTTTTCCAGAACTCTTGAACTTTAGTGAAGCAATGAAAAGTGGATGGATGGCTGCATACCAAAGCTGTTCATACAAATACACAAGTTCCTTATGCCCACAAGTTATGCCAAAACAGTTGCATAAAAGAAGCTCAAATGAATTGGAGTTCCCATCCAATGTAAAGTATTCTAAAGTTACTGACTAAATCCTTGTTACTTTTTTAGTAAATGCCTGTATTTATGTGCAACTCACACTCTGCTTCATGTAACTATAAGTTACGAACTTGTACAGTGTACATTATATTATGACAAACTCAGCAATACTATTTCAATTTTCCAGTCAATCAATTTTCTAGACACTTGCATATACACGCATGCAACATGTGAGGCACATGGGTAAAGCATGTGTATTTATTATGGACGAGACTATTAACTATATAGCTACCTGTAACACACTTAAGATTAATACGGTTTTCAAACTTGCAGGTAACTGGTAATTGGTCCTTAGACATGGATGAATACATCTTTAGAATCCAAGCACATGTATGCACTATTTCTCGTACTAGCTAAGATTGCCTGGGCTTTTGTGTTGTCCGTAACATCACATGCAAGCAGTTGTGTCATGTATTTGTCATCAATTAATCCTTGTACGAAAATCACATTCGGCTGTAGTGTTGAACAATGTCAGTCAAATGCCCCACTATCCCCGTGGTTCTTCACTGGGGGATAAGTGGGGATTGGCAAAGAAAATGACCCCAAGTAGTGGGATTAGAACTTTCAGATGTTCAAATCCCCACCTATGACTATCCCTGCATTCATAGTAGTGGGGCAAAACATTGATAGGTGCACAAGGATGTAATTTTGTGACCAGGGCAATTTATGCAAACCTGTGTGTACACATTATCTTTGTGCAAGCATGTGTGACATAGTATTACAGTTACCATAGATGTAATCTTATAGGCCTCGGAGTAATAGATAATTATGTTAATCATAACTGCCTGGTGGATTGCTTGTCAATGAAATGTCTTTATAGGGATGTATGAAACAGTTTAGAATCTGTTTTTATCCCTCAGCCACCAAACTAGAGGTGAATTTTTCTGTGTTGTTAACTATGAAGTTGTTACACCCAAAGAAAGTAGCTGCATATCATCAATGAATATAACCACCACAAGGGTGGATGTTCTGATATTAGTACTAGCAGGAGCCCAAGGTGAAAAGGAGTGTTTAGCTAATAAAACACACTGTTTGCGAAAATTTGAACCTTATACAGAAAACCACCAATCACCACTAATGTATGGTGGTTAGTGATGTAGTATATGGTTTCTGGTAATAAATCGCTGTGAACCTTGCTGTAAAAAATGTAAAGGACCATTGCTGCTGGCTATCCTAATGCTGAACATTCCTGTAATGAAGACGAGGTTTCCAAAATGGGACATTTGAGAATACAGGGTAGCGCAAAGCACAAGAACTTCACTTTAGCTACTTACCGACTACACACTACCTTGGCTTCACTTTGGTAGCCCACGAAGCCTTGCTAATGCATAAATGAGATTTAATAGTATTATACTATCCATAAAAGGAGTTATGGTGAGTTGTAGGTGGCAATCAAAATTCACAAACAGTATAACCAGATGTTAAAGGTGGGGTCTATTCTACGGAACGGAACGGAATGATGGACTAAGCTACGGAACAGAACGCTTTCTCAAATTGAAACTTGCAACTTACCATTGCTGTACAAGTTATCGGTGGCACCATAGGCACTTCCAGCAGGTAATCAAACGCACCCCAAGAAAGATAAAACGGATTAAGGATTGATTGTGGGTTCTTGTTGGTTGTCATTAGTAATGAAGTACTAATTGTGGGAATAGTTTACTCAATGTGTTCATCTTCGGACGCATCAAGTAGGGAACTTAATGCATAACTTGTTTTTACTAGTATGTGAGTTGTTTTTGCTTACTTTGACTTTAGAATGTACATCTCTGGGGCCCATGCAGCCTTTCTAATTGGCATAAATCAGTATGTAGCTACACTACAAAGGAAACAAGTATGGTGACAAGCTGAATCAACTCAGTCTAAGCAGAATCTAAACAAATTTTTGTGCAGTGTTTGAGGAGCAAACATTCAGATACCTTGAGGAGCTAGGCTATAGTGTGTGAACATAAATGATTCATTAACAGAGTAGTGGACTAATGCCAGATATCTCAGCCTCAGTAGTGAGATGAATCCAGGATGGAGTCTATTTTACAGAGTGGAATGCTTTCTGAATCAAAACTTGCAACTTGGCTAGCTGCTATCATTACTGAAATTGCATTTTATCAGTGGAGCCTCCAGGAAAATGGAATATATAGGATAAAAAAAATATATTAATAGCTGTGTCATGCAGTGATTGTTCTACTACCTGATATATCAAGCAGGTCTCTTCAATTCATTTATTGCATGACCAAGGCAAGTTTTGTTACTACAATACAGTAGCTGATTGGATGTCAGTTGTTTCTGCTGATCTTGACAAGATAAATAGTTTAGAAGACCACTTAATTTCAGTTTCAGAGCATAATATCCATAGAGAAATTAACTAGAAAGTTACTGGTGACAGGAAAAGGCTAGATGATCATGACTTTATTCAGTCTAATAAACAGAATATATGGTTGATTGAGTGAGGTATCACTTTCAAAATGTTGAGATGACCAGCGATGAGATGTATGGATTCATCAAATTTTTGTTGCAGTTGGAGACACCAAAAGCAAACTGATTATATATTATTTTATTAATATTCATTCAGTTTATATTTTCTCAATTTTGAGCCTGTATACAATAATTAAATTTTTCTTAGTCAATAAAAATCCTAGAATAAGGTGGGAGAGAAAATTTATCTTTGTTTACCTATACTGTACAACTCAAAGGAAAATGAAGAAAACATAGACAAATCAATAAAATTAGTATGACTACAATAAGGTGAATTACAGATTTAAATACTTAGAGCCTTTAGATAATTATTGTTCCAAAGTAAAATTTTAGATGGAAAAAAACAAAAACTGGTGAGATCTTGGTTAATTAACGACAGTAGATGGAGATTAAAAGGGTGGTAACTTATTGTTCTTGAATATGTTGCAAAGTGGAGGTACAAATCAAAATGGGATATCAATTTTATTATGAAAATTTGTATACATAAATAATCTAGCATTACTGTATTCATTTGTTCTCCACTTAAATATGCAACAACATTGTCAGTACATTGGCAGTCTACCTTGAAATCTCAACTCTAGAGTAGATCCAACACAGAACAGCCCACACTGTAACAAATACATGTGATCCCACTGTAATTTCATGGACCACCTGGACTGGGAATCACTTGAAAATAGACGAACAAATTTAACCTGTTTTGTTTGAAGTGAAGCATGTGAAATGTTACACTTAAGAAATTCTAGGATTCTTAAGTGGTATGTAATTAATGTGAGTGTTCCATTTCAGGTCTGACTAGATACATTGAAATTACACACACATCTTGATCCAAATCACATTTGCCTGGTGGCTATGGGCATGGTTTCACATGTATAGAAGGCTTATAATTAAGATTTGGTTGCTCTTGGAGTTTTAGCATTTAGCCTGATTCAAGGCTAGCAGTCAGACACATCCTTGAATTTGTGCAACAGAAAAAAATTGAACACGGCATTAGTCCACTGCACCGGCTGTTAATAATTCCATGCATAAACTTCAGTGATGTTTGCAGAATATAGCCTCTTTGTGGTCTGCCAAAATATTTGTTCCTCACACACTGCACAGAATTCTTCAAGTTTTAATTCAGCTGGCTCTTTCCTGTTACCAGTGTCTTCCTGCTTGCTTTGTACACTGATTTATGACTTGAAAAGCTGGCCCAGACTGTTTTCTAAAGTCAAAATAAGCAAAACAGCTCACATAAAGTGCCCTTCTTGATATATCCATAGATGAACCATGGACGAACAGCTCATCCCACAATTACCACTTTGTTACTAATGACAACCAACAAGAACCTACAATCGATGCTTTAATTCTTTTTATCTTATGTTTAATCACCCACTGGAGGTACCACAGATAACTTGTAAGGGCAGTTTCAGCAATGGTAAGTTGCAAGCTTCAATTTGAGAAAGCGTTCCGTTCCGTGGTTTAGTCCATCATTCCGTTCCGTTCCGTTCCGTAGAATAGACCCCACTGATGTTAAATGCTCCTTTATGCCCTGCGGCGCTTATGGGCTCCTGGCACTAGTAGAGTGTTGCATTGAAAATGGGTAAAATTTTATGAGGTGAACACTCTTGGTATGGGGTTACTTGCAAAATTTGTTTACTAAACACATGTCAACACTAATTTTTATCCCAAATTTACACAACTATTCCCAAGTTGCTACTGTGCCATATTCACTGCCTGTGCATTACCATTTCTGTGAATAGCATGCACAATTTGTCATGTACACTGTACTAAGCATGTGTCAACACAAATTTTTTTCACTAATAATTGTCGCAATTACAGCTTAACACTTTATCACTGCTACCAGTAAAAATAGGTTGAGGCCTTTGTATGGGCAATTAATGAAACAGGTATCGTATTATCAGTCATATTAAAAGTCTTCAGCTATATACTAGCTATGTGTTATGTACTCTTGCCTTCATACTATATACAGCTAGCTAAATGATCACCTTGTATCTCAGTTTTATAAAATCATTATAGAGTTTCTAGCTACATAGTACCAAATAAACAAGTGACCAATGAAATTAATTTATGGCTTCTGTGGGGTGACATGAAGTCATGCATGTTTTCCAGAGCTCCAGTGTATTTTATTATTGAGCCTCTCTTTCTGTGCTTGTTACTCTGCCATATTGAACTGTATTTGAGGCTGTCATGTAGTTTTGTAATCTTTCAGAGCCACAGTTGGTACTTGCATACCACGAAGCATGACATAAATATGCAGCAGCAGAAATAATTGCTCACACATGCTAGGAGAGACATTTTAAAGGCTATACCTGAAAGGAACTCTACCGCAAATAATAGTACAAAGAATATATCAATGAAACTTAGACTATTAATCAATATTGACCTCAGTGTTATGCAACAATGAATAGTGGTTCTTGAAACTTCTGAAGTAATTGCCAGATCAAGGTATACTGGAACGACAGCCAATCAATTTAAGGCACCCACAGTAAAGCCATACAAGAGGCCTTAAAGTGAACTACATACTTTAGTCTTATTGAAAATTTGCTATTATCTAATTAACATATATTCCATGGCTTCAGATACAATGCCTAGAGCAGACTTGCCCAATCTTTTCACAAAGGTGGAAAGGGTAGGCTCTGAGAAATGAAATAGAAGGCATGTTTCACAGCTGTAATCTGATATTCTGTAACCTGTACTAAAACATCTCAGGCCATGCATTATGTCACCAGGCATCTCTGCCCTACTTGTTGGATTTTAAGTGCAATATCTGCAATTCAAACACACAAACAAATCATTTCATGTCTTAGGCTTCAACCCAAGAGTTCATAATATAAAGTCTTTATATTATGAACTTTTCAACTCTGTTGGCGAACTAGCTACTAGTAGCTATTAGCAATGTACATTAGAAGAGCTAGATGGTTGCCTTTGAACTATATTCACAGTTAACTTGCTAATCAGTATGAAGTCTAAACTTTAGGAGTGATAACTAAATAAATAAACTTTTGAGACAATTGTCTATCAACTGTTACACCTATATATCCAAGTGTAAAAATCAATAATAAATGTGTTGCCCATCTCACCTGTAAACCATCATTTATATGCAGTGCTTGTCATGAGGAGTCATGTGATCTCATATTGTAACCATGTTGACATTGCTGACTCTACATGCATTGACAGCACAATTGAGCAGCACAATTAATATATGCATGCATGGGTGAGTCACATGCTCCTCACAGAAAGATCACTTATTCATCACTGTGTATTTATATACAACAAACTGTAAGATCACTGAGTACCCACTGTTACCTCACATGCACCTTAATAAAGATCACCGAGACTCCACATGCTCCTTATCGAAAGATCTCTTATTCCTCACTCTGTACTCACATGCAACTTACCTTAAGATCAATAAGTACTCACTGTTACCTCACATGAACCATAAGAAATATCACTGAGACCCCACCGAGACATCACATGCTCCTCAACGAAAGATCATTTGCTCCTCAGCGAAAGATCACTATGTACTCACACGCAACTTACCATAAAATAACTCAGTAGTCACTGTTACCGCACATGAACCTAAGAAAGATCACCGAGACTTCACATGCTCCTCACCAAAGGATAACTTATTCCCCTCTGTGTACTAAACAATATATTTATACAGATGCATGTATGATACAGTACAAAAATATACATATGGGTTATTGTGGTTGTGATGGCATTGTAACAAGGGTAACAGAGGTAACATGGGAAATAAAGGTAACAGAGGTAACATGAGCAATGAAGGTAACAAAGGTAAAAGAGGTAACATGGTAAACGAAGATAATAAGGGTAAAAGAGGTAACAGAGAGAACATGGGCAATAAGGTAAACAGAGGTAACATGAGTAACAAAGGTAATCAGGGTAATAGAGGTAACATGGGTAACAAAGGTAACAAGGGTAACAATACTAACAAAGGTAATAAAAGTAGTAGAGGTAACATGAGTAACAGAAGTAACATGGGAAACAAAGGTAACAGAGGTACCATGAGTAATGAAGGTAATCAGGGTAATAGAGGTAACATGGGAAACAAAGGTAACAGAGGTAACATGAGTAAAGAGATAACATGAGTAAAGAGGTAACATGAGTAAAGAGGTAACATGGCTAACAAAGATAGAAAGCTAGGGTTCTCGTTTTACATGCATTTTTTTTACAAAACCATGCATCTCTATACAGCTACTTCTAGATAATCATTGTGCAATGGATGCCTGAATATTGTACCTACAGTATTTAACTTTTAAAACACTTTTTTCAAGTCTTTCACTCATTAAGTATAAAGGCCATAAATCTGAATGGTATATTAATGAAATAATGCATGTTATATGAGAGATATAGCTAAGTTCCAGGGGCAGATTTATAGAGGATCAAGCTCTAGAACCCCTCCCCCTTCCAAAATTATTTTGGTAGCTGTATTTGAGTATTATACTCTACCTATAGTTGAAGAATGTAGACAAATACATTTACCTACAGTGAATCTTATTATTCACAGCTTCTTGGGCCCTCTGATATATGTCCTCATCAGAATTGTTTCTGCCACAAATTGATAAAATGCACTGCGTTAAGGCTTTCCACTTGCCTAGCTTCAGTACTTTTAGCTACTGCATGCTTTATGCATGTAAGCACAGTTACAGCTTTGTGTATGTGTATACCTAGATACATCATGCATGTAGCTACATGCACCAAGAGTTTATTTGCATGCCTCTTTACAAATATTATAAACTCTTGGCTGTATATCTGTATAACTATATAATACATGAAATAATATATTTTGTTACTATTCCCAACAGTCTATAAGGGCCATATAGCATAGTTCAAACCATAATTACCTTTGCTATACTGTCACTGTTCACTAGCTCACAAGAAAGTTCTATGCATGGTATAGCCCACATAGTTCAATACTTTTACAACACCACACCCATAATCTGTTGATGAACACTATAACAATGGTTTTTGTAACAATTGGATAAGGAATGTGCTCAATCAGAACATTCTGAAATGTATTATAGTCATGGTCAGGTTCCAGGGGCGTACCGAGGGGGGTTTCCAGGGGTTTCAGGAAACCCCTTTGGATTTTACACACTACTTGAAACAATAAGAAATTGAAACTTCAGGTTTCCAGAATCTGGAATCTATCATGGAACAGGACACATTTTAAGCCTTTATCTTAGTTAAATAATAGTTTCTAACATGATAGCAACACTTATAGCATTGTTCTGAATTATGATTTTGGTGAAAGATCGAGATACTCTAATAGAGCAGTCAGGTAATACAAACTACTCTAATATAACAGTCACTTAACTGTAGTGGAAACCCCTTTTAAAAATTCCTGCGTACGCCCCTGGGTTCAGTCTGTATATACACGTGAAAACTGATTAGGGACGTGATGAAGTGCTGCATGTATAATCCAACTCGTCTTTATATGACTATATAACTATTGCTTGGTCCAGTATCCATGCATGCACGCTTATATCTCACTGCTCTTCATTTATTAGTAGCCACCAATGTAGTGCATGGGTGGCTTATAAGGCTATATATTCTACAAGTCTTTTTTGCAAGGGTCTTACTATTCCAGGACTTTATTGCTTGTTGTCAGTTTCTACATAGTTCACAATAACTTTCATACTAATGTGCAGTGCTGCGTACTATATTGCTGACTACTATATATACATGAGTAATATCAAGAATTGCACAGAGCTGCTAAAAGAAATTTAGGGGGCCCAGAGCAGTAAGTATAAAAGCTGGGGGCCCCCTACAACCAATAGTGCAACACATTCAGCATACGTAGTATATGTTCATGCTACTGGCTAGATGGACACCAAGTCAAACAGACACAACATGCCAGTTGAAGGTGATGCTACGAGCTGCAACATATTTGACACTCATTAGCCTCTACCAAATATATATACCATATTGCAAGACACTGGTAGGCCTTCAGGACTGTAACTTATTTTACTGCTAATATTATTATTATTGTTAATTAGCAAAGCCCACTAGGGGCAACACGCTAATGAGCATTACAATCACATATTATATTACTTACAGTGTTCTTAAATGTTTCAAGATCTATTGTGTCGATGTTAGGACTTTGAAGGGAGTTCCATTAAATAACTGTTCGAGGGAGGAAGGAGTATTTGTACACATCAACTCTTGTTTGCAATTGAGTTAGCTTGAGAGGATGTTGAGCACGGGTGGAGGACACTGGAGTTGGTGACGGTAAGCAATGATCAGGTATTGCTAGTAAGTTCCTGACAATCTTGAATAGGAACGTGAGTCTAGCAATTGTTCTTCTGTTTTGAAGTGTAGGCCATTCAAGACTGGTTAACATGTCTGTGATGCTATCATGATTTTGGTTAGATCTGTGCCAGGGTTTGTTCAAAACGAAACGAGCAGCGCAGTGTTGAATCATTTCTAGTTTACTAATACTAGTGTGATGATAGGGGTCCCAGATGGCTGAGCAGTATTCTAATGATGGTAAGAGCAATTGTTTGTAGACGTGTTCTTTAATTTCTGATGGTGCATTGTGGAGATTTCTTTTTAAGAATCCAAGGAGTCGATTTGCCTTGTTACAGATGTAATTGATGTGAGGATCCCATGATAGTTTGTGGTGGAGACGGATTCCAAGGTAATTGTGTTCTAATACTGTAGCCAGTGGAATGTCAGACATTTTGTATGTGAAAGTACTCTTGTTATGGTGTGTTGTTATCTGTAAAATTTTACATTTGGAGATGTTGAATTCCATCATCCAGTCAGTTGCCCATCTTGTTAGTAAGTTTAAATCATCTTGAAGTATTTTATGGTCTTGTGGTGTTTTAATGGTTTTGTAAACAAGGATATCATCTGCAAAAAGACGGATCTCACTTTGGATGTTGGCAATGATGTCATTGATATAAATCAAGAATAGAACTGGTCCAAGAACAGACCCTTGGGAAACACCAGATGTTACATCACAAATGGATGATTTAGAACCTTCTACTATAACTTGTTGTGTGCGACCATGAAGAAAGGATTCAAGCCAGTGTAATACATTCCCTCTTATTTCATACTGCCTTAGTTTGTAAAGGAGTCTTGAGTGAGATACTTTATCAGAAGCTTTAGAAAAATCTAGTATTGCAGCATCAACTTGTAAATTTGTGTCTATTTGTTTGGCAATGTCGTTGATGGTGATAAATAATTGTGACTCACAAGAGTGCTTAGACCTAAATCCGAACTGTCTGTCAGAAAGAATATTTTGATCTTCCAGTTGCTTCATTATTTGGCTATATATATATATATAATTGTATTCCTTAATTTGATATGCTGTCCTGTAAAGTATTAAATAAAAGTAAACATTATCATCTGTTGCTAACAGTGAATAGTTAAGAACATTCCATGCACTAGCTTTGCCTCTGCTAAACCATCTGCAGCTATGCAGTAGCTATACCACCTGAATGTAACGTAACGTAACTTGACATGATATAGTTATATATAGTTATCCCATGCCATGGAAGGAACTTGGAATGGAATGTACAGACCTCAAAATGAGGTCTCTAGTACATTTAAAAAAAACCTTCTAAAACAGTTATCTCAAACTGATATTCTTTTAGTGCAATTAGCAAAGTAACTAATAATCAGAATACCACATCTCGCTATACTGCATCCATACAATAATGTCTATAAAAGCATGTAAATCCATGCACGCATGCAGCATACAGCTGCATGGCAACAATCATCCAGATAAGGTGACTGCTCTATTTTGGCTCCGGCTGTCTTGAGGCATTTGTATTTATAGTATCCAGGGGCGGATCCAGAGTTAGAAAAGAGGGGGGCACCTTGCTGAAAAACAGTTGAAGACCAAAAAAAAAAAAAAAAAAAAAAAAGGTCACAACAATAATAGCTAGTGATCCTTTACCAAATATATCACATCTGTTATGTAAAATAAAATCCTATTTATAGCTTCATAGGTAAGCTACACTGCCTCATGAACATTGTGACTGCTTTATTAGAGTAATTGATTGCTCTATTAGAGTATCTCAATCTTGTATGCAATTTCTTGAAGGGGGGGGGGATTTGCCCCAAATGCCCCATCCTGGATCCACCATTGGTATCAGTGGACCTACCTGCATGGGGCATGCTGCCCTCCCTCGAGCCATGAAATTTTTGAGAATTAGACTCTCAAAAGTGGATCTTAGCAGTCATCAAAGTAGCTTTTTTAAAACTCCATTCAGAGTCAATGTAATAACTGTGAGTTAAGTAAGTAGCCGGAGCACACATGTTCAAGACTTCACAGTTAAACTCAATATCATAGTAAAGTACAGAATGAATTGGTACAAACATACAGGGTTATTTATACAAGTTACAAGGTAAAGTACAAAGTACAAAACTAACAAATAACATTTATTAACTACAACACTTTAACAATACTGAGACAGATGGTTAACCTATGGGAGACTAATACATGAATAGGTGAATAGATGCAACAGCCAAAATAAACAAGTCAATGCAATTATAGTATGAAATCACTACATTCCTCCCCCTTTAAGTACAAAAATCATTTTAAAAAAAATAATTATAAGGATAACTTAAATAGAATAAATGAGTCTGTTTGGTGGGCATGCAACTCTGGTGGACCTTCGCAATGTTGCTGGTAGTAACGCATTGTTAGGTGTAGTTGAAATGGGAATAACATCATCTAGAGTGTTGTCGCAGTCTGTAGGTTGAATCTCTACATCAACTGAATGTGGTCGGATGTGGTCAACCTGAAGGCGGATAATTCTGTTGTCAGATAACTTGACATTGTAAGTTCGTGGGCCTTGTGCCTTGATGATGATGCCGGGTAGCCATTTGTCCCCTTGACCAAAGTTTCGAGCAAATACAGCTTCATCTGAAAGAAAATGTCTTGGTTTAGTATGTTGATCGTACCTGTCTTTCTGAAACTGTTGCTTGTCTTGGACATGAGATGTTAAATCCGGAAGCAGTTGGTCTAAATGGGAACGTAGACATCTACCCATCAGTAATTGTGCTGGTGTTTGTCCAGTAGTGGTGTGTGGAGTAATTCTGTATTGAAATAGGAAACGAGAAAGTTTTGTTTCTAAGCATCCATCAGTGAGCTTCTTCAGTCCTTCTTTTAGTGTCTGCACTGCTCTTTCAGCTAACCCGTTTGAAGCTGGGTGGTAAGGTGCAGTTCTGATATGACGTATTCCATTCTTCTGTAAAAAGTCTTCGAACTCACTGCTGATAAAAACACTACCATTGTCAGAAACAACTGTCCTTGGTAGGCCATGGGTGGCAAACATACTTCTTAGTTTCTGTGTGGTGATAGCAGTAGTGGCAGAATTAACTATGCTCACCTCCATCCATTTGGAGTGTGCATCCACTACCACAAGGAACATCTTGCCTTGATATGGACCAGCATAATCAACGTGCAATCTGGACCAGGGCTGAACTGGCCATTCCCAACTCTGCATTGGTACTGCTGGGGGGTTCTTGTGTGTCTCTTGGCACTGTCTACAGTTCTTTACTTTGGCTTCCAGTTGCTCATCCATGCCAGGCCACCAAACATAGCTGCGAGCAAGGCTCTTCATTCTTGATATACCTGGGTGAGCAGTATGTAATTTGTCAATTACTTTCTGGCGTCCCTGTGGTGGTATCACAACACGTGTTCCCCACAAGATACAGCCATCTTGCACACTCGACTCATCTGTTCATCGTTGAAATGGTTTTAAGGCTTAGTCAGTGGAGAATTGCCATCCTTGTAATAGCATCTTCCTTACTTTTGAAAGTAGGGGATCTCGGTTAGTCCATGACTTGATCTGAGTAAAGTTGGTAGGTGAGGCCTGAAGGGACTCCATTAACAGAACAGTGTCTGCAGGTATAGGTGTCTCTTTTGGAAACTCGAGTAGGGGAAGTCTACTGAGAAGATCAGCACTGGCTTGGTCTTTGCCTGGTTTGCAATTTATGTCATAGTCATAAGCACTTAAAGTGAGAGCCCATCGTTGAATTCTTGCAGAAGCCATTGGGGTATGGCTCTTGATCTGCCAAACAAGTGCTGTAGGGGTTTGTGGTCAGAGAATATAGTAAATTTTCTTCCCAACAAGTAGTGGTGAAATCTCTTAATACCAAAGATAATTGCTAGGCCCTCCTTATCCTTGAGAATACTGTTTTTCAGCAGGGGACAGTGTCCTAGAAGCAAAAGCGACTGGATGCTCTGACCCATCACCTAGCTTGTGAGACAAAACAGCACCCACACCATAAGGTGAGGCATCACAAGAAAGCACAAGTGGTTTATGTGCATCAAAATGTACAAGTACCTGAGATGAGGTTAACAGTTTCTTTGCTTCTTTGAAAGCAGTTTGTTGTGGCATTCCCCACTGCCAAGTTGTGTTCTTGTGTAGAAGACTGTAAAGTGGAGCTAAAACAGAAGACAAATTGGGTAAAAATGTGCTGTAATAGTTAAACACTCCCAGGAAGGACTTCAGCTGGGAAACATTCTGCGGGGCAGGAGCTTCAACAATAGCTCTGACTTTTTCCTTTGTAGGATGTAGACCACTCTGGGAGATTTGGTGTCCCAAGTATTCCACCTGAGGAAGTAAAAACGCACACTTATCCTTCCTTAAATGCATACCTGCTTGCTCCAGGCGAGTCAAAACTTTGTGTAAATTGTTCAAATGTTCTGTTTCAGTGGCTCCCGTTATTAAAATATCATCCAAAAAAATGCAGACCTTTGGTATCCCTTGAAGTAAGTTTTCCATTGTCCTTTGGAAAATAGAAGGAGCTGAGGCTACTCCAAAAGGAAGTCTGGTGTACTGGTAGAGCCCTTTCTGTGTGTTTATGGTCACATACTTCCTTGAATCTTCATCCAAGGGTAGTTGTAGGTAGGCCTGAGCCAGATCGAGCTTTGAAAAGTATTTCCCACCAGACAATGATGTGAACAAATCATCTATACGTGGTAGTGGATAAGTGTCAAGTTTGGCAACTGAATTCACTGTCAATTTGTAGTCACCACAAATACGGACACTACCATCTGGCTTCAGGACTGGCACAATTGGGGCTGCCCAGTCAGAAAATTGTACTAGCTCAATGATGCCTTGTTTATGGAGGCATTCCAGTTCCTCCTCAACCTTCTCTCTCATGGCATAGGGTAATGATCGTGGTCTGTAGAATTTGGGTCTAGCCTGTGGATCAACATGAAGTTTAGCAGTGACCCCTCTCACCATTCCCAATGTTGAACTGAACACAGTCTTGTGCTTATCCAGAAGGTCTTGTAAGGTAATGGTTGGTTGCTGAGTGTGGTACAATTCTGCCCAGTTCAAACGGATCTTACTCAACCAATCACGGCCCAAAAGACTAGGGCCATCTCCTGCAACCACTAGTAGCTGCAGGTTGTGATTCTGCTCCTGAAAAGATACATCAACATTAGCAACACCCAGTACCTCAATGTTTTCCCCAGTGTAAGTTCTGAGTTTGTTGTTGGCGGACTGAAGGGGTGGGGCTGCTTGAGCTTCCCATAATTTGTCGAAAGTGCTCTTGCCTATTAGAGTTAATGAGGCTCCTGTGTCTACTTCCATCGGTAGCTCGGCCCCATTAATCTGCACTGTAACAAAATACGGTTTAGAAGGAGAGCTAGAAACATTAAATAAAGTGTATGTGGAAGCGTCAGTGTCATTCTCCGCTGTCTCTGTAGCTACCACTGAATGGGTTTTCTGGGAATAAACTCTTTTAGTTTTCTTCCTTTGGTGTGGAGGTCTGCCTGTGTCTGCCTTCTTGTTGCGGCAAACATGTGCTAAGTGTCCTTTCTTTTTACACAAATGGCACTCAGTATCTCTGAACTGGCACTCTGTTGCAAGATGTGGTCCTCCGCATCGGTAGCACTCTACCACTTGTGTGCGTGACACATTACCTTTAGATTGGGGTGGGGCTTTGGAGTAAGTTTTTACTGGTGGTCGAACAGCATTCACTGCAGGGAGCTGAGTCTTTTGCAAGTCCTTTGAATTGTGATCTGCTGACTCCATGGCAATTGAAATCTCCACCGCTTTGTCCATGGTCAAGTTGGGCTCTGCAAGTAATCGTCGTTGTATGCGGCCATATACATACTACAGATGATAGTCGTTTCTTACAGGAGGATTTGTTACGAATTGAAGAGTGGGCTAATAAATGGAGGATGACATTTAACACAGATAAATGTGAAGTATTACAAGTTACTTTAAGTAATCCAAAACCCACAAGTTATTTCCTGTACAATAATCAACTAAGAATGGTTAGTCATGCAAAATACCTTGGTGTGATATTGGACTCTAAGATGAACTTTAACAAACATATTACCACTATTTGCAGAAAAGCTAATAGTGTATTGGCGCTTCTTAAGCGTAATCTATATCATTGTAATTCTCAAATACGAAGCCAAGCCTATTTCTTGTATGTGAGACCAATACTAGAATACGCATCAATAGTTTGGGCACCATATACTAAGACTAACATTGAGAAGCTTGAAAGTGTTCAGCGACGTGCTGCCAGATTTGTGGTGTCTGATTATGATTTTTCAAGTAGTGTTACCAGTATCCTGAATGAGCTTAAATGGTGTAGCTTGGAGGTTAGAAGACAAGTAAGTAGACTGATGATGTTTTATAAGATATTGCAAGGTTCTGTCGCACTAGAACTACCCTATGAGATATCTCTCATCGACACTGTTACTAGAGGGCACAATAGAAGATATCAAACACCTTTTTCAAGAATTGATATACACAAATTCAGTTTCTTCCCAGCTACTGTCAGATTGTGGAATAGTTCACCTGACTCAGTTGTTAATTTGGATTCCTTTGAGGCATTCCGTAGATCTGCTACTGATTTCTTAAGCAATTATAATTTATAATTCTTTTTATACTTAATTAACTACTTAACTTAACTACATACTATATTGCACGTATACTCTTTCAGAGTCCTGCAATTATTATTAAGGTTAATAGCTTAACCGTGGTTAGCACTGAAAGAATCACGCACGCCCCGTACATGGTTATTAGTCGCGTGATAAAAAAGGCGCCATTTCTGGAACGTGATTGAACGTGTCAACGTGCGTGAAAGTGTGAAATGGAAGACAGCGATATTCCAACCTTCAGTGGAAACACTATGACCTCTGTCATAGCAACGTCGACTTCTACTCCGACAACAACGGTGGCGACAGTCAGCTTAAGGCCAGAGGATGTACAAGCAATTGTTACTGGTTTGGCTTCCAACCCGAGCGCCCTAGCTGCAGTGGCATTGATGATACAGTCCGACCAGCAACCAATTCTACCAGCAAATTCTTCAGTGTCGCCCAGCCAGAGTCAGTCGGGTAAGTTGCCACCTACCACCGGAAGTCCCTACAAACCAGGCACCCGTTACTCATTCTCCTCCCTTCACACAGGAAGGGAGTGAAATATAGTGAACCCCGTAATAGCTTAGAATGTAGGTTGACACCCTTGGGTAGGTTTGCGTCGTTTTACGGTCAGGGAACTATTGAATGGGATTAAACAAGGTAGATTCCAAAAAAAAAAAAAAATGGAGTTTAGATTTCATAGGTATTTAGCCCGTAGGAGGGTGAGGTAAACATTGAACAGGAATAGCTAGGCCTGAATCAGTGGGGACAGGTGAATTGACAACAAAACCAGACAGGAGCTCATAACCGAGCAACTCAATTCAACATGTCCAGGAGGTTACAACTGGATTCATACAACTCACTGATCTGATAGAATCAGGAAATCACTGACACGTCACAGTACCCCCCTCTGGACTGCTGGCGTACCAGAAGATCAGCCATAGGTCTGGTGTCTGACGACCACTGTTTTCAACCACTCCAGTGGCACAAGCACGAGTACAACTGTGCTGCTCATACATCAGCTACGCAAGTAGCACACTATCAGCTACGTCGGTAGCACACAATCAGCTACGTCGGTAGCACACAATCAGCTACGTCGGTAGCACACAACCAGCTACGTCGGTAGCACACCATCATCAGCTACATCGGTAGCACACCATCATCAGCTACGTCGGTAGCACACCATCATCAGCTACCTTGGTATCACACAGTCGTCAGCTACATCGGTAGCACACAAACATCGGCTATGCTGGTGGCACACACATCTACTACACCAGTAGCACAAGCGCCAGCCACGCTGGTAGCACACATTCATCAGCGATGTTGATAGCACACAATCGTCAGCTACGTTGGTAACACACCATCATCAGTTACATTAGGCTCGGGTAGCACACAACCATCAGCTACATAGGTAGCACACAACCATTAGCTACATAGGTAGCACACCATCATCACCCAGTTTAGTAGCACACAATCATCAGCTATGTTGGGTAGTACACAATCATCAACTATGCTGGTGGTACACAATCATCAGTAGCACACAAACATCAGCTATGCTGCTGGCACACCCATGAACTACATCAGTAGCACAATCATCAACCACCTTGGTAGCACACCATCATCAGCGGCATAAGTAGCACACACATCAACTACATCAGTAGCACAACCTTCAGCCACATTGGTAGCATACCATCATCAGCTACATCAATAGCACACAAACATCAGCCGTATGCCGGTAGCACACAGACATCAACTACATCAGCCACAGTGGTAGCATACATCAGCTATGTCTAGCACGCACACACATCAGTTACAATGGTAGCACATAACCCTCAACTACAGCAGTAGCACACAATCATCAGCTACATCGGCGGCACACCGACATCGGTCGCACACAAACTTAAGTACACAATCACCAGTGACATTGGTAGCACACGGACATCAACTATGTCAGTAGCACACAGGCATCAGCTATGTAGGTACTGGTACCTCACAATCATCAGCTATAGAAATCGGTTGCGCAATCACTATGCCAGCAGCATAGACATCAGCCACACCAGTAACAGACATCTGCTACCTTGGTAGCACACACGTACAGACTTCAATTAGTCTCATATCGGTAGCTCACAGACTTCAGCTACGTCACGATTCATAGCTCACAGACTCCAGCTACGTCAGTAGTACACAATCATTGGCTCCACTAGTAGAACACAGACATCACCCACCTTCGTAGCACACAGACATCAGCCATGTCAGTAGCAGTCACATCACATAGACATAAGCTACATCAGTAGCACAAAGTCTTCAGCGATGTTGTTAGCAGACAACTGTCACTGTACATCATACACACATGGGCTACATCATCAGCACATACATTTAAGCTACATCGGTATCTCACAACATAGATACCGGTAGCATACAAACAACACAAGAATGTACTAGATATCAGTAGTACACACAAATAAGCTTCTACTCCCCAAAAAGTCCGGTAGAGTGCTCCCAGGTCACATACCTGAGGCCCACAGAACCCAAATAAACATGTCAAATAATATTAAAGGCCACTGGGTAGGCAACAACAAAACCACAACACCAGGGTAGGTAGTGGTGACTTCCTGCCTTAACACTGTAATATTTCAGAGTAAACCCTCCTCCCTCAACAGGTCTCCAGAGATTGGGGGTGCTCCCAACCTCTCAGCAACTACACTCAGCTGCAGTCAATCAATTTACAACTGAGCACGAAGGGTTATCAGTTCAAGCTTCCAGCTCAACATCGGCAGCATGCCTCACATCACCCTCATCTCAACTCACACAATCAGTGGGAATATCAACAGCCAATGCGACAGTTCCCACGGCAGAAAACGGCTCCCAGGCAATCACAACCTCATGGCTCTATGGTGATACACCATCAGAATCCCACTGCTTACAGAGTCGACAAACTCAATGGTCTCAATCGGGGGTGGCTTACCACTGCTTTCTAAGAAACTAATCCGACAAATAAAGGCAGGAGAATTTGTCAACTTTTGTGACCTTCCCCTAGCAAAAGCATGACCCCCAGCAGTCCTCGACACAAGCCAGATGTCAATTTTGGCACTACTTCAACTCAAAGAGGTAGAGAACCAGAAGAAACTGATCCCAGATTTTCTCATATGGGCACAGTGTTTTGCAGTGTATACTGCAGTTCTGGGAACAGACCAGCCGCAGCGACTCCCAGAACTCATGGCATACCAATTTGAAATTGCCAAATATGCCAGGAAATACAAGTGGCCCTCCTGGGTTGTTTATGACATTAACTACAGACAAGAGCTACACTTCCTATACTAATTTTGATCCTGATGCACCTTTACAAAATAGCGCTAGAGGAATAATCATTTATATTACTGATTCACTCAATTCTAAGGAGGTATCATTTACTACTGAATTTCAAGAGCAGTTGTGGGTTAAAATAGAGTTATTAAACTACAGCTATTTACTAATTGGTACTATTTATCGTTCACCATCTACTGATCCCAATGTTAGCATATCCAAATTGTGTTGTGTATTTAAGGAGGTTTTAGAGTCAAGACCACCATATTTATTGATAGCTGGTGACTTTAATTTGCCTGGCATTGATTGGAGTGATGATAATTTTTCTGGCAATTCGTATGAGCAGGAATTCTATGATACAGTACAAGAATGTGTTTTATTTCAGCATGTTAATGAGCCAACACGTTTCAGACCAGGTTCATCCCCCCATGTACTAGACCTAGTACTTACCAATGAAGAGAACATAGTGAAATCCATCAAATATTCTTCTGGGCTGGGGTTGAGTGATCATTTGTGTTTGAATATTTCTCTTTCATGTTCTCCAATAACTATCAACCAGTCCAGTGATGTACTATCTTACAATTTTAACAAAGGGGATTATATGAAGCTTAAAAGCTTCCTTAACGAAACTGCCTGGTTGACGGAATTACAGGATCTAAATGTATGCCAGTCTTGGAATTTTTTTATGCAACGTTTTAAGTCTGCTATGGAATGCTCTATCCCAAGGTACCATAAACCCCAATGTAGAAAATTACCATATACTAATCATAAAGTAATTGATCTTAAACATAAGAAGGAAACATTATGGAAAAGGTTCCGTAGAACTGGCAATCATTTGGATCATCTTAGGTTTACTGAAGTAAGAAATTCGCTTAGACGCCTTACACGTGACTTGAGATCTAAGTTCGAGATGAGAATTGCTAAGGAAGTGAAGACCAACCCTAAAGCTTTTTGGCGATATGTAAATTCTAAGGTCAGAGTTAAACCCTCCATTCCTACCCTGGTTGATGAGTCACTTAATGATACTGAAGCAGCAACTGATGAAGGTAAAGCGGAAATGTTGAACAAGTTTTTTACCAGCACATTTACCAGAGAATCCATGGATAACATCCCAGAGTTTCAAGACCGTGACTTTGTAACTAGTCTCGATGGCATATCAATTGATGTAGGCATTGTAAAAGAAAAGTTGTGTGATTTAAATTCTAGCAAAGCTACTGGACCTGATGAGCTCCCCCCCAGAGTGTTGAAGGAAGCTGCTGCTGAAATAAGCATACCTCTGTCTATAATTTTTAAGAAGTCATTAAGCGAGGGTAGACTACCCCCAGACTGGAAAGTAGCAACTATTATCCCAATTTTCAAGAAAGGAAACAAATCTTCACCCTGTAATTACCGTCCTGTAAGTTTAACATCTGTTGTTTCCAAAGTTTTCGAATCTATTATTCGTGAGGGAATGTTAGAGCATTTGTTTAACAACAATTTGATGTCACCATGTCAACACGGATTCCTCCCTCGCAAGTCTTGTATGACACAGTTACTGTGTGCACTTGATGATTGGACAGAGACTTTGGACAGTGGTAATTCAGTAGATGTTTTGTACCTTGACTTTAAGAAGGCTTTTGACTCTGTTCCTCATGAAAGGTTGCTCAAGAAGATTTATGCATATGGTTTTAGAGGTGATCTGTTTAATTGGATACAAGACTTTTTGAAAGGACGCAGACAAAGAGTTTCTGTGAATGGTTCAATGTCTGGTTGGAGTGATGTAATAAGTGGAATACCTCAAGGATCAGTCTTGGGTCCTCTCTTCTTTGCAATTTTCATCAATGATCTGCCATCATTATTAAGGAATAAAGTTCTTTTATTTGCAGATGACACAAAAATATATTCCAGCATTAGTCGTGCTAACCCAATATCCTCCCTGCAAGATGATATTAAAGCTTGCATTGAATGGTCAGTAATGTGGCAGTTGCCTTTCAACATTTCTAAATGTAAAATACTACATATAGGTCAGTTTAATCCAAGATATTGTTATAAGATGGATGGGATGGACATTGTTAAGGTAAATGAGGAAAAGGATTTGGGGGTGTTGATTGATGGCAATCTCAAGTTTCATAGTCAGTGTTCGGCAGTGGTTAATAAGGCTAATAGACTTCTTGGCCTTATTAAACAGACCTTTTCGGATATTTCTGTAGATTCATTTACATGTTTATACAAATCAATAGTACGTCCTATTTTAGAATATGGTAACTTGGTTTGGGGACCTTACTATAAAACAGACATCCAAAAATTAGAAAAAATCCAACGGAAAGCAACTAGAATGATCAAATCTATAAGAAATCTTGACTACGAGGAACGATTGAAAGTACTTAACTTGCCATCATTACATTATAGACGTTATAGAGGTGACATGATTGCTGTCTACAATATGCTACATGATAAGTATGATATAGACCATTCTGATTTTTTTACTTTTTCACCCATTACCCATACCAGAGGTCATACATTTAAGCTATTTAAATATTTTTCAAGAACAGATGCCAGGAAATATTTTTTTACAAGAAGAGTTGTTGAACCATGGAATAATTTACCCCAAGAAGTAGCATGTGCAGCATCAGTTGATGATTTTAAGAAATTGATTGACCAATATTCATCTAACACTATGTATAAATGTATGTAATTAGTCTACTTGTACTTTTTTTACCTGTTGATCAGGTGTAACAGGCTGTTTAGCCTTATAAATTACCTGTAATAAATAATAATAATAATAAGAGGCAGCAGCCAGGCCATCCCTTCCATGGGCAGAAGCTGCAGGACACCGGGAGGCAAAGTTCTTCTCCCAGTGTTTCACCGGAATGGCCAAGGATCCAAACGAAGCTTGGTACAGGAATTGCCAATCACTAGATCACTCTACCTCCGGCTGTCCCATGATGCCTCAGCAAAAGATCCACCGTAGAGAAGGGCAAGCGGGAGAGACATCCCGCACAAATAAACCACCAGAGATCTGCCGCAACTACAATACTAAAGGTTGTGATTATACCAGGTGTCACCGCCGTCATATCTGCCTTCGATGTGGTGCAAAGCACCCACGGTCAAAATGTCCGCACCCCGAGGCAGGCAGCAAGCCATAACATGACTAGAGGTACTGAACACCTATCAGAATTGTAACCACTGATTTAAGCGACAGATAGCAATGCTATCCCATTTCACTTGCGTATCATGTTAATTTCATCAGTCTAATCATTTACTTATAACAATAATAATTGAATACCTTTCAACCCCACGAGAAATACTGAATTCACCGATTCAGTATCATCCTACTTTCACAGGTCCAGCAAGAGCATCAGCAGGGAGGTACCCCTATACTCAACAGCTGGAAAGACTAACATCCAGGAAATTGGACCCCGCGGTCTGCCCTTACCGGAACACACAACCGACATTGTATCTCCAGTGGTGATCTCATTCTGGCAGGAACATTTAAAACATCATCCGGATCGCCAATTTGCTCAGTTGATACTCGCAGGCCTAGAAAAGGGATTCCCCCTTGGATTTGAGGCCTCGTCAAGGCTAGAGGCAGCTACAACCAACCTGATCTCAGCAAGGGCACACCAAGAGGTCGTCACCGCATACATTCAGGACGAACTGTCACGGGGCCAACTGGGCTACGTCGGCCCAATACAGGCTGCAAAGCAACTGAACATACAATTTAACCCGCTAGGTGCATGCCATCCCCAAAAAAGGAAAGCCGGGGAAATGGCGCCTTATCATGGATCTCTCCTCCCCGGAAGGATTTAGCGTCAATGACGGCATCCCCAAGGAGGACTGCAGTTTTCACTACGCATCAGTTGACCTCGCGGTACAACAGATAAAGCAGCTGGGTCCTGGCACCTTAATGGCTAAAATGGACATTGAACAGGCGTACAGGAACATACCTGTTGCACCAAGCGATCGGAGACTGCTTGGTCTGGAATGGCAGTCCCAAGCGTACGTGGACAAGGTCCTCCCATTCGGCCTGCGCTCCGCGCCTCTTATATTCTCTGCAGTGGCCGACGCCCTCCTCTGGATAATGCAGCGAAGGGGCGTGTCCTGGGCGATTCACTATGTTGACGATTTCCTAACGATCGGAAGACCTCACTCAGATGAATGCCAACAAAACATGGCTATCATGCACGAGACATGCATGCAAGCAGGTCTTCCCCTAGAGCCGTCAAAAACTCAAGGCCCACTAGAAAGGATTACCTTCTTGGGTATAGAACTGGACTCCACAACTATGGAAACTCGTCTGCCAGAAGACAAACTGTCTCACACTCTCGAAAGTCTAGCTCACTGGCGAAACCTAAAGGCTTGCAGGAAACGGAACCTCCTCTCACTCATTGGAGTTCTGTCCCATGCCAGTAAAGTGATCCGAAGTAGCAGAATCTTTCTTCGCAGACTAATTGATCTCTCTACAACCGTAGCGGACCCCAACTATTTTTTTCGCCTCAACGATGAGGCGAGATCAGATATTGAGTGGTGGTTTCAGTTCATTCGTCACTGGAACGGTCGAGCTATGATACCACCCCCATCGATGCAACCACTGACACTGATCTCTGACGCTTCAGGTACCTGGGGCTGCGGAGCTTACTGGGGTTGCGACTGGTTTCAGCTCCCGTGGAACAGTGCACTTCAAGACACACATATCTCTGCCAAAGAACTGGCGCCAATTGTGCTAGCAACAGCTATATGGGGCAAGGCTTGGCAGGGGCATACTATCCAAATATTCTCAGACAACACAGCGGCAGTAGCAGCGATTGTGTGTGGCCCCGACTAGACATTGGGTTCCCTGCAGTTCGACTCCTGGGGTAGGAGGGATTTTTTTTTCCTTAGTTTGGCCCTTTTCTGTTACACTTTATTTGGTCAGTAATTTTAAGTCTTAGGCTCAGGTATCACTTTATTAGGTTAGGAGAATTCTAAAGGCTGCAGCACATGTTGCTGTCAGACCTTCAGTGCTGGTCACTGTAAAGCAGTACAATAACAATAACAATAATAACCGTACTTCAACACTACAGGAGTCTGCGCACCTGCTACGCTGCCTGGCATTCCTTACCGCCCACTATCAGTGCGAACTTGAAGCTCGACACATACCGGGTCAACACAATGTACTAGCGGACGCTCTGTCTAGGAACAATGTAGCATTATTTCGTATGCTACATCCACAGGCACACCCCAGTCCAACAGCCCTCCCGGAACAACTCATCAGGCTCCTAATAATAGAACGACCCGATTGGACCTCACAGCGTTGGACAGAGCTGTGGACAGCTTCCTTGAGTCTGGTCTAGCTACATCGACTACAAGGACATATGGAGCTGGGATCAAGCACTATTCATTATTTTGTGAACAATTACACACACAACTTACGCCAACGACAGAACCACTCCTCTGCAGATTTGTATCCTATTTAGCCAACATCAATATATCGCATAGCACTATCAAGGTGTATTTGGCTGGGGTGCGGCAACTGCACATTAGAAGGGGTGAGCGGATGCCCTCGACAGATGACACACCACGACTAAATCAAGTCTTAAGAGGGATAAAGATATGTCAGTCGAATGCCGGTAGAAATAACCCTCAGCCCCGCCTCCCCGTCACCCCAGAGGTTTTACTAAGAATAAAGACCACATGGGAACACGAAGGACTGAACAAGGACAAAATAATGCTCTGGGCGGTGTTTACTATCTGCTTCTTCGGTTTTCTACGTTCAGGCGAAATATGCCTGGGAACGGACGGTCCCTTTGACCCCACAAGAGATCTTACGCCACAGGACATTGAAGTTGACAACTTAGAGAACCCTAAACTCCTGAGACTCCACCTGAAGCATTCCAAAACAGATCCCTACAGCGAAGGCTCAGACATATTCGTCTCGAGAACATATGATGAACTCTGCCCAGTGTCAGCGCTCTTGGCCTGGCTAACTCACCGGGAAGCTGACCGCAGAGGTCCACTATTCTACCTTCAATCGGGTGCTCCGTTAACTCGCAGCACCTTTGTGATTCGATTTAAAGAGGCACTCTCCGCTTCAGGAATTAAGCCGACAAGATTCGCTGGCCATAGTTTCCGAATCGGGGCCGCAACTACAGCAGCAAAGAAAGATCTATCCGACTCCGCGATACAACGTCTGGGGCGGTGGAAAAGCTCTGCATTTCAAAGATATATCAAACCGTCACCAACAACTCTGGGAACCTTAGCAAGCTCAATCTCGACGCCTCATCAGGCCTATCATCACACAGGCGATCCATCGCCAGTTCCCAAGTGATAATAACTATATACAACACTCCGCACTGAGTAATTACAACAGCCGATTTTCAGAGTTATTGAAGTGTAGCTACAACGCTTAAGGTGGCGCTGAAGTAATCAAATGAAGCCTTACAAGGCCAATGGGACATCACGTTTGTGGTCATGCACGAAAAAACACGGAAAACTAATAGAACAAAGCGAAGCGCTTCGAAATATTGAAAGAACCAGCTCTATCAGACTGTCAGGCTACTATTGCTGATACAAGTAACGATATTCACGTACTGACTTCATCACCTTGTCAAAACTCTGGTAACTTCACAGCGAACAACACCAGCTGTCATCGCGTGATTACTGCTTTACGGAGCGCGCCCTGGCCAGTTACACTGTCTCACAATTCGTGAAATAACTCCATATTTACTTACCATAGACTCTCAAAATTTGGGAGAGGCACTGGTGAAGCGTTTCTTTACAGGGCTATGGAAAGATTTTTCGTGATTCGCTGTTGACGGGCGTGATATCACTTGTTGAAAAATGCAGGTTTGCATTTTAACCAGTTTCCACGTTGTTATCGTTAAAAAGGATTCCATAGAGTTGTTCTACAAGGTGAGAAACCATAAGAGCCAAGGCGGCTTAGCGCTAGGTTGTTTCTGGGGTGAGTTATTTTTAAAATCGGCTCATAAGTTCAGAGTTTAATAGCCACGAAATTAAAGCGGGTGATTTCACGGAACTTGGCATGCTAAGCTACAACATTAAAGACTATCATAAGAACTCTTTAAATGTAGACTACATGGTTCACAAGCAGAATTCTCCACCACCGTAAAATAGCTAATTAAGCACGTGGGCTAATTTTAATAGTGACAAATGGGCATTGTACGGCTTCACATAATTACTTCAGCGCCACCAAACATTATAACTTGTAATCAAACAGACGTGCATACATCAACCTTTAAACAGTGATCGCGTAAGCTGCGGTGCCTCATAGGTAAACAACATAATATATACACGCACACACAGGTGGTCAGGTGGTCCATACAGGACGGCTTGCTAATCAGCGGGCACAGTGGGCAATCAGATTAGCGAAGCCAGCTCACACTGCACCGTAATCTAGACAGAACAGCTTATATATGCATACCTACAAGCGCCTACCTATGTACTAATGGACGTCCACTAGCCTATAGCTACCACCCCACGTGGGCATTCTCTGGGCTATAGAACTCGCAGCCACAGAAGCTCGAGTTAGCTGTGCAAGGGGCCAACAATGCCTATCGAGCCACACAAAAGATACCAAGGCTCGTGCAATCGCAGCCTCGAGCCCGTCCGGCCGCTAACAGATCACGTGACCACGGATCATGTGACATTCAACCGTTAATGGACAAGGACCTGACCACCTGCCAAACAGCTATAGATAGGTATGTAAAAGAGAAGACACTCAGGCAGTGAACCCAGACCACATACAACAATATCGTGATTCGTCAATATTGTGCTAAATAATAATAATAATTCTCTATGTCACACACCAATCTGTCACGTAGCATGTCATTTAAAGCACCTCCAAACTCACAATATCTGGTTAGATGTCGCAGTTCTGCTATGAAATTTGCAACTGACTCGCCCTGTTGGCGATTACGGGAGTTGAACCGGAAGCGTTCCACTATCACATAAGGTGTCGGATTATGGTGATCCTGTACCAGTTTGACTAGCTGAGTATATGATTTGTCTGCAGGATTCTCTGGAGCTGAAAGATTTTTGATGAGACGGTAAGTAGCTACTCCACAAGCACTTAGAAGTCAGTACAGCCTTCTGTTTGCCTTCTGCTACATCATTTGCTGCGAAGTACTGCTGTAGTCTCTCAACATAAGAGGTCCAGTCCTCTTGAGTAGAATTGAATTCCCCAATAGTTCCATGAATCCCTGCTACTGTAGCTGCCATAGCCAGTTAATCCTCGTCGCCACTGTAATAACTGTGAGTTAAGTAAGTAGCTGGAGCGCACACATTCAAGACTTCACAGTTAAACTCAATATCATAGTAAAGTACAGAATGAATTGGTACAAACATACAGGGTTATTTATACAAGTTACAAGGTAAAGTGCAAAGTACAAAACTAACAAATAACATTTATTAACTGCAACACTTTAACACTGAGACAGATGGTTAACCTATGGGAGACTAATACATGAATAGGTGAATAGATACAACAGCCAAAATAAACAAGTCAATGCAATTATAGTATGAAATCACTACAGTCAACAACAACAAAAAAGCTATTAACAAATAAAATCAGTAACGGCGACAATGTCAATGATTAGACAATAATTAATCAGTCAAGTCTAAGCGACTTTCAGCACGCACCAAAGTAGCTAGCTGCTGCTTGTATTTCTGGTCATGGTAAACAGGATGAAGTAGAATTACGTCAAGGTCTCGCCCCCATATGCAGATATCCGGGTCTGGGGCAGTGGGGGCGAGACTCGACTAGTCAGTCTGCACTATGCCGGCATAATAGCTATAACATTACATAACATCCTCAATTACATCATTATGTGTTGACTAGCCTGAATATCTACAGACTATATATTCTGAGCTCTATAGTCAGTTTGGAATACGTAGTGGACAAATCAACAGTATAGCTAGCTATAAACAAGCCGTGATGACACTGATCATAGGCATCTGTAGCGTGAAAACGAAAAAGGTACGTCGGTAAAGCCTCATATCAGCAGTGCATGAGCTTGCATGTTGTCACAGTCAGTTGCATGTTATTGTTGAGTCGCTAGAGCCTCTGGTAGGTGCATAGCTACAGAGCTATACTCGGCCCGGACACTGCCGCATCGGCATGTAGGCATCGAACCACGGCTCCTGATGTCCTTTATAAAGTTTCCTGAGTGAGTTTACCTCTAACCGCCGTCTAAGGTATTGCTTCCTCCAGTACATGTGAGTCGATTGAGATGCGCTCGGACTAGCTATATGGCTCGGAGAGATACCGTATAGCCTAAATATTTCGGGGGGGGGGGGGGGGGGGGGGATTTTTCGCTGATTTTGCGGTTTTGGGGGTTATCAGCGAAAATATTAGCCTTGAAATAGTTAGACCTCCAATAGTCTAATACATTTTGGGAGTGTTTGCAAATCTGCGAAATTTTAATTTTAGCAACATTGCTCAACCTCGAAATATTTGCGCCTTGAAATATTTAGGTTATACGGTAGCTATATGATGTAACAAATCAGCGAGCAAGTCAGCTCAGTACATTCATGTAGTGATTTTGCAGTGGTTAACCAAAAAGCGAACAAATATTGTATTCACACTGAGTCAAGGATGTTTGGGATTGCTCAGTACACTTATTGAAGCACTGAGTTCAGTGGCAGGACTTCTACCAGCCGGCAGAACTCGACTCGGCTCGGAACTCAGTATACATGATGTTCTCTGAATTGAGGACCGGTATACGGGACAGGAATCAGTTGGTCCCCGGCGACGATACCGACCAGTAGTGCAATCTGAATTCGATCGGCCTGTGTGTGCCGAAACTTGCAAGACATCCAGTGTACTTGATGAAGAAGTTGTATGACTGAAGTCCCCGGCCTTGATCTAGGGAGCTATACTGAGCCGCTTTTGGACCCTCTCACAGCTGTCCCGATGGTCTTGGACAACACCGACGACAACACTAATCTATTTTTAATAACTAGAATACATAGAGTCTACGAGATTAAATAAGGCTCGAGTAAGGCTTTTAGCTATATCAGTATACTAGCTATATAATTATCCTTGAGCACATAGCTACTATTCTGAGCCGGTATAGCTAGCTTCTATGATGTAGTTCGGTGATCATTATAGTTGATTAATTTAACAAAATCCCATACCAATCAAAATACTTAAGAATTTTGTTCAATTAAAATTTTGGTCAGATTCCAGTTTGTAGCTAATTATAATTAACAAAATATTTGGATTTCTAAATCCTTTGAATTCAGTACCATGCAACATAAAAAGTAATGATTTTGAAGATTTTATTTGTCAGACTCCACATGGGATTTCAAACATTTTGTATGGGATTCCAGTTGGTGTTGGACCCCTCACAAACAAGCCGGTAAAGTTTGGCCCAGATGTCAGTAGCTATAGTATTTAATGGGCATATACATGCAACCAACACAGCTACACTGACATAATTATGTAATTGATCACTTGTAATGTGTAATATGTCATGTACTACATGTACTAAATGTAGCATCCGTATATCATAAAATTAGGATGCAATATTTGTAGCTGGTCAGTGGTTGTAATATATATATATTTTACAGGTTGATTCTCAGCCAATGAAGTCTATACTAGAGAGGTTACAACATCCCAATATAGAGATAGTTGTGTTCTCTGAGTCTGTGATACTGAATGATCCAATAGAAGATTGGCCGATATGTGACTGTTTGATTGCTTTCTTTTCTGTGGGATTCCCCCTTGACAAGGCTGTAAAGTATGCCAAACTAAGAAAGCCACTGTTGATCAATGACTTGGAGTCTCAGTATGACCTATTGGACAGGTTTGTGCAATGTGTACATGTGTGTGTGTCTCAGTATGTGTGTGTGTGTGTGTGTGTGTGTGTGTGTGTGTGTGTGTGTGTGTGTGTGTGTGTGTGTGTGTGTGTGTGTGTGTGTGTGTGTGCAGGGCTGCCCACAGGGGGGGCAACTGGGGCATTTTGCCCTGGGCCCAGCCTGAAAAAGGCCCCAGGAGGCCCTATCAAGGGTCCCTTGGATACCTGTTTAAAAGATCGATATACTTTAATAGAGCAGTCAGATCTTGATACTCTAATAGAGCAGTACAAGCTTATAAATAAGGAGATATAGTTGGTGAGGGGCAACTATTGTCAATGTTAGCATGTAATGACTTTTTTTTTTTTTTTTGGTCTTCAACTGACAACTAGGCTGAAGTTGAAGTTGTGATTCAGAGTGGAACCCTTGGGGGCCCACTTTAACTCTTTGCCCTGGGTCCCTTAATTTCTCTGGGTGGCCCTCTGTGCATGTGTGAGAGTGATATATGCACAAATTGCAAATAGAACAGTTATATGTATATATAGTAGGGCTGTGCGATAATAGTAAAACCTATATCTTGATAAATGGCTACCATTTTATCTCGACAATCGATATTATCTCAATTATGATGTGACATCATAGGACTGTATTTTAAATACAATTTTACGTATTTGTTGACATTATAGTAAAATCATGACATGGTTGTTAAGCCAGAAATTTTATCACTTCCCCAACTAGATTGACACCTTTCCACAATTTTTTCATCTGATTGTGGTTTATTTACAATAGATTACAAAAATTTACTATTATCTTGATAAGCAAATTTCTTCTTATTTATGATAGGTGATTTAGGTATTACCTCCCAGCCTTAATATTATAGAGATAGATGTATGTAATATAAAAAGTGCACATTATGGGCAGTGTTGGGGGTAACCCGTTACATAATAATTATTACTTTTGTGGTAACGAAGTAATATAACGAAATATGCTGTAAAAACAGGTTATATAACTCAAGTTACTTTACTTGCAAATGTAACGTGTTACCTAAGTAATGAAGCGAGTCTAATATTACATAATATTATTACTTTAAGTAACAAAGTTACTAATCTCGTTAGTAATCCACTGAGTAACGCCTAGCCACAACAAAGTAATGAAGCCTACTGAATGAAGCTTATTCACCAGCTTCTTGCTTATAACCAAGATTTGCACATTGTCCCACAACGCAATCATGTCACGTGATAAAGTGGTATAGTTTCACATGTGACAGCTTAAGGCTGTGGACACAAAGTAATATAATAATATTATGTAATATTATTATAGTTACTTTATTATATGGGTAATATGTAACTGTAACTAAATAGTTCAGTTGTAAATAATATGTAATATGTAACGAGTTACATTTATAAAGTTACTGTCCCAACACTGATTATGGGAATCTTGTTAGTTTCTGATATACAAAAGTAAAATAGTGTCACTATACAAAATTCATAAGGGAAAAGTTTTAAATGGTGAAGGTTTTGCTAAACCATGAAAATTTTCTCTACCTGTGACCCATGGGTAAGCTTTGATAGCATTTATAAAGTGATGATGCTACACAAGAAAAGTAAGCAAAATTCTAATCCAATGAGAATGGGCAGCTGTACTGTCTCCATCTTCCCCTATATACTGGAACTATCTCACTAGGAACCCAAAGCCAGGGAGTGAGAATCTAGCTTGGCACTAAACCCCCTATTAAATAAAATTACAGACGCTGGCCAGTGGTGATTTGATTCTCCAGCAATGTGCAGTCTAGGCATATACTACAGAAGCCACGAGTGTATATTCCTCTGCATTCAACCCAGCTAAAGGACATCCAGCCACAACAATGTATACTGTAGGGAAAATTGCACATGGCTTCAGTTATGTGCATGATCATGACAATAAACAGAAGCAATATTTATGACAGTGTTCATCAACACCTGACTGTGGTTTCTTATTGTGTAATGTAGTGGGGGTTTTTCCACTATGCATTGATCAAAATGGCATTGTTTAAAAGTGCCAAATCCTAGTAGCTAGAGTAGTAATACCATCTCAAATTGTCACTGTTAGTGCAATAAAGGAAAACATTCATAGGCATAAATCTTGACACATAACGTATTTTACTGGGTAACAGCTGCCGGTACTATGACTTTTAAAAAGGAAAAGCATAATATATATATATATATATATATAGGTTACTATGCGAAGGTTGCTATGCGAAGGCAGCTACAAACCGAGGGCTAAATCTAAACCGAGGGCCAAATCTAAACACCACAGCCAAATAAGGCTGTGGTGTTTATATGTGTTCTTGAGTTTATAATCTTTTTATCACCGTGGTTCCTCTCAAAGATGCTATTCAAGAAGACAACTTGTTTTTAATGGTTTCCTTGTCTTAGTCAGCACTTGAATCAGCATATTCACTTAAAAGCTGTGGCTCTTATCTGAGGGAGACAATTATAATTATAATAATTCAAGGTTGTGATGTGGCTACTGTCTGGGGGGCAGATATTGTACTATCAATTAAACAACTGTAGTGCCAGAAACTATACCACTCTAGACTCTCCCAGTTTCTTCTCTCCAGTGCATAGGGACGGGAATTATTCCATCAGTAAGTTGGTTGTTTGCAAGCATGCATGTGTATTGATATCTTTCACATGAATTTCTATTCTTTGAAATCCACCCAAATATGCACTCTTCAAAATTTAAAACCTTCGAATTCAGACTTTGCCTCAAGTGGTTGACCACTAATTGGTCTGGCTAAATGACATCAAAATAACTACTTAGCCATGTGTGTAGGCATTGATCACCAATACTTAACCACAACTTAAATTGACAATTTGTCGGTCACCTCAGATTTGAGAACATAATGTAACAACAACCTACTTGTACAAAGCAAGATGCAATCATTCATTACTTTTTAAAAATATTAATGCAATTTCTTATTGGGTTTGTTTCTCTGCATCATTGAAATTCACTTTCAAAAAGTATGTTCTTTTTGTACCTGAGTGTATGGAAGCTACAGTACATAATTGGCACAAGTTTGAGCAAGCCCCACAATAATAAGTCTTTATGTTACTTGGCTAAATACAAAAAATAAGCCTCACAAGTTCTAGAGTGAAACAGAAAATCATCACAATGTCCTAAAACTTCCTTACCATACCCAGGACAGTAGTAACAAGAGCAAATAAGGAAGCTGTGTACTTTGCTATGATATTGATTGTGACACAACAAATGAGGTCTTGTGTTGAATTCTTGTGATCTTTCTTGACTGCACTCTGGCTTTCATGCCATGGTGAAGAAGAGGATGAAACTGTGATGCCACCAGTAGGACAAGAGAGACTGATAAGTAAATAGATAGACAAAGTAATCAGTGAGGTTAATCAGTGAGGTAATCAGTAGTGAAGTCTAAGCTTCCCTTTGGGCCATGCAGTCATTTTATACATTAAGTAATACAAATTTTTTAATAATGAATACTGTGCAGTTATTTTATATGACACTGCTGTCCTCCCAGCTGATCTTCAGGAAGATATAATCACTTTTTGTGTCTGCATATCTTGAATCTGTAAAAAGTTATAGCTTAAATACATCAGCAGACAGTAGTACTACCCAGTTCAGTAGGTGATGATCTGCCATAACTAATTAGCTATGTCATAAAGTACTGCCACTTGACATATAGCAAAAACCGCTGCCACTGTACAAGTCACTTAAGGCTTACTCCATGATGCTGTTAGCATCTGTGTAGTAATTATCATAGCTTCTATTTGTAGCTATTGTATTGCAAGACACTTCTGGTATGGGTTGAAACAATAAATGCTAAAATCCATCCCTCCTGGAGGAGACTCAGTGTGGTGAGATTGGGTGTGGTGCTCGACTAGATATTGGCTGGCCTGCAGTTTGAATCCTGGGGCTGGGGGGATTTTTTCCTTTCTTTGGTCCATTTACTGTTTCACCTTATTAGTGCTTTGAAGTTATGTGTGTCATAACTACCACCACTACTCTACTTCAGGCAAGTGTTTGCCACAGGGTAGAGGCTCAGCAGGGAAACAAATATTTTAAGTAAGTGAATTTATTCTCCCACAGCTAGCATATAGCTACATATATTAACTTTTTGGCTCTGTATAGCTTGGGTATAGCTATAAATATAGCTATAAATATTTCAAATAAACTAGCTATTTGTTCCCTTGCAGCACAGCCTTACATTTAAAAGGGAATTAAATAGTTCAAGTGAAATTCTTCACAGTCAATAAAATCAATAGAAGAGGGACATTTCAAATGAAATTATTTGTCCCCCCACACTCCTAAAACATAAGAAAGATGAAACCATCATTGATAAATGATGCAGAAGGTGTACAAAAAGAAAAAAAAAGGTAGGTGAATCTTTGGATGTGTGTGACCAAACAAGACTACAGCATAAGGGACCTGTGTTGGCATGGTGTGGTTACTAAAATAAAATTTAGCTACAACAGTAAAATACAGTTAAATATGGTTGTCTGAGTTCACCCACTCTTTGCACGATTAAACTAAGAAAATTCTTTCAGAAGATGAATACATTTACAGACTATCAAACAACATGGGAGATGCTGTTATTCAGCAGATTGTTCACAGAGACTGGCTGGTACTGTAATTTTAATTGTCTCATATAGTAACTTGCAATTGGTAGCTACATACTTTTAAATCTCTGCAACAATTAAAGGTATTCCACTTTGGATTATTTCCTGGAAAGGGCTAATTGTATATGATGTGCAGAGTCCAGTCAATTCCAACATAGCATTTTCATAGTGAATTAAATAATATCTGGGCAATTGGAATTGTTACTTAAGATGCTTTAGTAGCATTGTGATGGTAAGTGTATCTCTGCTGACTTAAAGCGAGAGGGGACAACCATTTAAAACATGTGCTGTAGTATATAGGGCAGGTGGAATCACACAATAAGCACTTTGCATCACATTGCATGGATTGATGCTGAAAACTGATAGCAGTGGGCAAAGTGTTGGCAGAGGCAGCCCGTAAGAGAAATGATAATTGACCAGGATGAAATCCTACGCTTATATTGAAGGGGAAATCAAATATTTCAAGTGAAATATTTGTCCTGCCTATTAAGACTAGGCCCAAAAGTGACCATCTATGCCAGAAAGCCCAGAATCCACTGTATTCTCAAATTTGGTGTTTTCTACTGACTAAAAACTGTCTTGCTTGCATGGACAAAGTATTATGGAGCTATGTTGTGAAAATTGTGTTGTTCCTGTTGGACCACAGGTGTGGTGTGCCAGCTTCTGATGTTTGCTGTTCAATAAATCACAAAGTTGTGTTTATTGTAGAGTAAACTAGTCCATTTGCTTCTGTAGACGTATTGTACTCAAGAAACTAAAGGAGGCTGGGGTACCTGTACCAGAGTATGCTGTATTGAATAGAAACAAGGATGGAACCACTGGTAAGTGTGTGTAGTGTTACTGTGCATGTGGCGTACGCGCATGTGTGACTGTGTACATGTGTGTATACATGTGCGTATACATGTGTGTGTGTGGTATGTTTCCACTGATAACCAAATGTCTGCATACTGATATATATTTTTAAGTGATGTAGATTATTATGTTCTACAATAGATAATATATGGAGTGAACAAGATGACGTTCTTACAATTGACTCTAAAGTGTTCCACAAACCATTTGTGGAGAAGCCAGTGTCAGCTGAAGATCATGGCATTCACATCTACTTCCCTAGTGCAGTGGGTGGGGGCAGTCAACAGCTGTTCAGAAAGGTAAGTACATGTATAAACAATACTATTTGTACATTACATTGTACTAAATCTATATCCATGTATGACTATTATGCCTTCAAGCATTGCAGAAATATGGCTAGTTAGTGATTTGACTTTAGCATTATGTAATGTCAGGCTAGTGGATATTAAATAGATTTTATTCAGTATGCCATTAATGTTATGTAGGTTAAGAATCAGTCTAGCAAATACTCACCAGAAAGTTCAATTAGAAAAATTGGTTCTTTTGTTTATGAAGATTTTCTATCTACTGATGGTACTGATGTGAAGGTGTATACTGTGGGTCCTGACTATGCTCATGCCGAAGCTAGAAAGTCACCAGTGAGTGGCCAATAGTTTTATCTTCCAGTGTATGTTTTATAAGATGTATTACATTCCATTTGCTGATTTTGCGTTTTATGTCTGTTAGGGACTTGATGGTAAAGTGCAGAGGGACAAATCTGGAAAAGAGAAACGATTTCCCATCATTCTCAGTGCCCAAGAAAAACTAATAGCTCGTCAAGTGTGTAATACCTTCAAACAAACTATTTGTGAATTTGACTTAATAAGAAATAGAGGCAAATCTTATGTGTGTGATGTGAATGGATTTAAGTTGGTAAAGAATTCTCAAAAGTATTATGATGACTGTGCCCAGATACTGAAGTAAGAACTGCTTCTTATAGTGCACATGTATTACTCCTCACACATCAATAATTGTCACAACAGGGAGGTGATATTCTCTAAACTGGCACCAGAGTTGTTCCCCACTATACTACCATCAGTAGAGTATTTGGCTGAGGATGTTCCTGTACCAATACCAAGTAGTGACTCTGAGTATGTTAAACTGTGTGTGCATGTGTGCATGCATGTATTTATGTGTGATTTACAGAAATGTATCATGTACATATACAGGGCTAAAACAAGAAATCTGAGAAGTTCAATCAATAATTTTTAACCTTCTCCTCAGACAAATAAAATTATGGCCAAACCTACTTTACTCATGTTCTCCATGCATGTAGTACAATTTACTGTACAACTGTATTCCTTATGGAATGAATAGTCTTTGACTAACTCTAATACTCCTAGGTAACAGACTTGAGAAATCTGATTGTTCAATTAGGGTGTTTAATAGCATTGGTATATTTATATCACTTTGCAACATGACATAGTTGGCATTGTAGATCAGCATTTTTGTGTTTTATTTAGATTGAAGTTGCGGTGTGTGGTAGCAGTTATCCGTCATGGAGATCGTACTCCCAAACAGAAGACGAAGATGGTGGTTACCCATATTCGGTTAGCAATTTTGTTGGTACATTTGTAGCTTTGCTAGTCCTGTCTCTGTCTGAGCGTGAGCTATAAACATGGCATGTATGTATCTTTTGCAACAACTATTACTATAATAGTCAGAATAGCTACTGTAAACATTAAAGAGAGAATCTTTAAAAGGTCCTTTTATAATGCACTCTAATACAGCAGTCATAGCAATAATATTAGTTACAATAGGACTGCTAAACTATGACAAAATAAATTTGCATTTATAAGGTAGGAATTAGAGAGGTGGATAACTAGAAGCAGTGACACAGTAGTGAAAGACTTGGGAGTTTAGATTTAGAGGTTACTGGTTTAAAAGTTAGTTTTGAAAGAATGTTCTATTGGAGTACTTGGCTTATTACACATTTGCTTTATAACTACATAGCTAATACTCCTATTCATTTCAAACTATGAAAGGTTTGAGGTATGGTGGTTAGCCTATCTGCATACCAATTTTGACTTATTTCAATCAGAAGTTTATTTACCCTGTAGTCATGCCAGACATTACTTGCATCTTGGCAGTACGTTGTGCAACCATAACACAATTTAACAAATATGTGTGCTGTATTTGGTTTTCGTACCTTCCAAATTAAACATGAATGAGATATAATAGTTTTCTGAAGATGGATAAAGGAAAAGGAAATAATGGAAGAATAACACAAAGGTAATAGGATAAATTTAATTTTGAAGGCATGTATCTCAAAGATGGCTGGCCAGTTTAACTCAAATTTGGAATAGAACTGTCTTATCTAAAAGAATTTTCACTTTTAAAAATAATATGCTTTGGTTTGAGCTATGATGTGCAAAAGACATGTTTTCTGAGTATATGGTACACCTATGTCTATCACACACTTTTCCTTGGCTGCACAATACACTATCCGGTGTCTTAATACACCTGTAAATTTTTATACATGTGTAGTTATACTTATTAATTCTATAATGTGTTTCTTAGATTTGTCAAACTTTTTGAAAAGTATGATGTGAAGAAGAAGCTTAAAATAAAACTAAAGAGTCCTAGTGAACTACAGGTATATAAGATACTATTGTCACCAGTTACTGACCTGTATTATTACTATAGGATGTACTGAATGTAACCAATGACATACTGGAAGAGGTCCATGCTAATCCATCATTATTTACTGACAGTACAGAATTTGTCAAGAATTTAAAGCAAACACAATCAGTGTTGGAAATGTAAGTGTGTGGTTGTTATTTTACATGGTGTTTAATTACAATGTTTATTTTACAAGGTGTGACCAATATTCAAGTATCAAAGTGCAATTTAAAGCTATTAACCCTAAGCCTGGTCAAGGTAAGTGTATGTATCATTTCTCAAACACTTAGCCACATATGCTGGTACAGTACATACTCAATGTTCACACATTTGCTCTGTAAAAATCATTGCATACTACAACTATATGATAATTGTGCTGGAATAATGTGCTAAAATTAGTAATCTGGTATTATGCCGTGGCCGGCAGTTTGAAGAAATAAGTGTGCACTTAATAAATAATATGCGTCTAATATATATGTGCTTAATAATCAGACTAATATACTCTGATAAAACAGTCACAGCCAATACTATTTTGTATCTGAAGACCATACTGACTGTTCAGTTAGAGTACTTGTCAGCAGGTGTAGTAATTAGTAAGTATATTTTACAGGTCTATAAACTGATTTGTTTGTTTTGATTAAATTTTGCTTCCCTCAACACTTTTTGATTACCCTGAAGCAGTAATCGATCTATCATTTAATTGTATGACCACCCTCTCCCATGTTGGTTATGATAATCAACTTATATTGTAGAACAGTCAAACACCTGCATCTATATATATATTATATTATTATAAAGGTGAACAGGTGTCTGTCTATATTTTTATGTTTATTTGCATTCTTTCTTCATCATGTTAATTATTCAGGAGCTAAAGCACGTAGCACCTTTAATAGTTAGTTATAAAGAAATGTGCAAGTGGAATGGCTCATCTTGACACTATATCTGTACAGAACTGCCAAAAGCATGCACCAACTTGTAACAACAAACTACAAGTTGCCAGATGATAAGAACTTAATTTCGCTGAAGTAAAAAGTCAATTCATCAGTTTTGGTGTTTGGCTTAGTGGTTAGGACAATTAACTGCTTATCAGGCATGTTTTTCATTACGTGTTTGTTATTTTGGTGCAGTTTTTTTTCCTGTTGTGTGTACTTTTTCTTGTAACCTTCTCTCTTTTTTGGTGCAAACTTTTTTTATGATGTAACCTTTTTTACCTCCCTGTATATCACTTTCTCTCTTAGTGTATCATACACCTATTAGGGATCATGAAGAGCTGGCCAAGAGTATAAATCACCCTAAAACCAGCCTCAATTTCCCTGCATGACAGCTTGGCAGCATTGATTAGGCACAGCCAAGCCCAAAAATGTCTTCGGACCAACCCAAAACCTTTCCAAAAAGTTTTTATGGAATTTTAAACATGTTGATAATGATTTTTATGCTGACTGACTGACTGACTGACTAACTAGCTGATGCCTCCAGCCAAGCATAACTCAACAATGGTCCATGGATTAGGCTATGGGCTTGATTTCTTCACTGTTCAATGTTAAATCATTCCAAGATGTGCCTTTTCACCAACCACAGTATGTACAATACACGTACCATGGACTTGCCTTTGTCCTCCTTTGTGTTCCAGTTATTTTCGCTGACAATGCAATTAGGTGTCACTTTGTGATAGTGCAATGTGGCTTCCCTGTGGCTGTGTTGGCTATTGTGTTTATCGCTGGCCCGTATTTTCCATAGTGACTGGATTGATTGCAGAGATGCTTCTCATATTTGTAATGCTATGTAATGGGTGGAACATAGCTGAAGACAAAGCGTACTGATTAATGGCCCGTACCTCCCTTTCCGTAATGTAATTGATTGTTGGGGCACATATTCTGACACAAAAAAATACTTTTATAGCATTCCTGGAACTTTTAATATGGTATGTGCTGGTTCATTTGTATAATTATGTTATTTAAAAAAGTAAACAAACAAGTAGAAAGAAAAATGTCCACTAGTATATCTGCAGGTATTTGGCAACCTTCCTTGTTTCACCTTTTTCTTTCTTTCATCCCTTATTCAACTTAAAAACAATTCCTTCTACTTGTAATATTTGCAAACAATAAGTAGCCACTTACCATACACTTTAGTGGAAGGTTCAGTGCATAGCAAAGTTGAGCTTGCTGAAGGAGTATATCTAAGCAATCAAGTAAAGCAATCATGCACATAGTGCAGGTACTAGTGATAGTACTTTACTAGAAGGCTTATTCTGGGCTATTTGAGAAATGCCTTTTCCAGTAATTTTGAATAAGTATATGTAATTACCACATGTATATAAAATATGCTTGCGACATAGCTAACAAATTCTTTTATTTTGTTATAAAATAATGTTTTAGGAAGAGCATTACTGATGATTCTCAAATGGGGTGGAGAACTTACTCCAGCTGGTAGACAACAAGCTGAGGAACTAGGAAAAGTGTTTCGTTGTATCTACCCAGGGGGAGATGGGGAATATGGCTCCCTACCTGGGTCAGGATTTCTACGTCTTCACAGCACCTACCGACATGACTTGAAAGTGTACGCATCTGATGAAGGAAGAGTGGAAATAACTGCAGCTGCTTTTGTTAAGGTATACAATGCTAGACACTCTATACCTATTTAGTCATTAACACAATATTTGCTATATGCAGCATATTGGTGTATGATCTATGTAGTGTCTGTATGTGTTAGGGTCTATTAGACTTGGAGGGTAGCCTTGCTTCAATCTTATTCCACATGGTGAAGAGAAATGTGGACAAATTGTTGGATAATGCTTTTATGGCTGAAGAGGCCATGACCAGGTTTGACAATCATTGCAATTTAGGAATATTTTAATGATACTTTGTAGGGTAAAAAAGAGACTGCATGACACTATGAGAACAAATACTTATGATGTGGATGAATTTAGAAAACAGGTATTGTATTAGATTATGATAAAACATAGCTTTCATTGAGCACTACATATGGATACCTTCATTCACTATATCAATTTTTTGTATAGCTAAATCCTACTAAGGTACCATCATATGATACTGCAATAGATGCCATTAAGAATCCTGTGGTTGCCTGTCAAATGTTGTTTGAAAATATTGCACTCCTCACTAAACAAATATCTGACTTAGAAGTTGATGGGAATGAAGGTAGAAACTAGAAAGGAAGCTAATGGGAATGTGTGATACTTGTACACATGTCTGTTTAAGTATGTGTTACACCATACTGTGTTTATCCATTCAGATTGACATTATGTTGTATGCATTCCTATCTGTGAAGCTATCAACCGTAATGTGGTAACAAATATTGTATTATGAATTGTTTTACTTGTGTTAGTGAACTTGTACTTTTCTGAAAGTTTAAAGTTGATGCTTGCAAGATGGAAGAAACTGGAGAAGGTACTTTGAATGTTAATTGAAGATTCTATTAAAATATTGTAATAGGATTTTAAGTGTAAAGATGGCAAATTTGATATCAGTAAAATTCCAGACATTTATGACTGTATCAAATATGACATGCTACACAACAGGTATACTAACTAGACTAGTAGGTCATGTACAATACTAACATGTTCTACTATCCCATAGTCATCTTGGTCTCAAGGTAGCCTATGACTTGTATATGCAGTCAGTATACCTGGCAGATCTGGTGATGCCTCAGGAGTACGGCATCACTAGTGATGAGAAAATTGAGATTGCTGGAACTATTTGTGAACCATTGTTACAGAAGATTCACATAGACATCACTAATGCTGTGTGTAACACTGGTGCAGACATCATGCATCAACTGGATCCAAAGTAAGTTCAAAATGACCACTTCATCAAGACTCACAGTACTAAATCACATGGCCCAGAAAGTAAAAAGTGAATGCCTCAAATAAGTGCAATAGCCTACTACTGTTAAGTTTACATGCATAAAGTTACAGTACATCACTTGTATGGAGAAGTTTGTGGAGATTTGCTCCAGGTGCACCGATTTGTTCACTATAAAATCGAATAGCTTCTTTAGTATTGACACTTTATACTCACATATCTTTTCACTCAAAATATGGATTATGGATTTGCAAGTACCTTGAGAAAGAGTAACTCTTGGCAAACAAATGAAGGTTGGTACGATGAAACTCCACTTGTCATTTTGGATCCAATCATTCGTAATAAATTTCCTGTGGAGCATTCTGACAATTCTTACATATTCATTGATATCTTGTGATCATGCTGGATTCACTGCTATAGTTATTCATAAGCAATTCTAACAAACCAAAGTGAGCACTGATATCGCAAACTATATAGCTCATCAAAACAATATCAAAGTTGGTGGTTAAATATGTGGGTAATTCTCAGAGAGATTATAATGTTGTGTTTTGGCATGGATTCTGTCTGGGTCAGCAATGCTTTAACCATAAATAACTCCTCAGAATTAATACAGAGCTTAATGAAGATTTTATCAATGCATGCATTTGATTCACAAAAACAAGTAAAATCCTTAATGCAAAAAACAGCTAGGCTGAAAAAAAAAGCATGCACTCGCCTATGAAAGTAAAAGTAACTGGTAACCAAAAGAGCTGATATCTGAAGTGGCCAAGAATGAATGTTTACAAAGTTTTAATATTGGACCCTTTTCATTTACTCGTGTTCTACATTCATTCTTGCTGTGTTCCTAATTAATTCCTTTAGCTCTAATTGGCATGGCCATGATAATTTGGCCACCTTATTTCTCTACACTGAATATCAGCTCTTTTGATTACCAGTTACTTTTACTTTTATGAATACAACCTTTTTTACAGCCAAGCTGTTGTTACATAGAGGTATGATAACATTTATAAAAGGCGAACCATATAGTTACCATGATTGGAATGTTGCTGTAGGTATTTGTTAAGAGCAGTGACCCCCAAGAAACATGTTAGAACAAGACTCTACTTTACCAGTGAATCTAACATTCATGCCATGGTCAATAAACTGAGATATGGAAACTTGGCAGATGTAAGTTGTAGCTATAACTACTGTAAAATTTTGGTTTTGAGATTTTACAAGATTGCTGACTTGATAACTGTATGGAGTTTCATGCGTGCATTTCATCAAACGAAAACATGAGGTCCTAATTTTTGCAAACAGCCTTCAACATAAGTTTTTGCAATTGCTAAATCTGCAAGACACAAATGATTTCTCCATAATTCTACATACATCTTTGGATACTGCGGCAAAACACTATTTACTTGGAAATGAAAGAAATTCAGCAATTGCAAAATTTAGACCTCACACAAATGCATGCTGTATGGTATATATACTGAATGTCAATATGTGTTTTGTGCTTATATGGTACATGAATTATTGTATTATTAGCTGGATCTTCCCGAGTGGGCAGATACAAAGAAACTACTTGACAGTGCAGCAGAGTTGAACTACATGACACAAATTGTGTTTTTACTGTTTGAAAATAGCCAAGCACCAGTGGATAGTGAAGGACGTTACAAAGTTGAAATTCACTTTAGCCCTGGAGCTAAGGGAAGGGAAGAGATTGTTGCTAGTGGAGGAAGTGCCAGCAGTCTTGGATTGGGTCATAAGAAACATAGTATACCACTGAGAAGACTGTTGCCTAATAATACAAACCGTTTTCAAAGAAAAAATTCTCATTTTGCTTTACCCACAATAGAACCAGCAATGGTAAAAAGAACAGCAAAATCATTACCTTCATTGATGACCGAAGAGCAATTAGAAACTTTAAGACAAGCAGCATCAAAAAATGATCTCTTTGATTCTGACTTTGAGGAGCACAAAGGAGACCAACAATCCATATATGGTGTTGCTCCATTAGTGTATTTTAGACCTTCATTGCCTAGTAGTAATGACATTACTACCATCACTGAAGAACTAGGTAAGTTTTGTAATACTGAATACTCATAAATTTAGTATACGTGTGCATGATTTTAGACCTTGCTACATCAGTGAAACCACTAAAATGTCTCTGCACTATATCATTGTCAGAACTAGAAGAATTTTTGAGCAATAATGAACAACAGAAAGAGCAACACTCCAGCATTGGATCACATCGTTCAAGTATTGATTCACACCGTTCTAGCACTGGTTCAATAAATTTACTTGTATAATAATAAATACTATACTACACACAAGTTACACAACTATAAACTCGAGCACAATAGCACCTTGCATTTAATGCATTTAATCTGTATGTGACTAGCATAGCTATATCATAACTATATCATATGTAACAGGTAGCTATATCATAGCTAAACAAGAAAGTTTTATAATTAACCAATTAGTTACAGTGGGCATGATTCCATGTAAATTTACTGATAGCAAAAACGTTTCTACGGTGGTTGATTCCAGAATATTTATTGCAAAATTTTCACAGAAAATTTCCCGTTTTCTCAAAACTTTCTCGGAACTTTGATTTCAAATTTTTATGCCAATCCTTAAACACTAAAATACTGCATGTGTGGTCATAACACTAACATTAATGAAGTTGAACATATTCAAAGATATAAACAGCCATGTATTCAACAGTTTCAGTGGTCCAACAGCAAAACAGCAATGCTACACACATGCAAGCAAGTGCATGGTCATCCCTGGAACAAAAAATAATCAGTTTCCATCATAGCTCACCATTTTTAAAATCATGATCACTCATTGATTCAGATCCATTTCTACTTAACTTTAGGCCATATACTGTCAGCAAATATAATGCCTGCACTATAGCTATTATGGATCTGTGGATCTCTTTGTCACGAGATATCTTAAACCATTATGTATAATACCTGTAGCTCATGCATGTACTATTATGATGTAATGTGTGCATTAGAGGTTTGTATCAGTTTTAAAAGTTACAGTAGATAGCTAAATAACTATATTGCAGATTATTATAGAATGCTTTCTCTTCATCTTTAATAGTTGAATCATATGTATAGGAAGTACCGGCAGCCTGCCTGCCTATATAATCTGTGCCAGCTATATAGTCCATAATCTGTGCCAGCTATAGTCCATTCAAATTATAGACTGCTCTATTAGAGTATTTAGTGCAGAGTGACTGCTCTAATGATGTGTTTCCATCATTGTAGTGGGTGGATCTAGACAATGCTGCAAAGATATTTGTCAGGCATTTTCCATTAGTTTTTTAATTGTTCCCTAGAATTCTACTTACCCATGCATGCAGTAAAATTGCATAACTTTTGGAAAAGTTTTGTGAAACAAGAAATCATACAAATTTTGAGGAAATTATTGAGAATTTTTTTTTAAAATGGGTAATTTTTGATAAATATCCTGGAACCGCGGTCACTGCCTACGTTTCCTATAAGTAGATGTGGTTTTGCAGATACTGAAGTTCAACACACCGTGAATCAAACAATTATTTGGGATACTTAAACTTGTAATATAGCTGTTCCCCCTGCTTTAAGATTTCTAACATTGATGAAACATTTGAAAATCTAAAGTAGCTCTAATTAGGCCACTCCAATTGGTAATTATGTTTCTGGTCCTTTGAAAATGAGTCCTAGGTGCGGGCGGGCGGAATTTAGCAACAAAGCAACAATGAAGTGACTGCTCAATTAGAGTACTTTTGTGATTTACTGACTGTTCTATTAGAGTATATCGATCTGTACTATGCATTATGTCCATTTCTTGCAGGTTTTCACTGATAAAATACAAATTATGGTTAGATTTAGCATACTTGTTACAGCCCAATATTTGTTTCTGAAATCCAGGTTTTTCAAAAAGCTGATGCGGGCATTTTACTCATGTATCTCGTGTATTTCTGAAATTTAACATTCTCCAAAAAAGGATGCGGGCGGTTGACCAGAAACATAATTACCACTTGGAGTGGCCTTAGCTATAGCACAATCTTGTCACTGATCTTTGTTTAGCCGGCTAGCTGCTTCCAGGCCTGAGATTTGTGTGGGGAATCGCATGCAAAAGTAGATAACAATAGGTTTTATAGTATAGGTTATGACTTTGATGGCTTTGCTGGCTATCTGTTTGATGTGGCCATGCAGTCAAGGTTCATCCGGGGCAGTCCGGCAGTATTGGCATATGGTCGTATTAGTATAGTTAGCTATGGCTTTTCAAGCTGACCTTTTCATACTTTGAGGGTCAGTGCTGAACACAACTGCCATTGAAAATATTCACTGAACCGCTATAGCACCTGAATAAACAGCAATAAACACCCCTACATTCGGGCAAGCTTGGCATATTTCTAGACAAAGGATGAAAGAAATGACGCTTGTTATGGGAATCTGCAGTGTAAAACGTAAAAAGGTACGTAGAACAGTTAAGAGGCATATCATCGCTCTCCGTCCCCGATCCTAATTCTGCAAACAAGCGCATCGATTTTTTTTACGCGCTTGTACCGGTAGAACGAGTAGGTTGGTTGCCAGTGCACGTAGACTCGTTCCACTACGGTGTAAACTATCGTTTCGTTTTACGACATTATGATGGGAAGAATTAGTCGGACGTTTTAGGCTCGGACAAACACCAAAGACACGATTGTTGGTAAAGCCTTCTACAGGATGTCTAGCTTCGTTACTGAAGAGACTAGTTCACATCAAGGAATTGGAAGGGTGGTGACTCTTGCAGTATGCGGTATGGAGAGAAAGGTATTAAATGTTTTGTGGAGTATAGCACGTGTTTTCCTCATGTATTGCGTGGGTGTGGGTTTGTTCATTGGTATTATATTTAATGTACAGAACTCAGAATTGACATTGGAGCTAATTAAACAAGTGAATTTTTTGAATTGATAAAGTCTGCTGAATTTACAATTTCTTTAGGGAGGGAATTCCAAAGTCTGGTGGCCAGCTGAATATATCTCTTATTGTGACCCTGGGTGGTTGTAGACGACTGGGTAAGATGGTCATGTGGTTGGCAGTTGAGAAAGTTATATACAGTGGAACCTGGCCACCTGTATAGAAAGGCCATCTCTCTAAAAGACCACTTGTAAATTCCCCAGGTGAGCTATTTATTCACCTGGCCACCTGCCTATATTAAGACCAAAAAAGCCTTGGCCTAAAGGTGACCGTCTTGAACAGGTTCCACTGTACTAGTAAACATGTTGCTATTGTTCTGGCAACTAGCCAGAGCCATTGTTCCAGTGGTCTACTAGGTTATTAAACACACTAGCTGTATTGGAAGGGAAGCTTTTGAGGCAAGCTAAGGTTGGAGGGTGTGAAGCTCCTGTCCTGACAAGCCATCGTATCGAACACATCAAAACCTTCTCTTCACGCAGACAGTGAAAGTGCTTAGCAGGCAAACCTCAGTTAGGGTTGCTTTTTTTTCCACCTGTATTTTTGACTGGATTTTGGAAAAACAAACTAAATTGCACATTGAAAGTTTCGAGATAAACGGTTTTAAAAAAATTCAAGTTGGCATAACTTGCCAAGGGTAGCAAGCACGCGTATGAAATTTACACAAGAGTTACATCAATCTGTTATTACCTTTCAATAGCTGCTTATAGAGTTTCCCACCAAATAAGATTGGAAATCTGAGCAATTGGACAAACAAAGTACTGTAGTATCACAAGTACTCACAAAGAGGAAGAGGGTGGGGGGTGGCAGGGTGGGCAACAGATAGACTTCAAAGTGGAGGCAGTCCATGATTGAAGCCCAGACACGAGATTACAGGGCTGTGCTGGCTTCTTAGTGGCTGATATGCAGAAGAATCAACAGAAGAAAAATAACCGTTTGGTCAACATTATCAGGAACCACCAGTAAACCACTCCAGCCAGATCCTTCGCTAAGTCAGAAACCGCCATTCAAGCTCTCCACACCATCCAGAAAAGACATCTATTAAAACCAGCTTCAAGTAGTTTTAAGTAGTACTGAGGATCAACACTAGTAGTATGATAGCAAGAGTTAGTAATAGTGGAGAGGTAATGATAGTGTAGCTATCCACTGGTGGTGTTAGTTTGATTTTGCCTGATGTGCGGTTTGGATCGGTTTTATAAAATCTGGTCACGTTTTACCTCTTAAGGTATAGGTTTTCTAGGTTCCTTCTTAATTCTCATTTATAAGGTAGAAAAATCAAAGGATGATGGTCACCCTGACTTTTAAAAATCTAATGTATGGTTTTTGCCAAAAATTTTTTATTCACATGATTGCTGGAAAATTTTTCTCATAAGTTCATAACCAAAGTTTATAAGCTAGTCCAGTGTTTTGTGTGTGTATGTATGAGTATGGAATAACCTTTGTCAAGTTTTGACTGCCACTGCCAAAAGTGTAGCAGAGCCAATAAATAGTGACGTAGTGCATGTAATGATGCAAACACTGTACTTGGAACAAAATAATTGTTACTAAGGATTCGTTGAGAAACAGAAATTGGCGATGATGACCAGATGGTTTTTTTAATCACCTGCCAGCTGGATTGCAGGACTAGTCTTTAAAGTTGTGACTTGTGCAGGTGTGTCTAACAATTATGTATCAAATTTCATGTTATCATATTTCGTATTGTTATTGAAGTGCCTCTTTCAAAGTTGGCTTTGTGATACAAAATGTTAGACGACAACCCTCTCTAATTCATCAATGAAACTATATCTCTGTACAGTGACAAGTTTATCCCTGTAATCATATTTGCATAGTGTTGTGTTTATACTAGTGTATGTACAGGTAATGATGCACTAATTTTTTGTGTACTGTTTTTAGGTGCACTCCTCACCAATGAAGTCCATACTGGAGAGATTACAACATCCCAATATAGAGATAGTTGTGTTCTCTGAGTCTGTGATACTGAATGATCCAATTGAAGATTGGCCGATATGTGACTGTTTGATTGCTTTCTTTTCTGTGGGATTCCCCCTTGGCAAGGCTGTAAAGTATGCCAAACTAAGGAAGCCACTGTTGATCAATGACTTGGAGTCTCAGTATGACCTATTGGACAGGTGAGTGTGTGTGCGTGCGTGCGTGCGTGCATGATCAAGGTGGTATATATATATATATATATTATATATCTAAGCAGCTAGAGCACGGCCTGCTAATTGAAAGGTTACAGGTTTGATTCCCAGTTGCTGTTGTTATTTCCTTGAGCAAGAAACTTTACTGCCATTTCTCCTGTCTATAATGGGAAGCTGGTGGCCTGGTGTCAATTGGGGAAGCAGCTCACCTGTCAATGGGAACCTGATGTTTACTGGGAAAGTAAATGTCCAACTGTCCTTGTCTCGCTTAGCGGTGTTGGGGTCATTGTAGACAACATGTACAAGTGTGCATGCACACACAAGCAAAGCAAAACTGTGCAAAACACAGCTACTGCCACCCAGCAAACCAGCACTGGGATGCCTGTACACCACTCAGGCACTTAAGTTGGTGCAGGCAAATCCTCTTGCTAGTAACCCACAGGCGGACTATCCAGATCTCACAGAGAGAGGCTGCAGAACTGAAGCTTAAGCTCAACCTCCTTGTTGTGGGTCTGGTAACTTATTGGTGTTTTGGTTTATGGTAGCGCCCCTCTCTGTACGACCATGCAGTAAACAGTCAGAAATCCAACACGCTATAACTACAGGAGGGAATATGATTTGCTTTGGATGGTATAAGAAGCTTATAAATAGGTTCCTCAATGTCTCTTTGTTAGGGTACCTCCCATGATAGGGTTGGGATATTCTCAGGCAAGTAGTAAGGAAGAAACGGGTAGGTAATAACAGTGGACCTGGGGACCAAGGACCCGGGACCAGGGGACCTGCAGAAATCGAACTCTGCTTGGAATTTTATACACTTCACAGTATTCTATACTTGAACTAGGTACCTCTGCAAGTAGTCTTGCATGGCCAATCCACTCTTCCCCCCCTCGTGGCGTCTTGCACAATGTTTACACCAATTAGAAATTATAAGTGCCTCTAAAAGCGTCTGAAGCTGACTGCATTTATAGGCAACTGCCTGCTGCACAGTAAGCATACTAGTCTATTATGCCGCCTAGCTGCTAGAGTAGTTTAGGAACATTGTGCAAATGCACCATGACGTGTGAAGAGCTGCTGGAACTTGCTTAGCTTGGCTTAGCTAGTAATTGCTCACCTGCTGCACAATGAGCATGCTACTCTATTTTGTCACCTAGCTACTAAAGTTTAGAAACATTGTGCAAACAAATATTCTGGGGAAATAGCAAGTGACCTATAATTAGTGCAGTCAGCTTCAGACACTTTCAGAGGCGCTCATAGTTTCTAATTGGTGTAAACATCATGCAAAACGCCATGAAGGGGGGGGGGAAGTGGATTGGCCATGCAAGACTGCTTGCAGAGGTACCTAGTACAAGTATAGAATACTGTGAAGTGTATAAAATTCCAAGAAGAGTTGGATTTCTGCAGGTCTCCTGGTCCCGGGTCCACTGTTTTTACCTACTCGGAAGAAACTGTGTTGGTGGTATGGCTAATGGCCGCACTTTTGTTGTCCCTGACCGCATGGTGGGGCTAAGAGTTCCTTGCACTGGTCTTGTACACCTGCTGGAGTATTCGTATATACTTTTTGAACTGTCACTTGTTTCTAGTATATCGCTATGGTAAAGTGTGCCATTCTCTGTAGACGGATTATATACAAAAAACTAAAGGAGGCTGGAGTACCTGTACCAGAATATGCTGTGTTGAGTAGAAATGAAGATGGAATTACTGGTAAGAGTGTGTGTGTGTGTGTGTGTGTGTGTGTGTGTGTGTGTGTGTGTGTGTGTGTGTGTGTGTGTGTGTGTGTGTGTGTGTGTGTTGCATGTTAAAACATGCCTGTGTGCTTGTACCTTTACATGTGGGCAAAGATGTACCACATGCATGCATCACTTGCATGCATGTGCGTGTATACGTACTAGGATTCTATTGTACTGTAAGTGCTTTATTCAATGTATTATGTGTAGACAGTACATGGGATGAACAAGAAGATGTGTTGACAATTGGATCTCAAGTTTTCCCAAAGCCGTTTGTGGAGAAGCCAGTGTCAGCTGAAGATCACAACGTTCATATCTACTTTCCAAGTGCCGTAGGTGGGGGTAGTCAACAGCTGTTCAGAAAGGTAAGTACATGTATTGTATAAGTTCCTACTACCTTTACCTTACTATATGTATGCTATTATAGGATGGCCTTAATTAAATCATATGAATTTACAATGGACAATACGTATCTTTAGTATCAGTATCAATATTGAAGACTATAAGTGTGTCATATATCTGTTTATTAGATTAATGATCGGTCCAGCAAATACTCAGGTGAAAATGCTGTCAGAAGGACTGGGTCTTATATTTATGAGAAGTTTCTTGCCACTGATGGGACTGATGTGAAGGTGTATACTGTGGGTCCTGACTATGCTCATGCTGAAGCTAGAAAGTCACCAGTGAGTGGAATTGGTATATGACTAAACTTCTAATGTACTGTATTGTGGTTTAATGTTTTCATATAGTGGCACTCACCATGTGTGTGTTTAAATGTGTACTGATGTTTACAGTTGTATGTGTATTCAACTGTGTGTATGTGTGTATTCAACTGTGTGTGGTGACATTTGTAGTACTGTATTGTAGTCCAGCAAGTTTATTCGATTTTACAATTCAATTTTGAGATGCTTCTACCATTTATTCATACAATTATCTTCTATTAGGGACTTGATGGTAAAGTGCAGAGAGACAAGTCAGGGAAAGAAAAACGATTTCCAGTTATTCTTAGTGCTCATGAAAAGCTAATAGCTCGTCAAGTGTGTAATGCCTTCAAACAAACCATATGCGGATTTGATTTGCTCAGGGATGGAGGCAACTCTTATGTCTGTGATGTGAATGGTTTTAGTTTTGTGAAGAATTCTCCTAAATACTATGATGATTGTGCTCAGATACTCAAGTAAGAGTTAAGTCAGAATATCTTATTTAAGGTTGTCCAACAATTGAATGGTCAGTGTATTTACAGCAAAACCAGTTCTGTAATGTGGCCCACTGAATAATTTGACCTTATTATCAAGCAAGTGACTGCATCTGTCCAGATATTTTGTGCACTAATGGCACATGTCGGAGTTGTCCAATTCATGTTGTACACCCTGTGTACATGAAGCACATCTGTCAGGACACACGATAGTGTGCCGTGCGGCCAAGTACAGCTAATAAGTGTGGATGTGTGACAGACAAGTGTATTTTACAGGAACCAAGAAAACACTGTTTTCACGCATCATAGCTCAATAGTACCTGAACGGAAATCAACCAGTTTTGTTGCGGGAACTCCCTCAGGGTAGGGCACCTCCTATTCGAGCTGAATCCACCCAGCCATTACTGAGATATGCACCTTCAAAGTTTATATTATTTTCCTCATGTTTTTATTCTCAATTTTATTACGTAAATGTTCTTTTGCACACTTGCAATAACTTGTGCATGCTTTAGTCGATTGACTTCAAATTTAGAGGGCAGTAAGAGCATAATGCAGCACATTTACAGCCCAATTTTCATACAGATCAAACTAGGAATAACGGAATTATGTGCAATTTTGAAAATTACAAAAGCGATTTGTTGTCACACTTACAGGGTAATCCACTTGATGGAATAACTTGAAAATCGGTCTGTACATGAAGTTACTATTGTAGTGCAACCTTTTGTGGTTTGAAAGTACTGAGAGTATTAGCTAAAGAGATATAAAGCAAAACCAGACCTGCGCAATTGAGATATAAAACGTGCACAAAAAATGTTGGAAAAAAATTTCTTCAGGGACCTCCACACCTATACTAGATGAATAAAAAATAGGCAATTTTAAAATGGGAATAGGGATCGCTGAAAAAAGCCACGAAACAAGAAGGGATCCCTGGGGTGGTAATGTAAACCACAAATCCCTATTTTGACTCTCTGTCATAAATCTTTAGTTACATGCTCAGTCATTTTGAACGAGTCAAAATAGGGATTTATGGTTTACATTACCACCCCAGTGATCCCTTCTTGTTTCATGGCTTTTTTCAGCGATTCCTATTCCCATTTTAAAATTTCCAATTTTTTATTCATCTAGTTTGTGTACTTTTATTAATCCATTAATGGATTATGGATTTCTTTTATTGATAATGAAAACTGTTGTGAATAGTGTATTTTTGCATTCTGCATAGTAATGCCATCAACGTTTCAGTACACACATGAAACTGATCAAATTGCAATGTGCATACAGAATGAGAGTCTCCTAGAATTTACATTATTGATGCCTTTAATAGCTGTCAAATTCAGTGAGTATTTACGTGACTGCTCTATTAGAGTATTTAATCTGGATAACCCGCCCACGTACAATAATCACAGAGTGAAAAAAAACCACCTTGCAACAAAGTCTTCAGCACAGATTAAGCTTCCCGGCCTATACTGAGTTTAATATAGACAGATTCTATTAGCCACAAGCAGCACACACCAAAAAACTAACTCTGAGTGTGGTCTTGTATGGCTTCTTGTGGGTAATGGAATTTTGGCAAGAAGAAATGGCTTGGTTTGGGCTGTTTCCATCCAAAATGAAATTCCATCCGAAAATGAAATCAAATATAGGTCATGGACACGCACAATGATCCATTCAGCAAACCTTGTTACTTTTTATCCCAGGATTCTCCTTGTAAATTTCACTATGCCTATGAAAGAATAATATTATATGAACAAAATGGCAAATTTCAGTTTTGTCTGAAATACACATACTGTTTCCTTTTCACTTGATACTTACTAGTGGACCTATACTCATTGCAAAGAACCACCAGAGGGTTGTTTTGAGTTGAAGGATGCTTTTCAAGGTGGTTTTTAGGTGTGCGTTCTATTAGGATTTTTGCAAAAAACATGTACCTATTATGACTCTACTATTGTGGTTCAACCTTTACTACTCTGCCACTGCTGTCAGTTGCTCACCTCACTTAGTTTCTACCTTATAAATGAAAGTTCTGGTTTACTACACTAGAATGATAACTCATAGATCTATCAGTGGAAATTCTATATACGTTGTATTGAAGTGCTCAGAAAAAATGTGTGTTCTATTAGAGTATTATAAAATAGCCTATATTGAGTGTGTCATGCAGCCAAGTACAGCCAGTGTGGGCAGGCGACATATTCATTTTATGGAACCAGAAAATGCCATGTCATGTATCCATTGCAGCCTCTTACAGGTGAGACCCTTCAATATGTAACAGCTAGTAATTAGGATGGAGCTCGTGTAGACGTTTCTGCTTTAGGATTCTGGGGAGGTAAACTTCAGAAGGCATTTTTTGATGTCAAAGTGTTTAATGCTATTAATGCACCTTCATATCATGGTATCCACTTTATTGACGTTTTGAATGTGAGAAACAATGGAAGTATGAACAACGTATTAGGGAAATTGAGATGGGTTCTTTTACTCACATGTATTTTCAACGTTAAGGGGTGGTATGGGTTATGCTGCTGCTGTATTTTATAGAAGACCCTTGCTTTCCTTGTCTCTCTTCAGAAGGAGTTGTCATATAGTTCTGTGATGTAATGGCTGCATTGCAGGATTAGTTATTCTTTGTTATGCTCCACTGTTATGTGTTTGAGAGTAGCTAGATCACATCAGGGCTGTCCACTTTCACTAGGAACAATTGGCCTTGCACTAGCTGAGGGTCAGGTGGCTCCAGCTCATTGATTGAAATTTGATCTTGGTATTTGTCTAGCACTTTTAACAATTAGTGCTAGGGGTGGTGGCAAGGGGTGCTGGAATAATAAAAATATAAAATTTTCATGTACAGTATCTATAGCTCCATAGTGCTTGAACAGTGTAATTAACCATTTCTGCTGTGGAAGCTTCCTCAGGGTAGGGAATCTCCCATTCCTAATTGGAGTCAAATCTGCCTAGCTATCATTGGGGGTATACACCCCTTCAAAATTTGTCTTATTTCAGTTCTTCATATAGCCATGCAGTCTTTGACAATTTATGTAGTAAAGGGAAAAAGGTTAAAAGGATATATCAAGGCCAATGGCTTTGGAACTTGTAATTACAAAAGAAGTGATATCCGCACAAAAACAGAGCTGTGAAAAAAGGCACAGCCTTAAAAATCCTGGATGAAAAAAGTTGTGAAATCAAAGGTGGCGACCAACAAATGGCTGCAATTACGTTAATTTTAACAGCCGCCACCTTTGATTTCACAACTTTATTCATCCAGGCTTTTTAAAGCCGCACCTTTTAAACCAGGTGTGCACCCACAGCCAGCCTTTCACAGCCAGCCAAAGGCTGGCTGTGGACGCACGCTTGATTTACTGAAATTATTTTCCGAAAAGTGTGTGTTTGTATATTTGTTTGTCTTTCTGCACCCACGTGAGCAAAAGTTTGTTCACTAAAAACAACCATTATGTTAGAAATAAAGGCCACATAGAGCCTGTATTAAACTTCCAGGAAGGTAAGCTATGGTTTAAGATGGTTAATACGTGCCAGTTTGAAACACGGGTGAAGCGAGTTTATAAGGACGCGGTGAAGGCCTTTCCCAATGGGCTCTACGGACGTCAAATAGCTGTAAAACAACACAGCTGGCCTCCTAGGCTATCAGCAGTGTTGGGCAAGTTACTTTTTAAAAGTAACTAGTTACATATTACATATTACTTGCAACTGAACTATTTAGTTACAGTTACATATTACCCATAAAATAAAGTTACTATCATATTATATTACTTTGTGTCCACAGCCTTAAGCTGTCACGTGTGAAACTACCACCTTATCACGTGACATGATTGCGTTGTTGGACAATGTGCAAATCTTGGTTATAAGTAAAGCTGGTGAATAAGCTTCATTCAGTAGGCTTCATTACTTCGTTGTGGCTAGGCGTTACTCAGTGGATTACTAACGAGATTAGTAACTTCATTACTTGTAGTAATAATATTACATAATATTAGATTCGTTACAGTAACAATATTACTTAGGTAACGCTTTACATTTGTTAGTAAAGTAACTTGAGTTATATTACCTGTTTTTATAGTGTATTTCGTTATATTACTTAGTTACCACAAAAGTAATAATATTATGTAACGCGTTACTTATGTAACGCGTTACTCCCAATACTGGCTATCAGGTATAATGAATTCCTTCGGATTGAAAAGGGGCATGCTCGTACATACACGAACAAAAATGAAGAGCAGCTTTGAGGCTTTGCCTGGAGAATTTGCATAAGAAAATACTATAGACAAACTGTAGAACAGTTAAGAAGATACTTATGTGCATTATTAGTAGTTTGTTTGAGGTACGCCTCTTAGCATTGTAATTACAGAATTACAAAATATTTCATCAATTACGAAATTACTGTGATGATTCAATTTTGTATGTAGCAACAAACCAAAATAAATATTAGTTTAGTACACAGTTAGGTTTGTTTTGCTGCATGACGCCTGGTTTTTAGAAGTAGCACAACATCAACTTGTTTCACAGCTTGACTGTTTTTGTATGGATTCAACTTGCACCTTCTGCAGTCAGTACAGTTATGAAACATGTTGGGGGTATGGCCTCCCCACCTCTTCATTTCCACCACCTATAGTTGAGATTCTTTGCTTGACAGAAATAGGTTTCAACAGTGTGAATGTGAAAGAATTGTGCTTTTACCCTGCAACATTGTGAGACAGTACTTGTTCTAATAATGCATTTTTATGCAAATTTTAATCCACACTTAAACTATGATCGTGACAATTATTTCAGGCTGGTTTTTGTGCACATTATCAGTCACTATCATAGACCTTTTGTCCCTTGCTGTGGTCCTACTACTGTTCATTAATGTGTGTACACATACAGTATTACACGAGAGTTGTTTTCAGTACAATAATATGTACATGTAGGGAAATGATATTCTCTGAACTGGCTCCGGAATTGTTCCCCAGTATAAAACCATCAGTGGAGTATTTGGCAGAAGAGATTCCTGTACCAATACCAAGTAGCGACCCTCAGTATGTTAATTGTCTGTCTGTAATATGTACAGGTGTACACACATGCATACCCGTACTGCACATGATGCACGCATGTACTTGCATACAGTCGATTTCAGGTTGCTTGCAAATGTAAAATTCGCACACATGATTTTCAAACATGATCATTTGAATGCTTACGTGCAGTGTTTCAATGTATTGAATAACTACCTCAGTATGCCCCTGGCATTGTCTAATAATCTTAGAAAGTGAATAATGTAGTTGCGCTAGTGAAAGGAGCTTGGTTGAAAGGAAACAGCTCGCGTGTTCAAGCAATCACGTGTGCGAATTGTTCAATTGCATCCGCAAGCAACCTGAAATCAACTGCATTTTTCATGCTCACATGCATACACACACACATGTCTGTAGCTGCCCACCCAAAGATGATGACAGTATCCTCAGGGGAAACCCCTAAATAAGATCAAGGGGGGAAACCCCTGGATAAGATAAGTGGGTTGGGGTTATGTTTCTCTGCAAAAAACATGAATGCCTTGTGAGATCCTTCTTCCTACGAAGATCCTTCCACAGGAACAGTGAAAAGTGGACAGTCCTAGGCTACCATAATCCAGAAGTTGTCTGTCACAAAAGTGTTGATGTCTTGTGAGATCTCCAAAACGCTTAAAAGAACATCCACATGTACAAGTAAAAGTTTGAGTTAGAGAGGGTCTGTTAGCATCTCCCCAATATCAGATAAACAGATTTGTTTATTTGACCATCACTGTCTATCTTGCAAACTAATCTTCCTCAATCCCAATGTCTGATGTCCATCACCGTTAGATCTCTCCATCATTTCTTAAAGCTGTGTCTTGGGTGGGTTTTCTGCTTAATCATTCATCTGTGCCAAATGCCCTAGCAGCCTACTTCAATATTTTCCAATATTATGAGCCATGTTCTCATTCATTCCAACCCAACTAGCCAATTCCTTAGATGTTATTTGTTCCTTCCATTGCCTAGTTAGTCCCTAACTTACCAGTACAAAAGCCTTGTAAGCTTCTTATGCTAGTACTCTTCACCGCCCTTATCTCGGATCCATACAACTAAGTAGATATCACCACAGCATGTCTTAGTCTGCACACTGAGACCCCGGTCATCAAAGATGGAGAGTCGCAAGCATCTAAATGCTCTTGCAGCCTTTCCCAATCTCACAATCACCTCATTGACTATTTCACCATCATTAGTGATGATGCTTCCAAGATACATGAAATTGTCCACTGCAGCTATTACACTATCCTGCATGTGGCACCCCATTTGCATCATCTAAACTAATAGCAAGTCCCCACTGTTACATCCTTGTCTCAGCCCATTTCTAATGCATGCTTGCACTTGCATATGCACACTGCATAAGCACACACACACACACACACACACACACACACACACACACACACACACACACACACACACACACACACACACACACACACACACACACACACACACACATGCACACCCATGCACATGCATGTATGTACTTGCTTGCACACACATAATACATATTGCATGCAGCACAAACACAATGTACACGCATCACTGTAATGGAAGTATTCAACCCTGTATTTCTGTTTAGGCTGGAGTTACGTTGTGTGATTGCAATTATACGTCACGGAGACCGTACTCCCAAGCAAAAAATGAAAATGGTGGTCACACATGAGAGGTACTGACTTCAAACTATGTATGCCAGATGCATGTGCTAATGTATTGATTTGAAGTACATCAACACTTGTGAGTTCTGCCCAGGAATTGTGGTAGTCTATGAAACATTGACTGTAACTACATAAGTACACTTTCAGTGTATCAGTTTTGTGCATATCAAACAAAATTACATGTATGTGTTTTCAGTTACACGTACTGACTACTTTTGGCTACTGCTGGGTAGAATTCTCGAGTGTTGTAGAATAGGCTGTGCTACAAAATGTGCCCAAGAATGATGTTGTACAATTTCAACAGAGTATATCAAATCTTGATTACTACTTAGTTTTGTAACATCTACCTATATGTATAATTGCTTTCTTAGGTTCTTAAAACTGTATGAAAAATATGATGTCAAGAAGAAGCTTAAAATAAAGCTAAAGAGTCCCGGTGAACTACAGGTATGCTATGTTGCAGTTCCAGTTTGTGCTAACTGATGTTGTATAGGAAGTATTGGACATAGCCAATGGCTTGTTAGAAGAAGTGGAGACTAATCCTGCAGCATTTGGAGACACCACAGAACTTGTGAGAAAATTAAAACAAACAAAATCAGTATTGGAAATGTAATGCTAATAAAATACACACAAACCTGTTAAAGTATTATTCTCTCTAGGTATGGCTACTTTTCTGGTATCAATCGTAAGGTTCAGCTTAAGTACATAAAATCTCCTGATCCTGGTCAAGGTTGGTGTGTAACTTACACTGTGTGTCTGTATGCTGTGGTGTGACCCTACACAAAGCCACAAGCTTGTGTTTTTGTATGGAGTCTTGTGTTCCCAGTTATTTTTTATGGTTGTTTGTAGAGAGGGCATTACTGATGATTCTCAAATGGGGTGGAGAACTCACTCCAGCTGGTAGACAACAAGCTGAGGAACTAGGAAAAGTGTTTCGTTGTATCTACCCAGGGGGAGCTGGGGAATATGGCTCCCTACCTGGGTCAGGATTTCTACGTCTCCATAGCACCTACCGACATGACTTAAAGGTCTATGGATCTGATGAAGGAAGAGTACAGATGACAGCAGCTGCTTTTGTGAAGGTAAATAAAGTGTTTTAAATGATATATTCAATATCCCCTTTTTGTATATTTCCATGTATTAGGGTCTTTTAGATTTAGAGGGTAGCCTTCCTCCCATATTGTTTCATCTGGTAAAAAGAGACAACAAATTACTGGATAATGCTTTCATGGCAGAAGAGGCGATGACCAGGTCTGCAAAATAGCCATAATTTTAATCTTGTAATAATACTATTGTGATTTAGAGCAAAAAAGAGACTCCACGAGTACATGAGAACAAACACTTGTGATATTGAGGAACTGAGGAGAAAGGTACAGTACTATACCAATTTGCCGTATGTTATATTAGAGTAGTTGATCGACTATTCATTGTTTACACACAGCTAAGTCCAACTGGAGCAACATCTTACCAAGTTGCAATAGATGCCATCAAAAATCCTGTGGTTGCCTGTCAGATGATGTATGATAATATTGTACTTCTCATTAAACAAATATCTGATTTAGAAGCTGATGGAAAAGAAGGTTAAAAGTTACAGTGTCTGTATGGTGTGTAACTTCTTTCCTGTAGTGAAATTGTACCTGTCTGAAGGTTTGAAATTAATGCTTGCAAGATGGTCAAAGCTAGAAAAGGTCAGTTTAGTTGATTACTGATAAAACAATATTAATTCCTATGCAGGATTTTAAACATAAAGATGGCAAATTTGATATCAGTAAAATTCCAGACATTTATGACTGTATCAAATATGACATGCTACACAACAGGTATACTAACTAGACTAGTAGGTCATGTACAATACTAACATGTTCTACTATCCCATAGTCATCTTGGTCTCAAGGTAGCCTATGACTTGTACATACAGTCAATGCACCTGGCAGATCTGGTGATGCCTCAGGAGTATGGCATTACTCGTGATGAGAAAATAGAGATTGCTGGAACTGTTTGTCAACCATTACTGCACAAGATTCAAACAGACATCACACACACTGTGTCCAACATTGGTACAGATATTATGCATCAGTTGGATCCAAAGTACGTTATATATGCAGAAACAAAGTAGGCTTTTAGAAATCCAGCATGCCAGCGTGTGTGTCCATGTGTGTCAATGGTAAAGTTTCTCACTTGTTGCCAGTCTTGGCCACACTGATATGGCTGCTGTTACAAACAATACTATATTGTACTTCCTCACCACTGGAGAGTACAATAAGCACTACCTGTGATTGTAATCTCGTTCATCTGAACACTTTTTATCTGAGCACCAGAACTGATTGTTATATTAGAGTGTTTTTGTTAACAGGTGTGCTTTTATTAGAGTAATTTAAGAATTAAGAGTGATTGAGTGGAGGACTGTTTATAAACATGTTCATGGTTGACCACAGTTGTTGGACCCCTGCTATAGTAAAATGTAGTGATTATTCCATGTATACTGTATTTCACTTATAGTTGTTATTTCCTCAGGTATTCATCTGGTGTGGTCACCCCCAAGAGACATGTCAGAACAAGGCTTTACTTCACCAGTGAATCCAACATTCATGCTATGGTCAATATGCTCCGGTTTGGATCACTATCTCATGTATGTTGTATATTGTATGGGTAAGACTACTAATGGTTCTATTAATAGCTGGATCATCCTGAATGGAAAGATGCAAAGAAACTACTTGACAGTGCACCAGAGTTGAACTACATGACACAGATTGTGTTTTTACTGTTTGAAAATAGCCGAGCACCAGTGGATAGTGAAGAACGTTACAAAGTTGAGGTACACTACAGTCCTGGAGCAAAGGGAAGGGAAGAGATTATTGCTAGTGGAGAAAGTGCTAGCTGTCTTGGATTGGACTATAAAAAAACTATCATCCCCTTGAAAAGAATGCTGCCGGATGAAGATAGTACAAAAGTGTTTACAAGAAAAGGCTCCACCACTTTCACTGTACCTACTGTACCTGCTATTGATCCAGTAAAGAGATCAGCTAAGTCACTCCCGTCACTGATGAGCCAGGAACAGCTACAAACCATCAAACAAGTGGCTTCAAAGGATAGCTTCTTTGATGTAGAAGAAGAAAATGTGAATAACCAACAAACTCTTGACAGCAGTACTAACACAACAGAAGATACTACCACACCATCAATAGTTGTCAGTGAGCCTTCACAGCCTCCCAGTGGTAGTGAGTTACCGAATGTTACTGAAGAACAGCTTGGTAGGTTTTGTACAATTGTCTATTATAGTACTTTAATGTGTGTTTACTTTTTCAGTCGATTTGGACCTTGCTACATCAGTGAAACCATTACAACGACTTTGTACAATATCATTGGCAGAAATGGAGAAATTTTTAAGTAATGATGAGGTACGGTTTGAGCATCGCTCCAGTGTAGGATCACGCCGTTCCAGTGTTACCTCGCATCGCTCTAGTACTGGCTCAATGATATAGCCATTTGTATTGTATCATATTAACTTATGGCATTTTTATTTATTTGCTTTGAATGCATATATAAGTATATAAATTATCTGTAGTCACTTATTTATTATGTATGGAATATGCAAATAGTAGTAGTTTAATTGTGTAGAAACATGATCTGTGTGTATACAGACCTTTATGTCTTTACAGCTAGGTAGTAGGTTGCTTTGTAAATCAGAAAGCTAATGTGAACAGGTCTGATTGGTAAATGCAGTCAAAAGATAAATTGGTGTGTCTGGTGGTCTGCCCTCAAAAGGGCGGGAGCCCCAGTCAGATTGTAGTCTAGCGCCGCCGACCTTTTCAGATTGCGGGACATGTAAATAATCACGTGATGTCATGAATACCATGGCAATTAAAATTTCCAACTCAGGATATTGGTTATGCGCTAAGTGCCATAAATTGATGTAGCGTATAATGGTTCTAGTGGCAAATGGTTTTAAATGAACATAATTATTATAAGCTACTTGTTACACTAGAGTAGTTTCTGTCACCATGGAAGACGGTAATTCGCGTAATGCGCAACAAGTCATGTCGCAAAGCGAAGACTCCGCCGCAGCTCGCACAGCAACGGACTCTTTTCAGGACGATACTGTGTTGGCCAGAAAAGTTGTCGTACTGGGAGTGTGCGCAATGCGTAAAAAGGTGAGTAGTATAGTTATGGCCTTTGTAAACTATTTTCTATTTGGTTTGTATCTCAGTTTGTATATAGAAAGTAAATATTGTAATTGTGAAAGCAACGTACATTTGTTTTGAGACTGAGGAAGGTTTTTCTATTTAAAGACACGTGTTGTGGGCGGTCCATGGGTGTGCGTGCATATTAAATTCCATTGTAATAAGTGTTGTGACTTCTTATGTTTGAGTTTTATAAACTATTTTAGTTACAAGCTGTCTAACGTACCGCATGGCTATTTTTTCTGCTTCCTTGGAATTAAAGATCATGACGTAATAGAATTTAAACCTTGTAATTAGTGTGCTAACCACAAATATTATAGCATTTCATATTTTACACAGACTAGTTCTGCTGCAATGAAGATGATGTTAAGTCGGTTATCCCAGCATCCTTGTCTTGAAACTGTTGTGTTTGAAGAAGAAACTATTTTACATCAACCAATTGAGAAATGGCCTATCTGTAATTGTCTACTTGCTTTCTTCTCTCTTGGATTTCCTCTGGACAAGGCTATTGCATACTGGCATCTGAGAAATCCCATGCTTATTAATGATTTGGAGTCTCAATATGATCTGCTTGACAGGTTAGTTTAACTTTTGCTAATATATGTTGAGTATTATTTTTTGCCATACAGAATTGTCGTACATGAAACGCTAGAGAGAGCTGGTGTACCTACACCAAAGTATGCTGTTCTAAATAGATATGAGAGTAGACCACAAGGTATGGCTGAGTGATTTACAACTACATCACATATCTCAGTTAGTTTTATATGCACATTGATTTTCATAGATAACACATTTTGGAAAGAAGATGAAGATACTTTACAAGTTGCTGATAAAATATTCCACAAGCCATTTGTAGAAAAGCCAGTGTCAGCTGAAGATCACAATGTTCGTATCTACTTCCCAACTGCTTTAGGTGGTGGCAGTCAGCAGTTATTTAGAAAGGTAGATGTGTGGGTACAATAAATGGCTGACTTGTGGTTTAACATTGTTGCCAATTGTGGTAACTACATTTCTTTTGTTCTGCTGTTACAGGTTAAAGATCGGTCTAGTAGGTATTCAAGAGAGAATACCATCAGAAAAACTGGTTCTTATATTTATGAAGATTTTCTTGCCACTGATGGTACTGATGTGAAGGTGTATACTGTGGGTCCTGACTATGGTCATGCTGAAGCTAGAAAGTCACCAGTAAGTGTTGATAAGATGTGTTCACCACCTTAATGATGGTCTACAGTGTATAGTGGGTATTTAGTACTGCTAAATTTTCCTCACATTCCATTGTGCTTCATCTATGTGGTGATGCAATTATCCATTTTCTAGGGGTTGGATGGTAAAGTTGAACGTAACAGTGCTGGCAAGGAGGTTAGGTATCCTGTAGTGCTTAATGCTACAGAGAAGTTGATAGCTCGCAAAGTCTCTGAAGCATTTGAACAGACAGTGTGTGGTTTTGACCTACTCAGAACTAATGGAAAATCATATGTTTGTGATGTTAATGGATTCAGTCTTGTTACGAACTCACGTAAATACAATGAAGACTGTGCTCAAATACTTCTGTAAGTTATGATGTGTTACTTGATATCCTTAAAACTTGCTTGTGGTCAGGTAGTGAATGTTTAGTGCTTCATAATATAGTCCATTGTGAAGTGTTTTGAAACATCTGTTTATTGTTATTACTTATTGCATCACTATAAATAATGACATGTAGGGAGATGATATTTTCTAAACTGGCACCAGAGTTGTTCCCCAGTATATTACCATCAGTAGAGTATTTGGCTGAGGATGTTCCTGTACCAATACCAACATCAGATTCTGGGTAAGCAACTGTGTTAAGGAGATGGTGTCATTGTAATGTTTAATGTCACTCAGACTGGAGCTACGTTGTGTGATGGCTATCATTCGTCATGGAGATCGTACTCCCAAACAAAAAATGAAAATGGTGGTCACCCATGAGAGGTTGGTGGTCATATAAGAAGGGCAATGTATAATGCATTTATTTTTCAGGTTCTTCAAACTTGTTGAAAAACATGATTTATCAAAGAAAGGAGAAATTAAACTAAAAACTCCAAGCCATTTACAGGTACAAAATTTCATAACATTTTCTAGCTAACCTGTTCCCTGCTGCACACTCTTTTAATTGCAAACAAGCCATTTGTTCTAAAGCTATTATATACATGGCAATTGAAGGTCAAAATTCATTTGGCTGCATACTTGTAATACTATGACCTTAATAAAAACACAGTCCATTTGTTCTGCAGGAAGTGCTGGACATTGCTAGAGACTTGTTAAAAGAAATACAGAC